>NC_050603.1:12060767-12372433 GCF_013368585.1 Megalops cyprinoides
CACAAACATTTATACTCACAGACAGAGGCAGCACAGACTGAATGATCATTTATAGTATGTAGGCTGATACAGTTGGCTCACAGTGAGCCATCCAGATCATATACAGATCAATGAAGTCAGCCTGCATTTCATCTGCTTACTCTCTACAGTGTTATACAGTGTCATGACTTGTGGCCTAGGGCAAGCCTGTCTGTATGGAGACTCTACTGCACTATAGGAAGGGAAAGTGTGAAATGAGAGGAAACTTCTGGAAACTCACCACTCCTTTCTCAACCACCTCCTTCAGTTTGGAGCGTGTCATTTTGGGCTCCTGTTGGACACAAAAGAATCATCAGAATCATTATGATCCTTAAAAATTATTTGAAGATCTCCACGCTGAATTTAAGTCCAAGTCTCCAGAAACGTTCCGCTTTAGGAAACATAGTCACTTATAAATGTATGTATTTAAAACATATAAGTGTCAAAAACAAGTGCGACTCACGAACACTGGCATGGCTTCCGTCTCGCTGATGGCAGCCTTCATCATGGCCACCACATGCTCGTTAGTGATTACTTCCTGCAGAGAGCACAGAAGCAGGCACTTTAGTGAGTGAGAATCTATGCGCTTTCAATGAGGCTGAGAATCTCCCAATGAGGGGAGAAAAAACGTGATAACCTTTGTGCTATCACTCCCCAGGCCATTGGGAACATGGGTTTCTCCCATGTGAATATCACGGGGAGTGTCAGTGTAGACATTATGTAATCATTTACTTTTAACATCAACTGTCCTGGGAATGAGAACAGGGGCAGAAAAGGACATCCGCAACAGTGTTTTTAAGCAGAATCTCATTTCTCCCATCAAAAGCAGTGCTCTCTACTGCGTCTCCTCAGGCTTCAGGTCTTTGATACTAAACTAGAGCCTCTAGATGGATGAGGGTTTGAATCACTTGCTGTTGTTGATCAGCTGCCAGCTGCTGGTTGAAGGCGTAGTTTGTAAGAGGACAACGTGGGCAATCTGGAAAATCACCGAGAGACACACTGGTGTGAGAGGTGGGATGTGGAAACAGGACTGGGGCGCTGGGGACTCACGTGGATGATGTTGCGCACGTTGACAGTGGTCAGGTTGTGCTGCCGGGACTTGCTCTCCAGCTCTCTGTCCAGCTGCCTGTCAATCTCCACCTCTATTTGACTCTCCTCTCGGCTCATTCCTTCCTGCCCCTCCCCGGGTTCTGTGGCCGCGCCTCCATCCCCAGAAGTCGTGCTCCGCTTCCTTTTGACCCCGCCCTTCCTCCTCCCACCTCGTCGCCTCCCGCGCTGGTCATCCTCTGAGGACAGGGGCGGGAACAAAATGAGACGAAAGCCATACAGCCATAAACACAATACTGTAGAAAAAAATGGAGGTAGTGCAAATAAATGCCATACAGACTGGAAATAAATATGTTTCATTTCTTTTCATACATGATTTTTTGAGTAGACTTTTAATGAGCATGGAGCTTAGCACACACCCAATATTTTAGTGTGCATCATTATCAAACAATACATTTTTAAAAAAGATGACTGCCTCACAGCCACTGATAAGTCAGTTTTCGACAGAAAAGAATGTGTGAATGAATACCATGTCTGAATGTGAAGATAGATGAATCGGACAAAGAGTGCTACAATCTATCTGTATAACAATACAAGGAGACAAGGAACTCACCTAGAGTAATGACCAGGCTTGTATCAGTGTCCTCCTCTGTCAACAGGGGGCGGTGTGAGGGGCTGAGGCACTCCTGGGGCTCCTCCCCACTTTGAGCCAGGTCTGGACACATTGCTGTACCAGGCTTGCCTGGAGTAAAAAAACAGAAATTAACACCACACAGGCTAACATAGGTGAAGACTGGATATTACTAATTATACACCAATGTATAACAACTCATAACTAATAATTTGATGAATTACCTAATAACTTAGAAATGGTATTTTCTAACACTTCAAATACTAGATTCTGCTAAACAGGCTACTTGGTTCCCTTCATAGCACTGTAGTAAATATGTAAAGTAAATAATGACTATAAAATATACAAAGTATATAAAGTAAATACTAATCAAGAATTATGATGAAGAGATCTGCATTTACTTACACTTTCAGGTGGAAGATTTGATAATATCACTGAATAATCTTGTTTTATGCATGGTTCAAAGGCTCAGCTTCATGAATATTGATAGAATAAAATAAAGTGGGATTTCTCTTCATTTTTTAATCAACAAGCATTCACATGCTACTCCATTCTTTCCTCTTTACCTGCAGGAAGGGGAGACTGGCTGGGTGACTGGCTTGGACACTTTAACCGTGGCGATCGTCTCCTTGGTGATGGGACATCGAGGACAATCCCCTGGCCCCATTCCTTGGTCGGTGTGGCCATTTCACTCTTCTCTGTGTTACAGCGAGCATCTTGGGATGCTGGAGACCCACACTCAGACTCTTCTTCATTTCTGGCTCTGGACAACGGCAGGCTTGCGTCTGGAGAAGCGGACCTGCGCTTTCTGGTCTGGCTCATCCTGCATTTGGACCTGCAGAACCAGAGGGAATGAGTTCTTGCTATGCAGTTACAACACAAAGACTCTCTTGGATCACAATCATTTCACACTGTAATTAACTCCTTAACAGATGGCCAGGGCTATATACATTATTATGCACCATTTACATTTACACCTCAGCCATTTACATGTAACATGTTATATTCCATATAACATTTATTGAGTTAATTGAAGTTGAGTACTTTTCTCACATATACACCACCGGTCAAAAGCGCAGCTGCCTAACCACACTCAACAGGTCTGCTCTGACAAGTGTTCATATGAAGTGTTTGTTCAGCCGCTTTGTGTTTACAGTTTCTGCTGTTAAACCCGGCATTTAAGCCTCGGAAGGCTGTCAGCAACAATACCCACTGATTACCAGTCACCGTTATTTTAACTTAAGCATTTATTTATCGTTTAGCTCATGCGCTTATCCAAAGCACTTTGCAAAGAAACGTACATGAAACGCATATAGCATGAGCAACGAGAACAAGAACATATAGCCAACACAGAGCATCCAGCAACAATGACCTAGCCTCAGCAGTGGCTAACTGTTTTGGCGCACAAATAATCCACAAGGATGACGCCAAACAATGACGTAATGCTAACTTGCAAGATATCGTCACACTCATACTAACTGATTGGTCCCTCGTCTGAAAAAGCTAAATTACTTCGCATTCTACGCATTTTTAATTTTAATACTGCAGAACTTTAAAGGAGATTTTTTAAAGTAAGGCCGTGGTTGTTTCATTCATCGGTATAGTCGTAATCCGGCTGAACGGTTAGATTTCTGAAGTAACTTTTTAAACAAGACTACAGTAATGGTATGTAACTGCGGCCTTTTTATATTTGTAGATGGTCTCTCTAGCTACTGTATAACGTTACAATATTCCACAGAAATTCGCACCAGCTCCTAGCTCTTTCAAATGTGACAGCCCACCTGCATCACCGATACATTAGTCTACGTAAGTGTCATCTGTAACAGTTCAGAAACTGCAATGAATGACAGACGTTTTTTATACTTTATACTGTAACTTTATAAACAAGCAGGCTAATTCAATACAAACAGCATGGACTCAAGGGAATGTAGCCACCTCGCTAGCATTAGCTTAATATCTGAGAATCTGAAATCGGTCTGTTTTCTGACGTGTGCAGCTAGCAAACTGCTTGCTTGTTGCCAGGCTACAACACTGACTTGCTCAATAGTTAGCAAGCTAACCAACCAATAGAATCAAGCAGGCACCAATCTAGCTAGCTAACTAGTCTTGCACTAACCGGGACAGCTGAACTACTGAACATGTTTTGCAAATAGGTTCCAGGTGGAGAATGATAAGACTTAACAATAGTGGTAGTTTGGTAGACTGCGAACTGAGATCGGTACATTACATTCACCCGCTCATCCCACTCTGTTGCACCTATCCACATCTGTCAGTCCCTCATAATAGCCTCCACTCATTTTTTAATTGATGCAGCCGCTACTACCACAGCAGTCGCTAACTCTACCGGCTTCGTTAACCTTGCATTTGAATGTATTTAGCACTAGCTAATTTAACTTAATGTTCATACCCGCCAGTAAGAAGCCAACCCCCTCCATCGATCGAGCTGTAACAATTTCCGGGTGTCGCATTGAAATTCTTCCTCTTTCAGTCCCCTAGCTAAAAGGTTTCACTACAAATTCCGGTACTATGGGAACATGTACCGTCACCTTGCTAGCTATTTCTGGGAAACTCCCCATACCAGAATTTAATTATTACCTAACTTAAAATGTGTGAGCAATTGTAGTGATTTTTTTAGTAATATTTACTAGTTTAATACCATTTTAATTACTAATATTAGGTCCTGACTGAAACTCGTCATACGGTATTCTTGCTCTGCAGGTGAAGCTAAAATGCAAAAAGTACACACGCCGATACTGAATTTTCTCAGTGCTCATATTGTTCTGTAATACATAACTCCATCACTACTTTATTCGATCGGTCTCGGTTCTTTTTTTTTCAGTAGCCCACTGACATAGGCTATAGGCTACAATCTGACGATGTTTGATGAAAGGGATATGACCCTCCCCATCCAGTGCCTACCAACTGCAGGTGCTAAACCACCCGTGCACTCTTGTGGTTGGTTGGCCCCGCACGAAGTTACAGAGAGGGGCCGGCGAAACCCAACAAATAACAGCGACATACGCTCTGCACAGGTATTTGTGCCCAAACCGCAGTGCGTGAGAAGTCGGCTCATAAACCAAAGGCTGCTTTGCTTTTACTGTTTCTGCGGAAAGTTATAACGTAACACTTGCGGGTTCGTAATTAACTAATGCAACATGCATGTGTCCAGAAAAAAATCTGTTGATAATGACAGATGTTCAACCGTCGTGAACTGCGGTCTGGAATATAACAAACGCAAGTATTTAGGGGTGCCATCTGACATCTGCAACTCAACGAAGAGTCGTCAGGTGTCACTACCAAGTATGGTTTTGACCCCTGACCGAGTACCCAAGTTTACTGTACCACTTCGACGGACGCCATGCTCACAGCATCCACCTGACCCGGAGAGGTCTGTGTTTGAGTCCCCCTGCTGCCGCCGTTCTCCCAGTAACCTGCAAGAATTACCGAGTCTCTTCCCCTCCACTCCACAAGCGTCCGATCTCCGACGCGGCGCAGAGGTTAACGAAGAGGACCAGTCAAACCAAGAAACGCGTGCGGCAATGTCTCTCTCTCACGTCCCCAAAATCAACACCCCCTATGGCTTCCTCACCCTTAGAGAAAGCCCATGCGTCGGGCGACGGGAATCTCTGTTTTTCAAGGACAAAACAAGTGTGTGCGTCTCCGGCTTAGGAAAGGGGAATTATCTTCATATGCCCTCTCCGTCGTATCTGACACCTCGAGGACCAATATACCATAGTATGGCCGAGGAGCAAACCTCCAGCAATACCGCGCCTACGTGTACTTGCGACTCGCAGTTGTGTGAAAGCAAGCTGCGTCCAGACCCTGGCCCTCGCGGTTCCACGCAGACCTCGGGAAGAGGTAGATTGCAATCTGTGCTCAAGAAGCACCTGGACACAATCAGGACATTTGCCCGTGAGTTATGGAAAAGAGGTTTCATTAAGTCGCGTGATGGAGAGCACAAGAAGGGTTGTGGCAACTAATTTTATGCTACGAGGATACATTCTCCAGATGCTGAAACTGATTTTAACCAATTTAGTTGTTCATGTTGAAATTTAAAAAAATAAAGTTCATTTATTTTAACCATCTCTTTATTTGTCCCCTTACCTCTTAAGGAGTTATAAACATGATCAAATGCTAATCTGAAAGTACTTCAGTTGAAAAGCACCATTAAAATGTGTTCCTCCAACACTGCTATTGTGAGAAGTCCACCCTCATTTCCCACTAAATGATTTACTTTCAACCATGTTGTTAATGACTTTAAAAATCCATTTCACATTCCACCCCCACTTGTTTTAAAATGAAAAGGCAGGACAAGGTGTAACGTTTGTAACCACGTGCACAGACTGTAGTTTAAACAGCAGTCTTCTTTTCTGAACACTGCTGCTCAATCAGTGCAAATGTTCTGTGAAGAAAACAATTTGTCAAAAAGCCCTTGACACAGTACACACAGTAATTTAACATGGAATTTACTTTTTTGGTTGTTTTTATTAATATTATATTTATGATCTTTATATGAAAATAGGTCGGTAGAAAGAAACTGGTTTTAAAAAGCTCTGGATTGTTGTTTTGGAGTCGTCTTTCTCTGTCAGTCCTAAGGTCCACACCTGTAGTTAAAAAAAAAAAAATCAAAGTGACTGGTCACCTTGAAGCCTCTCTTCAAGATTGAATAAATGGCTCCACCCAGGACAACAGAACCCAGTCAGGGAAGGAGAGTTACAAATTTAAAACCTGTGTACCAGGATACAGGACCAGATGGGAAATAATATCACACTTCACCCTCTTCCCAGAACAAAGCAAACACCTGCACTCCCACCGCAAACCACAGATTCATTCTCATTACCACAAAACATAAGACCATTCCATTTTACTGGAAGTACCGCAACAGCTGCTTTTCCCATCAAAGTGTCCTTAAGTATGCTGGCATCTCTAGTCAAATTGTCTCAGTTAAAAGCAATCTAAGGTATCAAATAGTGTTCTTTTTTTCAGTCGTGGTTCAAAAACAAGGGGGATCTCAAGACCAGCAGAGTTTTACAACCTCCAGAGCGTCCAGAGCAGTAACAGTAGAAGTTATTACAGTGTCACACACTGCAGTACTGTGCACAAGAGAGCAGCAGAACACTGTGGTTCTTTACCACCCTTTTGAAGTCCAGCTGTGTGCTGCTCTCTGCAAGGCAGAGACTCGGTCTGTCAGTCCAGTTTGTCTGTTAGTCCGTGCCACAGTGACTGGAGTTTTCCCCTGCATCTTCACTCCCCTGCCATGCCCAACCCTGCCTTCCCCCCTAGCCTCACATGTCTACTCAAGTCCGTCAGTGATCAGAGAGAGGCGGGGAGGGGAAAGCGTGTTCCCGTGGCTGGCTTCTGGGAAGTCATGGCAGTCTTTTAACCCAAGCCCTGCCCATCACAGTGGGTGTGTGTCTGGAGCGGAGGCTCCGCAGTGGTGGAGCAGGGTAGTAAGCCAGTGGGTGTGTCTCCAGTGACATCACAATGGCAGGCAGGGATGGTGGGCGTGCCTCTCAGTCACTGTCAGACCCCACTGCGGACGATCCTTTCCTCTTCCTCTTGGGGGCTTTGGGCTTGGAGTCTTCCTCTTCCTGCGAGGGAGAGGACCAAACACTCTTACCAACAGCAATGGGCAATGGGTCAGAACTTCAACCTAGACACACACGACCATGGGAAGGAAGTTGCTTGAAAAAAAGACATGAAACACTCCTATAGAGAAGACAAAATGATTATTGTTTATGTTTATATATATAAAAATGGGAATATGGACAACATAATGTATTGCCTCTGCCTCTACTGACCTATAACTTGAGAAAAACGTCAGTCACAAATGTGATTTGGGTAAAATTCACTATAAACCTGAAATTTTTCTCAAGACTCAGCATAAACCCATTCACTGTCCACTGCACAAAGACACCGGGTGGGATGCAGTGATAAATGAGCAATATCTTTTTTCCAGAGAGAGGCCATTATCCTGCACTGTGGCCATGATCAATAATGCACACTCAATCTGATTAAGATGGAGAAGATGGAGAAGGACAGCATTGTGATAATGACCCAATACACTGAGAAAGAGACAGACTAACAGAGATAAACACAAACAGACACACAGACACCCTTCCACGGGGCCTCTGACACTTGGCGGGGACAGACCGAGGCACTGCTGGAGGCGCTCTCCTCCTCGTTGCTGGCAGGGGGCGCTACGCCCTTGCGTGACCGCGGGGACGACGCTGGTGCTTTGCGGCGTGACTTGGGGGGCTTCGACGAAGAGTCCTCATACTCCTCGGCCAATGCGAAGAGATCGCTGAACCTAGAGATTGGGGAACGTTGGAGAACCCAGCATTTAGGACACATCAATCGCAATCTAGTCATTCCTTTTCAACCCCTGTCACGTTTAACATCACTAAGCCTCCTCCTGACACACCCGCGTAATACGTGTTGCCACCAGGCAGTGACCCTATATCTGTTTAATCTCATTTCAATTTTATGCCAGTTTGGTTAGGATTAGTTTTGAGTAGGGTGATCCTGAATTAGTTGTGTGGTGGCAGGGCATAACTGGAGCTGGCTCACCTTCTCTACAGATTATTGGTAGTGAGTATGATTCAGAGTATGATTCCACCAATGAAGCCTCACTCTCCGCTCACACCTCTCTAATCTTCAACTACACATCCATCTTCCATTCTGTCCTCTGACTTGTTACCGAGTGACTTCCAGTCCTCTTTCCCCACCACCTCCACCCTGGCATTCGTCCACTCCTGCAGCCTCGGGGTCGTGACGGGTGACTCACCTCATCTTGTTGGCCTCGTCACAGCTGGCCTGGACGTGCTGCAGGGCCTGTAGGATGGGCGTCTGTGTGAAGACTGGGACACAGAGCGACAGGGTCAGGGATGAGCGCAGCGCCCAGGAGGCAGCCGCTAACAGCTTTTCGGGGTTCACACAGGTACAGATATATGTCACTGAAGTGCTGAACAGGCAAGCCTCAACATGTACACACTTCCTGGTGTAACAGAAATGCCATTTCCTATTACTGGCCAAATTATACTTACCTATAGTGCTAGCCAAAAGTCTTGATATGCCTAATTAAGATAGTTGGAAACATGCATTCAAATACATTTTGATCTAAAGACGTATGTTTAAATGCTTGAAATTTGTTTCTTAGACAAATATAAATAGTGAAGTTGAACCCTATGTATGAATTTCTTTCCAAAAACTTTCATTTTAAAGAATATTTTTTGACTACTTTGAAGAATCTAAAATATTCTTTGTTTTGGTCACTGCATAATTCCATTTGTATTATTTCATAGTTTTGACGGCTTTACTATTATTCTAAAATGTGGACATAGTAAAAATAAAGAAAAAACCCTTCTATGAGTCAGTGTGTTCAAACCTTTGACTGGTTCTGTGTCTCTTCAGCTGTCTGCAAACTGACTTTAATACTACTACTACTGCTGCTACGATCCCCCAAAACCACAATGCTGTAACATTGACTTCACATTATGTGAGATATTTCTGATACATTGCATTTCTGCCACATTACTGGTGGAGCAGTGCCTGGCACTCAAGATGCTGAGGGCAGGACACTCACAGTTCTGCTTTGTGTTGATGAGGTTCAGCCGCAGGCTGTCCAAGTGCTCCAAGATCTGCTCCAGGGTCAGCTGAGCGAGCTTACTGCTGGAGCTTCTCAGACTGAGACCGAGAGAGAGAAAAGTCAGATAAAAAGTAAAAGAGTCCTTGGGTGTGTGCGTGCATGTATGAGTGTGACTGTGTGACTGTGTGTGTGTGGGGGACTGTGTGTGTGAGTGACTGTGCATGTGTGTGTGGGACTGTGTGTGGGTGTGGGACAGTGTGTGTGAGTGACTGTACGTGTGTGTGTGTGTGTGTGTGTGTGTGTGAGAGAGTGTGTGTGTGTTTGACGGTGTGTGTGTGTGTGTGTGTGTGTGTGTGTGTGTGTGTGTATGTGTGTGTGAGAGTGTGTGTGTGTTTGACTGTGTGTGAGTGTGTGTGTGTGTGTGTATGTGTGTGTGAGAGTGTGTGTGTGTGTTTGACGGTGTGTGTGTGTGGGGGACTGTGTATGTGTGTGTGTGAGTGTGTGTGTGTTTGACTGTGTGTGAGTGTGTGTGTGTTTGACTGTGTGTGAGTGTGTGTGTGTGTTCCCAGCCCACCTCTGGCGCTTGCGGGGCAGGTTGTTGTTCTTGATCAGCAGGGCCTTGATGTGCTCTCCCAGGGTGTCGTCGTGTTTGGCCGCCCAGTGGCGCAGGATGCTGGTGGTGAACTGGTCCTCAGGGTGGCAGGGCCGGCTCAGGACCATCTTCACCATCTCCTCAGTGGGCCTGGGGAAGAGAGGGTAAGGTGTATTAACACAAAGACACAGACAAAAACACACACACGGACACACACTCTACCCAGGGCCACGTGCAGGCCAGGACCCACACCCCTCTTTACAGACCTCACACACGCCAACAGGTACAGTGTTCTGTGTAGATTACATCAGTAGGAAAGACAGAGACGGACAGACTCACTTCTCTCTGCGCAGCTGCAGCAGAAGACAGGACAGAGCTTCAGGGTGTTCTGCAGAGAAAAAAAGGGTACAGTGTTTCAGCATCTGTGTAAATGGGACCGTTAAGTGTATAATGCAGCAGAATCCATGGTACAGCTGTGTTTTGTACTGTGATGTATATACAACAGTTCTTACAGAACAGTTCTCTGTACAAATCTACTGAATATATATTACAGTGTTGTACAGTACAGCTGAATATATAAAACAGCTAGGTAAATAGAACAACCAATATGTAGTACAGTTGTGTATACAGTACACTGATGTGTACAGCACAGTTGTGTATATGTTACAGGCATGTGCATGGTTACATGGTTGTGAGTATAGTACAGCTGTATTTGTAGCACAGATGGACACATGGTTATTGTCACGTGCATGGTTACAGCTGAGGGTAAAGGACAGCTGTGTACATAATGCAGTTGTGTATGTAGCACAGTAACGTTGTGTGCAGGGTACAGTGATTTGTGCAGCTGGGTTGTGTGCACTCCGGCCCTCACCCTTGTATTTGAGGTGCTGTAGGATAGGGATGATGGTCTCCAGGGGGATGCTGTGTGCCAGAAACAGCTGCCACGTGCTGTACTGCTCAAACGTCTCCCAGTCCAGGGACTGAACTGCAACACAGAGGCACACACAGCTACATAAACACTGTCTCAAATACATAGCTGCTAACTCTGATACACACTGATGCTCAAACAGTGTCGCACACATACAGTTACAAAATCATAAAGTCACACTGAAATTTTACACCCCCTATTATGCTTGCTAACATATTACATGCAGAGGAACAGGAACAACATATAAATGCAGATGAACAAAATGATAGCCATTTCTACTCTGCTGTTTGGTAATAAATGACCGCAATCACACACATCAACAGGTAATGCCGAAAACTCACCGCACCAACTATTGTTTACTAATAATAATGACAACTGTCATTACTGGCTGAATACATAACACCCCCCACAACAGACATGAACTACACTCCATTAAAGGCACACTCTAGTCATGATTAACTGTCAGGCGGTGTGCAAGCGTCGTTTGGTCAGTGTGTTAGACAGTCAGTAGTGTGTCAGCATGCATCGTCAAACTCACTGAGAATGTTGAGCACGGAATCCTTCCGGAACATCACCAAATTCCCCATCATCACATGGCACATCAGCTCCTGCAGCTGTGAGGAGAAAGATATATTCCGTATCACACCAAATTCAGCTCAGTATCAACAGCCCGGGGCGCTATCAAGTCCTACAGTTTAGACGGTGAGCATATGCACATGTGTGGGTACATATGTGTGTGTATGCTTGTGATATATTATGCTTACTTGTGTGTGTGCATATGAAAGCTGTTATGAGTTTGTGTGTGTGTGTGTGTGTGTGTGTTTACCTGTGTGGAATCAATGACAGCCACAATCATGTTTAGTAGCTCCCCACTTCGGAGTGTCTCATCTGGGAACTAGAGAGAGAGAGAGAGAGAAATAGCATAAACAGACCTGAGAGTACATGGAGGGTGTGAAGTAACAGAAGGGGCAGGGTTAAACAGACCTGGGAGTAGATGGAGGGCGTGAGGTAACAGAGGGGGCAGGGTTAAACAGACCTGGGAGTAGATGGAGGGTGAGAGGTAACAGAGGGGGCGGGGTTAAACAGACCTGGGAGTAGATGGAGGGCGTGAGGTAACAGAGCAGCCGGACATCGTCCTCCTGGCAGGCCTTCATATCCATCATAAGGCAGGTGTGCAGGTCCCCGAGTGCCGTGGCCTGAGCGAACGACTCGTACAAACTCATCTTCCCCATCGCCGCTTTACTGCAGTTCAAAAAGGAGGAGTCAGCCTTACTGAGGGAACAAACCAGTGGGTAACCCTACTCCATCCTATAATTAGAGGTCTCCTCAAGCATAGTTATCCCAATTAAGCACACGGATTTCACCGAACATACTGTATGTAGGGCTGGTTGAAGGTGACAGGCCTGACATACTTCTGGTATATGAGGTGAGAGTATGACAGTAATATATAAACTGCACGTGTGCACTCCGTCTGCCGTAATGGTGCAAAGACACACCAGCACATTCAGCGCTGATATGCTGATATGGTGGTTGACTAGCTGGAACAGAGGCCGCACCTGGCCTTGAGGTAGTAGAGCAGGTGGTAGCCGATCTTGGGCTGTTTCTGGTAGAGCTCAGCCAGCATGTCCAGCAGCACAGAAAAACCGCTGTTATCCTCCTGCATCTGGCAAAGGTTCCTAAAGACCAGGCACACGGGCTTGCAGACCGACTCCTCCAGGGACCTGTGGACAGATGGACAAAGAGGCTGGTCACACTGTGAGCATCTATCAATGCTTAGAAAGAGAGAGAAGCAGATACACAAACTCAAACTAAGGCCATGGCACCTCTCAAAGATAAGATAAATAGACAGCCACCAGAGAGAGAACGGACAGAAATGGACACTCATGGGCAAGGCGGACTATCAGAGATACTCACTCCTCAGTGATCTCCTCAGGCAAAACGTCCCCCCGGAAGTGACCTTTAAACAGCTCTGACAGACAGGATGCCAGAGCGGACATCTGCTCCGAATCAAAATCCTCCTGAGAGGGGGGTGAGAAACATGTGAGAGGGTAAGATCGCAAAAATTAGGAGTGAGGCAGGAGTGACTGTGTGACAACAGGGCTTCTGTGAGGTAAAACTTTACGTGTCACTCACTGATCCCAGGTTATGCACTGTTGCACTGTAGGACTTGTATGTAGGTAATACACTCACCTCCAGGATTAGGTCCACTATCTCCTGCATCACTTCACACTGGGCCTCTGTGTCACTGTGGGAGAAAACCAGCAGGATAAATGACACCTTAGAGAGATGTGTTCATGGTACGTATTACACTGAAACACAGAGAGCAATAAAGTGCCTTGTTTCCACTCACCTTCCTTTCTGGAGTTGCAGAACTTTTTCCTTCAAAGTTTCGTCCAGTTGGTCCAGGAAGGGCGTGATGTCGGCCGGCTCTTCGATTACGGCCTCTTTAATTGGGTGGAACCTGAACTCACGCTTTTTACCTTTGGATAAAAAAGACACTCACTGAGCTTCCACCCAATGGGTTTTACATTTAAGTTTAAAACACACGCATTCCAGTCCAAATCCAAACTGCTCTCAGTGAACAAAGTAACCTGTAAACATGAAAAATACGGAAGTGGCCTCTATTCATTCTGAAAGGTAAGAACAGTGTGCAAGTACCCTAAATTCAGTTCAAAAGGGTTGTCAGTGTAAGACCAGTAGGAATACAATGACTCAACTGACACGGTCTGCCGATGATGTACAAAGTGACTCCAGCCTGACACAGGAACACAGGAATATCGAAAACATCCCACTCACCTTTATTGTTCAGCTCCTCCTCATCATCACTGAAGGCAGCTTCTGTGTTGTCATAGCAACCGTCCTCCTTGTCCAAAACATGATTATCCATCTCCATAGAGGCTGACTCTTCCATTTTCACTGCGCAAAACAGGAGCAGCACATGCCACATTACACAGCTGAACACATAAACACGAACATTTTAATACTTACAACTAAAAATACAACACTGCTATCGTTAATCACACATTCTTGTACTTAATTATTTTACACTCCTGCTGACACACCATCATCGCAAAGTCCTTAAATAAAAATTCACTTTATTCAGGATTTTTTTAAAACATAGGCCTAAATGTGTAGTGAGTTCCATATGGGTCAAATGTAAGAGCATCTCCGATACGAGGGGGTTATTTAGCTCGCAAACAGTCTTTCTCCTTAGAGGTGACACACAGAGGTATACAGCTGGATTTTTTAAGTATCTGCCAGCACAAAATGCTTGTTGCTGTTCAAATAAATAGATCAGTGTAAATAATTTTGAAAATGTAAATCATATAAACTTGAATCTGGTGCCAAGAATATTATTTACTGATGCATTTATTTTCAGAATAATCTTTTTACTGCTGAGTTGAGATGTAGCCACACCACCATAAGCGGTCTGCGGATGGTCCGTCTCACCTTCGACCGGAGGCGAGGGGGAGCTGCAGAATTCGGGGAAGCGGTCTCTCAGCATGGTTCGCAGCTCCCGGTCCAGTTTGGGATTATCAAAAAGAGGGGCCAGGTGACTGAAGAGGGGGAGAGACAATGGATTTTCTCTCAGCAAATAAAAGGACAGAAATTCAACACATCAACCTGGCATACCAGATTATCCCAGACTTAAAGACTAGATAACACACTATGATTGTGCATTATGTAAAGCAGTCTTCTTGTTCTGTTAATTTTACTTTAAAATGTGGCAGCTGTATTTGTGGCAAATAATCAGAAATAGAGCAAAACCACATGTGCATTGTGTTTGCTGTGCAAATGTGTATCCACTGTAGAATCAGTGTATCTTAAAACATGCGTGCTGTGCGTCTGTGCTTGTGTATGTAAGTATATGTGCTTGTGTGTGCGTTGACATGTGTGCACGGGTATAAGTGTGTGTGTAAATTGAGTGTTTGAAACTGTGTGTGTGTGTGTTTCTGATTTTTCTGCCACTGCATCAGACAGAAAACAAACTCACGCCAAAACTCTCTTCTCCATGATGAAGTTGAGGGAGTTGAAGACTCCCTGCCGCACCTGACTCTCCAGAGGTGGGAAGAAGTTGGGGATGATCTGAGAGACGGAAATCAGAGCAATTAATGATCAACTGAGAAAAACGCTCTGATCGATGTGATGCTAATCACAGCTTAGCTATATTATAAAAACAGGGCCCAAGAGTTCTTTAGATCCTGCTGTAAAATCCCTAAGCCACCAGAGCAGCATAGTCAGAGGTGGCAGTGTAGTATAGTGGTAGGGAGCCGGACCTGAAACTGAAAGGTTGCTGGTTCAATTCCTTGTTTGGGCATTGCTTCTGTACCCTTGGGCAAGGTACTTAACCCACAATTGCCTCAGTAAATATCCAGCTGTATAAATGGATAACATGTAAAAACTGTAACCTATGTAAATCTCTTTGGATAAGAGCATCTGCTAAATTATGATAATGTAATGTAATAACACCCACTGTTTTGATTCTGGTCATTTTCCTGGATAACATTCCAATATGAATTAGGTTCAGACTGCAGTCAGACTGGTTTCTCAGCCTTCACTGTTGATTTGATTAGAGTTAAGTACACTTCTGCAGGAGTCTTCTGGTGCTTCGGGTAAAGAGGAGAGCGGGAGCTGAGACTAACCCGACACATGAAGTCCAGCAGGGTGGCGGTGATGGCAGGGTGGGGCTTCATGGAGTGATGCATCACCAGGATGGCCGGCTCTGCAGCGGGGGGACAAAGGAACAGCAAGAGAAGAGGACAGGAGAGAGGGAAGAGTGAGAGAGGATAAGGAAGAGAAAGGGGAGGGATACAGGGGGGAGGAGACAAGAGAGACCCACAGGTGAGAGAGGGGGAGAGTGAGAAAGGGGGGAGGGAGCAAGAGGAAGACAGAGTTACAGTCATAGGGAGGGTGAGAGGAGGAAAGAGAGGGAAGAGTGAGACACTTTGACTGAGGTGTAGTCCAGAGCACAGCGGTGCAGCTGGGCTCCTCCCACCCCTGCTTACCGATGTTCATGATGCTGTCCTTTTCAGGATTGAAGAACAGCCAGTCGTAGAACAGAGCCAGTTTGGCATTGGAGGCAGCAACATTGGACTGGGGAGGAAAAGAACCAGACAAAGATTTATCTTTTAAACCATTTAAATGTATATTCAGCACAGCAGGAAAAAATAACCAGCAGTAAAATAACCAGCAGTTCACCACACAATAAGCACTGCCAAATGGACCCTACACACAACTAAATGGTTCTCAAAAGTCTGATTTAAAGTGCCTGGTATGTCCATTTTCCCTGTGCTTATCCTCTCATAGAGCTTCCCTGGGTGCCCTTAAACCCACACGAACACCAGGCCACTCTGCAATGCAGCTGGTACAGTTTAACCTTTACGGTGCATTCTTTAGTGGTTGTTACCATGGAGATAGGTGTGTTTCGGCGCTTACCGTGCAAGTGGTCAGCAGCCATCCGATAATGGCCCAGCGAGGCAGGATGTCGGAGCTCAGCACCTCGTTGGAGGGGTGCACTACGCCGCAGATGTAGCGGATCAGGTCACAGCGCAACGACTGGCTGTCCGCCGTCGACAGGTACTGCCGCTGGAACCAGTCCTGGTATCGTTTCTGCTGTCCGAACCGAACCTGTGGAGAGATGAGGTGCGGCCAAGGAGAGTTTACTTGTGGACAATTCATTACAGTGGAAGGACACATAACAAACTGATGAGCCCCAATTAAATGGAAAACAACAGTTAAGTTTCATTGTGTCCTTAGCAGGCTCCACAGGCTTTAATCATTTATTTGAAAAATGACCGGCAGTTTAGTTAAGTATAAAATTATGAAAGTTATTTAATGATAAAATTATGTACATATATAGAAATTACATAATCTAACTATAAAAATATTAAAAATTCAACCATCTACCATGTCAAGTGTCTCCACAAGCTTCTAAACTTCTAAATTCTAGAGACATCCAACCTAACACCATGGCTGGGTTGTATTTGTTTGTAGTAACACCCTTGGTGCATTTTATGGTCTAAAATCTTCTTTCATTTTATGGTCTTTTCATCTTCTTTTTGGAACCAGCATGTCTGCACTACGGTTAATCTCACCGACACATCGTCTGCACTTGTGTTTTTATTACACAGGCTCCACAGTGCACCAGGACAGCCAATGCTGAATGGAAGATAGCTGTATGCTCTTCAGCCACTCAGCTGCCTGACCTTGGTGTTTATCCTTGATCCAAAGCGAGCTGTGTAAGCTGAGGATGAGGGTGTCCATACAGCTGGAAAGCCTGTGTAATGGTGCGTGTGGTTTTGATAGCCAGTGTTAGCTGTGTGTAGGAGAGACAGAGGGTGACGGGTCAGCCCTTACCCGGGAGGTCATGAACAGAAGCTTGGTCTCCATGTCGGGAGTGAGGCGACACGCCAGGAACTTGCGGGACGTGCGAGAGGTGAGGAGCTGCAGCAAACCTGTGAGGGGGAGCATGAGAGGCACTGTGACTGCCATTCAGAGCACAGTCAAAGGCAGGTACACACACACACACGCACGCACGCACACACACACACGCACAAACAAGAACACACACACATTCAAACATAAGTACAAGAACACACCAGTGAACTGTGGGCTGAGGGTCTGTGGGTTGTGCAGCAGGTCTCTCCACAGCTGCTCCATCTCAGGGATTCGGGCCACGTTCTGCAGCAGCCGCACCAGGTCCCGCCCAATGATGAAGCAGTCCATGAACTGAGAGAGCCAATGGGAGGGAGAGGGGGGAGGGGCCAGAGAAGAGAGGGTGGGGACGGAAGCAAAGTAATGGACGGAGAAGAGAGAGGATATGGAGGGGGTGAGTGAGAGACAAGAAAGGCAATGAGAGAGACCAAAGAAGGATAAGAGGCAGAACGGGGAGAAGAACAAGGAAAAGAGACACACAGAGAAAGTTAAGAACATCTGAAATTTCCTGCTGTATTCCAAATGTCGATAAAACTGTGTTGTTAGTTCAGTCCCCCCACACCCGGTGACTCCTCCTCCCTCACTCACCTTCTCTCTCAGCAGGCCGATGCAGAAGTCCACCTCTTTCTGCCGCAGAGCCTGGAGCGGGGGAGTGCCGTGATGGTCCACGATGAGCCGCAGGTACGTGTAGACTGACATAGCAATGAGCATCCCGCTCTTCAGCACCCACTCCCTGAGAGAGGGGGAGGAGACAGAGGAGGGTTTTAATACAGCATGCTTACAGCCTTCATTTTAATCTGGGGCCCTCGTACACCATTGTCGCCTGTGCACCCCCCCCCCCCCCCCCCCAACCCCGACCCCGACCCCGACCCCGACCCCCAGGGTACCTCTGTTCCACCAGGATTTCCAGCACGTTTTCAGCCAGCCACAGGTTTTTGCTGGAGATGTCCCCGCCTGTGAGGACACACAGAGCTGTCACACAGCAGCACAGAGCAGCAAAGAGCTGCAACTAATCCACAACACACGGAACTCGCCAAACAGAAACAATACTGTTAAAAAAAGGACCAAAACTAAAAAGCCCCCACAATTAAGTTACTGGAAAGTATCCACAAATCACTGTAGCTGTGTGAACTTCATGCAATTTTCCCAAGTCTGATCACAGCGGAATTCTTCAATTCTTCACTACTGCATACATCCCCAATTCTACACTCCCAGAATGCTTTGCATGCACATGTAAATGTGTTCTCAGAAAGGGCAACACTGACAGCTTGTCTGCACTCAAACAGAAAAAACAACAAAAACGCAGATATGCTGGAAGCTTTTTCCAGATGGCCTATGAGGAAAGGGGCAGAATGTCAATGGATTTCTCACTGCTGTCAGATGTCTGAATCAACCTGGGAAGGAACTAACATAGGCTAAAATATATTTCCTTTCACTGCATATAAAGTGCTTGGGTTTTAAGGATATGATAGAATTGTGTTTTAAATACCCCTACGGCTTTGTGAGAGAGGGGTTTGACTGCGCTGGATGTGTTCAGACTGAAACAAGTACACATGCAGACTGACCTGCTATCTGCTTCATCAGGGTCATCACAACCCCGTCCGCCCCGATCACCCCACTCTTCACCAGCTCCCTCACTAACCACACCAACTGCAGGAGACAGGGAGACAGCCACATTCAGTCAGAAAGCTGGAAACTCAGCTACCCAGTTCTTCAATGAGTATGGACACACAAATGTCAGTTATAATGGTCAGAACTGCCTCAATCAGATCACTATAAGGTTAGACATTTAACTGCTTTTGGCTTGCCACTTTTTCATGACTTAAATTTAGAAGAGAGAGATCAGTAGCAGTCACTATAGAAATGTGCATGTGTGTGTGTGTGTGTGTGTTTAGGAGACATAGAAAAAAATATTATGCATACTCCCTGAAATATCTGTGAATGAGACAAGTTGTAAAGGTTTATGTGTGAGCCAATGTGTGCTGAGTGTGTGTATGGGTATGCATGTATAAGATGAAGACAGACACCTTAGAAAGAAACAGAGTGCAGAGTCCCAGTGAAACAAAAATGTAGTGAAATACAAGGATGTGTAAAGGGTACTTTTGTGGAACTGTGTGTGTCAGAAGGCAGCAAGTTCAAATCACAAGCACTGCTGTTGTAACACTCAGTGACATTTGACCCCTAAAGCTTCAGAAAAGCCCAACTGTATGAATATACACTAAGTGAAAGGTAAGCTGTAATGGGAGCCAGCCCACATACACGCGAGGTCCCCAAGGCAGCGAGGGGCAAGGGACAGGGCGGGGCAGGGCTACCTGTGTGCGGCAGACATCCTGCAGCTTGAGGAACTTCTCCATGAGGATCTGGTTGATTTTGATCAGGACCACATTCATCCCGTCCCGGTTTACTAGCGTTAGGTCCCTGTAGCACTACAGAAAGATAGAGAGGGATCCTTCATGACTCATTTCCATTATTAATGCAACTCTTGCAATAATAATTTACAGTTATAAAAATACTAGCAGCCTTCCGATTTCATTTTTTCCCAGTGCATTTTACAGCAGGTTCTCATGATTTTCTTCCTCAGGTCTGTGAATGCAGAAAGCACTGTGCAAACACAGACAGCTGGGAAACCATTTGCAGTCAGACCAAACATGTGTCTAATCACCTGACTGGGGGAGTTTGTAAAAACATTCATGCCATGAATATTGGTATTTGTACAAATACTACATACATGCGATAAAAATGTTTGAGTCATCAATGACTAACCAAACACTATTGGGTTTAATTTCAAAATATGCACTGTTTTCCAAAGAATTTTAAGATCCAATTCGACATTCATATTCATGATAATGGAAAGGCAAAATTTACAGGGGATGGTTTTAGAGAGAAAACCAGAGGTGCTCTTGAGCTCCATGTTGTTTATTCTGTATTGTGAGAAGATGTGAGTTACACTTTGACTGCATTTTATTCAGGATTGGCTCTAAGTTTTTGTGCATTGACTCCTTCGGGCTGACTCCAGATCAGTGTTAATGTGACGGCCACCTACCCTCTGTGCCTGCGTGGGCTCTGTCAGTAGTAGAGTGAAGAGTCCCAGACACACCTCCTCATGCTGCTGGGACCCCTTACACACCTGGAGGAGGAGAGGAGGGGGAAAGGTGCAAGAGAGGAGGAAGGTAGAGGAGGAAGGGTAGAAAAAGGAAGAAGAGAGCAAGAAGAAAAATGGTGAGTGTGTGTGTGTGTGTGTGAGAGAGAGAGAGAGAGAGAGAGAGGGAGAGAGAGAGAGAACTGATCAGGAAAAATGCTGCTGCCACAGAAAGATACCTACTGTTTTGACACAGATCACAAAAGCCCAGCAGATCTCCTATCCAGTCAGAAATAACAGTATTCACTGCACATCGATGATGTAGCACAGCAGTACATAAATATTATACACTTCAGTATCTTTACATTGTTTCTAAGAAAGTAAATTCTGGTGAAGTGAAGCAGCAAACTAGAGTGTGGTAGGAGAGCGGAAACTCTGCATTCCTACTGCGATCTTTTGCCTATGAGGAAGTCAGCTTAACCTGACTGATGCATTAATTGTAAGTCGCTTTGGTTTAAAGGCGAAATGGTAAATTGTACATTGTAAACTCACGTGTGCAGTGAGGGCATCATTGGCCTCACGCTCCGACAGCCCGTTGATCACAGAGGTAACGATGACCCCACATCTCTCCAACCGCTGGTATACGCACACGCACAGATGCGTGTAAGTGCAGACAGACAGAGGTCCCACACGGGCAGATGCAAACAGACGCACCATCCAACACACACGTGCACACACCAGGTAACATGACATGCACAGAAGACACAAATCAACACAGAAACAAGGAGACAGGGAGAGAGAGAGACATCGTTTATTGATTAATCAAGTAAACATAATTTGGGTGTTGCTATATGGGTGCACTGAAATATTGGTTAAGGAAATAGGCTTGTAAGCAGAGGTTTGTGGGATCGTTTCCCAGATGAGGTAATTTCCTTGTAATGTGAGCAAAATACTAAAACTGAAATACTGCTATAAATATTCAGTTGCTAAAACAATTAAAACGGTATTATATAGTCAAGACAAGTTTCCATTTGCATCTGCAAGCAAATCTAATCAAATCTTGACCTAATTTATTTCCGCACAATGACAACCGTTATATTTTGCATTTACTTCGGCAAACTTTAATTCTGAATGCCGCTGTCAATAAACAATAAATGGCATATGTGCATGAAAACCGTCCGTGCGCTCTCTGCAGCTCTGTCGGTGCACGTTGTAGCATCGCGGAATTAACCTGCATACGTTCGCTGCATGCCTACGAGTATTTGGGTGGGTGTGTGGGCGTCTGTCTACCTGGCTGCATAATTCAGACACAACCTCTGTATCTAAACAGCGAACTACTCATTTGCAGCTTACGGATCGAATTTTAAATTCACCATCGTGTCTTCTTCGAGCATATTCTGCTTTTCGCGATTTACAGCGCACGAATTGGGACTACGATGGTTCGCAAAGACGTCTGCCTATCGTTAGTTTAGCACTGATCGCCGTGTCTGCGTTTAACCCTCCTACCTCCTCCAGCTCATCCTTAGCGTCCAGAGTCGTGGACACCAGTAAACGACCCTGCGGTTTCCCCTTTGCCGGTGAGGGCTCCATCGCCTCCCGCCTCGCTTCGCCTGGCCCCAAATGACTTCAGGGGGTTAAAGACTAGGGTTTTGGGGCTATTTGTTGTGTTTCACTGGTGCAACTGGTGTCTCTCGCTTGTTTACCCCCTATTTCACAGTATCTATCAGCGATGTGTGCCCCCGAAAAAGGAATGTTTATAAACTGGTTATGGGAACCTTTCACTTGCTCCTGCCTTTCCTCCAGTGTCCGACTACAACAAATCAACTTCCGGCGGGCATGGTGGCCTAGAGGAAGCAGTCATGCGGGCCAGGGAACATTCGGGGCCGCACGAAACCCTTTCCCACCAATCCGCATCTTTTTATTTTGAATGGCGTCGCATTTAGCCAATGACAGTAGATAAATTGCATTTAGGTACGCAACTGTGGCGAAAGGCCCTATCAGAGAACCTAAGGTGCTCTGAGTGGCGAGGTAACAACCAATAAGAGCACCCGTATTGTGAACTCGTTTGAGATGGAAAGGGTTGGACACATTGGAAATTACGCTTGCTGCAAACTTCTTGTAATAACTGTAGCAAACTTTAGCAAGAAAACCAATGCCTATTCGCTTCTCATAAATACGTAACAACAGATGATGCCTTTATGTTTCCTTTATTAAGGAGGCTAATTACAATGATGAGCCTCACCTTAAAATAAAAACAGAAATTTTAAGAAGCACAAGGCTTTCAGGTAGCAGTGTAACCTGGTGGTTATCATGCTTGCTTTTTAAACGCATTGAAGTATCATGAAGACCTCTGGGGAATTACTCTGAAATTTCAGAAAATGTACCACATGATGGCGCAATCGAGTCACAAATGTCACCTGTCTTCCATCGACATAATCCAAGTTATTCAAAATTATACAGTGAGTAATGCATTAATTGGATCACGTCAGTAAAATAATACATTGCATTACATTACAGAGCGACTTCCAACACAAGAGAACAGAAGAAGAGAACACATTACCAAACATCGCAGTCACTAAAGCCACAAAATCTAAAACACATTGCGATACTACACATAAAATAAACCGCAAGTAATACACATATCAGGTGTTAGGGGGTGGGGATTGAGGTGGATCCGAGATGCAGTCTGAAGAGGTGGGTCTTCAGTCTGTGTTGGAAGATGGTCATTCCATCACTGGGGGACCAGTACAGATAGGCATTGTAGCTGACAGGAGTGACATCTTCAGGAAGGGACAGTCAGCTGCCCCATGGTTGCAGAATGTAGTGGTCTGGGTAAAAAATATGGTTTGAAAACTGATTGTAGGCATGAGGGGGCTGTCCCATTCACTGTCCTGTATGCCAGCACCAAAGTTTTGAACTTGATGCGAGCGATAAAAGGAGCCAGTGAAGTGAGGTGAGGAGGTGTGTGGCTTGGCTATGTTTAAGGAGCTTGTAGACAGGTTGTGCAGTTCTGGATCAGTTGCAGGGGTTTGATGGCATGGGTAGGAAGACAAGCAAAGAGAAAGTTATAGTAGTCCAGGTGTGAGAGGACCAGGGCCCGAACTAGGAGCTGCATAGAATTCATAGTGAGGTAGCAGCGGGTCCTTCGGATGTTATACAAAAAGAATCTACACACCGGACTCACTGCTGCAATCTGAAAGGAGAAGGACAGTTGGTTATTAACAATTACCCCAAGGCTTTTGACAGTAGGAGTGTTATTGGTGAAAAAGCTTGTAGACTCTAGGCAGGCTGAGGGAGAAACAGGGAGGACTTGGAGGGGATGTAAAGCATCTCAGTATTAGCCAGATTAAGCTTTAGACAATGGTACTCCATCCACTGTGAAATATCCTAAAAATAGAAAGCATGTTATCCATCGATTTTTAATGCAGGAGATGGAGACATTTTAAAGTACCAAATGTTTTTTAAACTTATGTAACTGAATATATCAGTTACATAAGTTTATATCATGAAATTGTGTTGCCTGTTGCCTGCTTGTTGAATACACAGCTACAGTATAAGCCCACTGAGTCAGTGAAATGTGCCATCAGCTTTACTGCCTTGCAGACATCTCCTGCCAAACAACTGAAGTTCAGCAAGGCAGGGCTTGGTTAGTATTTGAAATGAAGATCTTAGGAAAAAAAAAACAGATTCCTGTTGGGAGTAATATTTATAGGACAGTGGGGGCACCATTCTGTCTTGTGCCAGGTGACAGTGCATTTTCATAAGTAGCCATTATCAGCACTGAACAACCATATATGCTCAAATATGACAATAAAACACATAGAAGGATTTTGAAAGAGACAAACATGATAAAAGGCGCTAAAAATTTATGTCTTGGCACATGTTTGGCCCTGTGGTTTGACTCAGAAAATGGACCATGCAGCATAGGATGGTATAGCTTTGTTGCTGTCGACAGACTGAGAATACATAAACAATACAAGCAACCACATCAAATATCCACCGTTGAAAAATCAAGCTCATTTTTACCAAATAAAAACAGAGGTCATTTTTGGAGTGTCTTGGTTAATGTTTCAATAAAGGTGGCGAAGCAAAAATTCCTGTCAACACATACTGGTGCACAGTCAATCGAACTCAGGGGTGGGCAGCTTTAGACCTGGAGGACGGGAGCCCTGCATGACGTGTGTAGGTAAGCCTGTGCTGCCTCCACATGCCTGGTGTGTTCCTGCTAAACTTACCTTGCACCTTGCACCTGTAACACCAGGGAAATTGACTTTCTGGACAAATAATGACATCAGTTAAGAGCTGAGGCTAAATGAAAACCAGCAGATGCTGCAGCACTCCAGGAGTGGAACGGCTACATCCCTAGTCTCTCCAAAAATGGCTAAACTAATGTATTCTTAGAAGAAACGGCATCAGCGGTGAATATAACAATTCCTGAATTTTTCAAATGGGAGTCAGATGGGTTGTTTGATTTGCTTCAAAGCCAAGGCTCCAGCCAGAGCATCTAGTCAAGTGAGACTTTCAGAAAGCTGATGGCAAAATTCACCAGGTGTTGAGTCAAGAAGACACTATCAGTGTACAGGAGGCTTGCGTGTGTGTCAGGCTGTGGGTGGCCAGCTTCGAGCCCTGAAACTCCTGGGCATGAAAAATCACCTTTTCCAAGTTCATTCTCTCCCCTCTAAAAATAATTCAACACAAATTGTGCATCAAGGCATCAGGTGCTGGAAGGGAATTGCTAATTACGTGAACAACAGATCCAGGAAACTCAAGCCTTCTCAGGCCATGGATACGGGTTGAGTGAACTCCGCTAACAGCATCTGACAAAGGGAGGAAAATGCAAAAAAAAAAAGAAGCATGACAAAGATAGACTTGAAAAAGACAGTGCCCTTATCAGAGAGGAGAGAGCACAGACTGAGGGCTATTGAGGCTTTTCTGGGTAAGACTGAGGGATCCTCAGAAAATATACTACAGAGGTAAAGCGGGAGTGATATGTGCTTCAGAGGTTTACAGAAGATCTTTAAAAGCATCTGAGATACTTGCAACCCCTGCCATGTTGAAGCATAGCTGAATGTGGACTTGGATAAATACACTTATGACTGCTTTGTACCAGTCTGAAAGAGCCCTATCCAAAGCCACTCATTCGCCAAAAATGGAATATAACCATTTTAAACTCCTTGCAAACATTATTGAGATGTTTCGTACCTCACTGCATTGTCACATAGAAAGGGGAATCATCAGACACACATGGAAGCAGCATAGTACTGTTGCTGTGATATTGACATTGAATAGATACAAGTGGTGTTTTTTCTCCCCGAAGCATTTCACATGGCCTCGGAAAACTGGAGGTGTGCTCCCGCATCAGGTATGACTAAAGGGAAAACAATACGGGAATAAACCTAATGCCACATACCGGGGATAGCTGTTATTGCGCTATAGCTTTTTGATATATCGTGCTATATCATATATAGGGCTATATCGTGCAGCCCTAACCTTTAGTGAGTTTTGCCATGGTTACAGAGCAAAGGGGCAAATATGGAAGAGAAGGTGGTGTGGTCAGAGAAAGTAAGGAATGAGTGAGGAAGTCATTAATTCATCACAGACCTGCAGCTTTTCCACTGAATTTATTGGACATCAAACACCAGACTGTAAATAAAAGGAAACCACACGATTCGAGGCCCTATTCCTCAGACCAAGAGATATCCACAGTGGTGGGAGGACATCTTTCAAAATAAAACCTCGGGTCCCATAAGCAGAAGCGACACAAATATCTGTCACTTTCTTACTGCTTCCAAAAAATGAACCCAAACAGATCATTTTAGGGGGACTTGTTTACTGATACAAGCTTACAGTGTCTGTAGAATCAATACTGACCTAAATGGCAGCAAGCCTCGATGGAGCATGAGGCACTATGACAAACAAACAAAAAAAAAATCTAATAACATTTTGTGCATTTTTCCAAACTTCCTTCATTATTTGCTATTGTGAAAGTCAACCTGTAAAGTCTCACAGTTGTGATAAAAATAATCTCCTCATTGTCTGACATGTAAGTCTTTATAACTTGCTCTGTTTGGACCATAAGAATATCAGCCTAGAGAGGTTCAGACATATGTCCGACACAGGGCTCATCTCTCTCTTTGTGTTGCTAGCAGTCGTTTGATCCCAGGATTTCATCCAGCTGTCCTCATGAAAGAGGTCTTTGGAGAAAAGTGAGTTATAATACCACAAACACAGGCACCATGTTTCTTTTTAAAAGTTCTCAAATCCTTTAGGCCCTCTGAAGTTCCTTCTCCATCACCACAGCAAAGTGCAGTTAAGACCCTCCTCAGCAAGGCAGCAGAATCCAGAGGCACAGTCTTTGCAATAGGAGGATTAGAACTGGCAAGAGTGTCAAAGTACACAAAGTCTGAAGTTCCCTTCAAATATAGCCCAGACCCATCTTGGACAGTTACAACAGAGGTCCACCAGGTGGCACTATCCCCAATCAAACCCACCTCTAGAGAGCTGTAGTTGAGAGGTACCTATTTTAAAAGGACTTGGTGGTCAAGTATGGTGACAAATGGAGTTTAGGATTAATGTGCGTTAGGATGCTAAATGAATCTGTGTTGCAGGAAAAAAATGCCAGTTAAAAATACTGCACATCCTTTTGCACTAATAAAAATGTTATATTGTGAAGAATACTTGAATGCAACAGATCAGTACAGAGTGAGTTATACAGTATCAGACAAAAAGGTGATATTGCACCAAGTCTCATACAATGTAATACAAGAATCAGCAGCCTTAATATTGCTGTAAATGAAGAATGGACAATAGGCATTGAAATAAAACACAAAATAACCATTTTAGCCTAATTACAAAGATCATTCTACAGATGGGACTTATTACTCACAAATGCACCTCTAAGACAAATGAAAAAAAAACATAAAAATGAAAGACAGTTACATCACAGAACCACCAGATGGCACTGTCCACAAACGCTAGCGTCAGGGCGCTTTGGCGAACAAGGTGGGGAGAGGGGACAACGCCAGGCTGCGTGACTACAGAACAAAGATGTCACATACTGTTTACAAAAACATCTGAGTCCTGACGCAATTAGAAAAGTAAGTGCTGATGGGGACGACTGGCCCTTCCGCGTCGAGAGCGTGGGCTTGAGACCGTGCTCGCTTCTGAGTGACCGTCGACAAAGGCGGAGTGCGTGTTTCAAAGTGTTCTTCTCAGGGCCGCGGGCGGGGTGCTCGTCCTCCTCTCGTCCGTGTTTTCCGGCCCCCTCTCCTGGCTCCCGTGTTTCCCCCGCTCTCTCTCTCTCTCCCCCTCACTCCTTCACGCGCTCCCCGTGCTCTCGCCCAGCAGCCAGTAGGTCCTCATCCTGCCTTTGCCCTTCATCTCCACATCTCCGCGAAGCTCCAGCTGGAAGCAGTTGAACTCCTCCAGCACGGCTCGTGTGGCCTCGGACACATGGATCTTTAGGGCTGGAGGGGGGAGAATGGGGGGGGGGGTCATAGGCATTGTATCATCGCTAAGTGTCACATGGACAGCACTCACAGAGTGATGACTCCTCATGAGCTCAACAATGACTGTAACAGGGCCACATGTCTAAAGGGGCAACCTTCCCCTCCTAATGACATGACAGGGCAGTGATATGTTCGTGATTATGATGTTGTCTGCTTGCAAAGAGGCAGACTAAGTGTGAGGGGGGCATATTGCTGCATTGGATCGGATGTTGTTTGCTGCCTCTGTGAATCCCCTGTTGCTCTTAGATGTGATAAACAGCACTGAGCTCCCAAACTGTGAGCTCGGAGGCACTATGGGAGAGGAGAGTGTGTGAAGTGTGAATTGTCTCACCCTCGCCATTAGATTCCATGCGGGAGGCGGTGTTTACTGTGTCCCCAAACAGACAGTACCGCGGCATCTTCAGCCCCACCACACCTGCACACACCGGGCCTAGAGCAACACACATGCACGCACATACACATAAGCATTCAGAATGGTTCTGTGGGTTGCTATTACATGGGCTCTGACATCTGAGATGTTGACTGTATGTGATTCAGCATCTAGTGTGAAGTTTACTGTAAGACTGCACAAAATATTTTTTGTCAGACAAGTACAGAGAAGGGCAACAAGTTTGGTTCCAGGTAACAAACTTATAAGTTACCACAATTGACTTCAGGAATTACAAGGATGCTCCTTGACTTACGATGGGGTTACGTCCCGATAAACCCATCGTAAGTTGAAAATATCATAAGTCGAAAATGAATTTAATACATCTAACCTACCAAGCATCATAGCTTAGCCTAGCCTACCTTAAATGTGCTCAGAACGCTTACATTAGCCTACACTTGGGCAAAATCATCTAACACCTCAAGCCTATTTTATAATAAAGTGTTGAATATCTCAGGTAAGTTATTGAATACTGTACTGAAAGTGAAAAAGAGAAACACAAAACACAATATCCAAAAAACACTGGCAACACAGTACACTGTAGAGTATTGGTTGTTCACCTGTATATGAAAACTGATACAGGTAAATACTGTATACAGGTAAATAAAAGATACTAACACTATGAAATACTTTTCTGCGCAGTTATTTATGCATGAAATGGCTTACAAAGATACACAGAGGAAGCAGAGACCCTTATAGTGTTAACCTGTGGCTTGACACTGTGCTAGATACTCTACTTCATGCAAATAACGAGCCCAGACAGGACAGGATGAATGGCCTGTTCTCATCATTAAGCATTATGGTAAGCTTAGAATAATGAAATAAATATTTGTGCAACTACAGCTGGCACTACTGACAATGAATAATTAATCATGAATGATCAATAATTAATAATATTTTTGTCAGTGTCTAAGTGCTGACTGTGTGTGATTGAAGTTCCACTGTGGCTGGTGAGGGCCTGGCTCCCCCCCCAGCCCCCCACCCCCCCGTCTTCCCCTCACCGCTGTGGATGCCACTCCTCAGTTTGAGCTGCTGGTCGGGCCGATGGCGGATCTTGAAGGAGCGCACGGCCTTCAGCAGCGCCAGTGACATGCGGGCTATCTCCCGCCCGTGAAGCTTCCCGTTCCTCACTGGCAGCCCCGACACCACCATGTAGGCGTCGCCTATCGTCTCCACCTGGGGGTACCACAGGGGGACGGGGTAGGTGGAGAAGCGCGGTTACAGGAGAGGACTCCCCAAAATCTGAAGTGCTGACACTTGTTTTTTTGCTCTAGCCAGAGTCCTGACCGGTTAAGATAATTGAAAGCATGTATCTATCAAGTCCTTCCATGATTTAGAGTTCAAACAAGTCTCATCACCTCTGGAAAATGAAGAATTCAGAGAAAAAGCAAACAAGAGGTTGTTATGACATGGGTGCCAAAATTTCAATGTAATTCTGCCCAGCTTATTAATGTCTCAGAACAAAGACATTAGTTGCCTGAGATCTGGTCTAATTGATTAGAAAATCCTTGAATTAATAAGGAGTATTCATTATTACTGACATAACACCTCAAGGAAATTGTTGAAAGTGTCTAATTCAGATCAATGAACAGCTCACCACACTTGGGGCATTGCAATTACAGATGGAATGAAAACCAGCCACACACAGGGAGGCCACAAGACCGGGTGTGCGGAGCAGTGCAGCGGAGGTACGAAAGTTCTGTGATTTAACCATCAGTGTCGGTGCCTGGGAGACTTTGACTAAAGTTTCCAGACAGTTGCTAAGACTCAATGAAATTCCTTCAGGACAAAGGAGCAAAAGAAGGGGGAGGTATAGCACCATTAGAACTCTCAAGGCGTGGCCTTCCTCACCTTGTAAACATCAAAGTTGTCGATGATGGCGTCGAAACAAGTGTAGAGATCGTTGAGCAGGGTCACCACCTAGGGGAGGGAGACAAAGAGGGAGAGTCAGTAAGCTCTCCATTCTCTAAACAGGGCTATTCAGGGTCTGAAATGGAAGGGAGAGAACTCCACTGAGTGTGTGAGTGTGTGTGTGTGTGTGTTTGGAGGGGGTTGGGGTAGGGGCTGCTGGGGGAGAATTAGAATAGTTGTGAGTGTCACTTGTAAAGCTGAAAACAGAGACAGCCACTTGAAGATGTAATTGGTGTCACATGTCAAGCGGGGGCTCTTGCCTGCATGGGGGTGCTCTCGGCTGATATGGCGGTGAACCCCACAATGTCGCTGAAGTAAATGGTGACGGAGTCGAAGGCCTCGGCCTGCACCGTCTCACCCCTTTTCAGCTGCTCTGCCACCGAGCTGGTGGGGGGGGGGGGTGGTGTTCACACAAGGTTAGTCCACACAAAATAGGCAAGATCATCCAGCAAACAACAGAAACCTTTGCCTGGTAGCTGTGTTTCTACTGGGTGGAACTGTGGTGTTGGTTTTCTTACCATAAGGCTGCAGGAATGAATCCAGAGCAGACCTTCATTACTTTACCTGTAAATGTACTGAAAATGTTTGCAAAGTACATTACCCTGAAAACAGGGACACACATATTTAAATAGCCATTGTTTAGGGTAACAGTTTTGTCAAAAACATTAAATATTGTCCATGATTTCCTGACCATTCCAAATTGCTTGCTCCATTTCAAATTGGCAGTGCAAACCTGTAATGACAGACCTGGTTCTTTTGGCATGAAGGCCGCACTTGGGTTCAAGATGGCCTAACTTCGAGAAAAATTGCAAGATAACTGAGAGTTTAGCCCTATGACCCTGAAGTCTGAATCCTAGAAACATTTTCTTTAGTACCATCTGACCTCATTTCAACACAAAATTCGGTTACAGCCTCATACAGACACATGATAAATGGGCAAACTTTAATCATCCTTCACTTTCTTCTGAACCCCTACGTCATAACACAGAATAAATGCCAAGTTTGATGACATTGACATGAGGCTCTATTTTTGCAAGCATTTATCAACCAATTTACTGAAATATGAAGAATACAAGACTTATGGCTGTGAGTAACTTGGCATGTTTGTATGCTGAAAGCATTTCTGTTTGACATTACATTTGACAGCATGACTCAGTCAGAGAGAGTGTATTGAGTCTGAAGTGTAAAAACATTTCTGGGAGGGAGAGGTTCACTCTACTGTGATAAAAGGAGGTTTAGCTAAACACTCAGGGAAAACATTTCATGAAGCTGGCAAATTGTTGTTTTATACAGCAAGCATTACAAGATGAAAGGAAGCAAAAGTACTCAAATTGTCTTTAAGGAACAAGCTTGTAGATTGGCCATGGCAGTCTTTCAGTGGCACAACTGAAAAACCTGTTTGCTAGGGAAACCCTTAATCAAACTGAATATATTCTTAGCCTGTGGAGCAGCCTGTGGTTCAGACCAATATCACTTGCTCTGATAGCATCTCTCAACCTGCAGCCAGTGTTTTGCCAGCTGACAGAGTATGTGATAACAAGGCCAAGTGCAAATGAGTAAATGCATTTTCTAAAGTATGTCAGAAGAGAATTTGTGCCACAATAACTCTGAGGGATTTTTCTATGCCATGAAAGAAAAGGTGTCTACTACAGATGAAAAATGTTTACGTCTGTTGTAGCAATTACATTACTGTAGATTTTCATTATTGGATTACAGTAAAATAAAGAACTTTGAACCAATAACAAAATAACTGCTTTGTGTGTGTATATTTCTGTGACATGCTTCATATTTATGCAAGTTTCTGCAAAAAAGGCATATTAGTGGCAACTTACTGTATGTGCGTGAAACAGGGGAAGTAAAGAACAATTCAGATGAAGAGATTAGTCATTTGGCTAGACAAAGGCAAAAGCCTCCAAAGGGATATTGTGGCCTTACTATCACATCCACAGTGCGGCTGTACCGTAACTGGTATTACCCACAAGGCTTTGCAACAGGCTACAACGACCAGATGTACGTAGCTGTAGGCTATGCAATTTTACTGAATGTGGTTGTGGAAGTGAAAATTAGTGTTGGGTTGTGATTTTTTTTACTCTTTTGATCTTATTTTGAGAACTTGAAAATGGAAAATCTCTGGGGCAGCACCTAAGCAAAAATGGTGTGTGACAAAAACAGACTTTTAATGTCACTAAAAGGCTGAAAGTGGCAGGTAATTGGCCCCGAGTGGAGACTGGGACATGATACATGAGACTGGGACAGCGTGGACACCAGGGTGTGTATCAGGTGTTCTTTGAGGCAGAGCGGACTCACTGGGGTAGGATCTGGTAGAGCAGGGCCTCTGCCTTTCGCTTCTCCTCCAAATAAGCCTGAGTGCGGTCCTCCACCAGCTCCTCCAGGTTGTTGGCGTACTGCTCCATTCGGGACAACAGGTTGTCCAGGATGTTGGAGCCGTTCTCTCTGGGACAGGGTGGGAGAGGGAGGGAGAGACAGACAGACAGGGCAGGGATGCAGTCAGAGACCACGGAATGGATAACACTTGGAGGAAATGGGGTAAAGACCAAAAACACCCTTTGACTGAAGGTTGCGGGAGAAAGGGTTACATAGTACAGCAGAACCTGCTGATGGAGGGTTCAGGGAAAAAGGGTGTACAGAGAAGGGCCCTTTGATGTAGTGTGCATGGAGTGAGGGCGCTGGAGGTGGGAGGGCGGAGGGAGGCGTGTGCAGACCTGTTCTGCTTGCGCAGTATGAGCTTGATCTGGCTGAAGTCGGGCCTCTCGGATATGTCCTCAGACCAGCAGCGCTGCATCAGCTGACCCAGCTCCTCGCTGTGGCTCTGAGGGTTGATCGCCGGGCGTAAGTAGGGCCACTCCCCCAGGGCCACACGGTCAATGATCTCTGAGGGACCAGAGTGCTTCTGTAAGTCACCATGGAGCCCACACTATATTACATTACATTACATTACATTACATGTATTTAGCAGATGCTCTTATCCAGAGTGACTTCCAGCACAATAGAACATAAGTGTAAGGAGCAACAGTGTCAGACCAGGCTAACAACACTCCCAGACCACTTAGTGTGAGCACAACACTATTCAAGCCCTACCACAAGTTAACTTGTGCAATCTGACTAGATACAAAAAGCCAACTATACTACCATACATCAGTTACTAGATCACAGAATCCTAAACACATCACAATAGTACACATACATTTTTACACAACACGTCTAATCTCTCTCTATACTGTATATCTCTCTCACACAGTCACATGACCACAAGGTGTGCTGAATCTCAAAGATGAGTCAGTCAAATTAAACTTTCATTCAATATTGCACCGGATCACTTCACAGAGTATGAATGACACGCAGACAACATAAGCTCATACTCTAGCCAAGGCTATCTTCTGTGTGGTTCATCTCCTTCAGCTGCACTCTCAGTGGAAATAAAGACAATCATAAAGAGGAGCCTCTGTTCATAAATTCAATCACAATCATCTTCTATAAATATTCCTCCTTTTCACACTCCCCATCTCTCTGTAAAATTCAAACAGGCGGCATGTCTTCGGTAAATATATTTGTATGTATGAACCTTCTCCTCTCAGCTTTCCACAGAATGCCCACCCATGACTTCATCTCTCTCCGCCTCTTCCATTCTCCCTTATCTGGACTGCACCGCTTCAAAATGGCCTCTTGTTTTCTTTCCTCCTCATCTCCTTTGCTTTATTCTCTTTCATTTTCCTCTCCTTCAGTGTTTTTCAGTCTCCCACTTCTTTTTCCTCTCCCTCTCTCTCTCTCTCTTAGGCCTCTCCCTCTGCTCCCTTCCCCACTCTGCACTTCTGCCTTTGGCCAGCGTGCGAAGCTTCTTTCATGTGGGTTATTTCACTCTTTCTTTCCTTCAGTCCCTTTCATCCTTTCGGTCCCTTCCTCTTCCCTCTCTACACCACCTGTGTCTCCCTCCCCCCCTGCCTCTCTTCCTCCTTCTCTCATCTCTCTCTCTCTCTGGTCCTCTCTGTCCTGCTCTCATCCCTCTCTCCTCCGTATCTATCCGCAGCAGAGCCGGACTGAGAAGCAGGAGCAGGCTGCCATCTCCATTCACCCTGCCAGCTGCCCTCTCATTAGGGCCAGCAGCATTGTCCGGATCCAAACGCCGCACGATTAGGGCGTAGCTCGCCCGCCATAGAAACTACAATCACACGGCTCACGCCGTGGGAGCACAGCTTAACGACAGGAAAAAACCAAGCGCATTCAGCCTCTGTAGATCAAATGAACCCATCCCTGTGCTCTGTGAGCTATGTGTGGAGAGAGAGAGAGCCTGAACACCCTTCTCTCTTTCTCTCTCTCTCTGTCCTTTGTGAGGATTCAATGGTGTGAGGCGTTAAGATAAAAACACGGGATGGGAAGGTTAAGGTCATACACAGGCAGAGACAGCGGGCTACCTGCACTATCAAAGAGGCAGACAGAAAGATTCACCCACAGTCAGACCGAAAAGATGAGTTTGATCTCGGTTTTGAGGATTCTGAGTTATTCCCAGAACACTGTCTTCGCTTCACATTTTCAATGTAATGTGTTAATAGAAAGTACTGCTTTGTTACATTACTCATTCGTTCAGCATTGCACACTGTAATCAAAAAAATCCCCCAGGGACATTACAGACTTGATTTGTAGGTGCTCTAATATTGCTAAATGAAGCCATTTACAGCATTTACAGCTAGTGATGTCTGAGGTGTAGGGCTCAGTGCACGCTCAGAGAGAGCACCTTCACCAACTCAGGAGCCGTCAGAGGCTGTCAGACAAATCCCCTGGGACATCACACTTACTCACTGCAACTGGCCACCCCAATAGCAGGATTTTCTCCATGGCAATTCGAGCTCACCAGCATGATAAAACAGATAGCGTTTTGCTGAAGACTTGAGAAAACAGTTTGGTGGCAGGTTAAGTGCTCTGCCCTCTAACTCTGCCTCTCATGAAACTGCCATACATTGCAGGCTTGCTGATAAGGTCCAGATCCTAGATTAGCCACCATATTCTGTTTCTCTAATACTGAAGGAAAAAAAAACCAGGAGGGAAGTTGACCGGATGGAGCCAGTCTGATCGATATGACAAACAGCAATCTGGACACACAACCCTACAGTGAGATCTGCTCAGAGCACACACAATTTCCAGGGAGGAGAAAACCTGGCAGTGGTTCTATAAAAAAGTACACTATATGAGTTGACTGATGTTTTATTTTGGTGCAATTATAGAATTTTTCTGAAGCTTTTGTGACTTTTGGACACCACACTATTGAATTTTTATTTATCGTGGCAGACATACGGTGGATTGGCTCACTTCCTGTTTCCTGCCAAAATGTTAATTTGCTGGCTTTTAATGTCAAGCTTGACAAACAAATTCAGTGTATCAGGGTTAGCAAGAAAGAGGTAAAATATTTGAGTGACAGCTGGTTGGATGCCTTTTAGGCTTTTCTTTTTCTTTTATGTTCTCTTTTGCTTTTTTTTAAAGCCTGCCTTGTTGCCTACAATTTGGAATAAATGGGAAAGGCATTCAGCACCCTATTCCACCAATCAAGAGGCTTTAGAAGTTTTAAGAAAAAGTACAAAAGATGGAACTCTTACCAACCATATTGATTTTTTCCATCTTTGCATTTTTAAGTGTAGGGCAAGTACCACAAATGTATTTGGATCCACTGAATAATTTAACAGAAATGGTCTGTCAATGTCAGCTTAAAAACCTTTTTTTTCTATTAGATTTTGACTGGACGATAAAATACCATAAGATAAATGTAGATAATGCCATAGAATGTACATAATATAAACTAGTTTAAAGTAGTCCATCGAAGTATTTCTGAGGCAGGACCATCTGCTTAAGCTTGAGACAGACACATCCATTAGCACAGGCTTTCTAATACACTGAAGTGGCCTCTTCAGCTACATGTGCAGGATGTGATTGTGAAGGCAGAAGGAATAAGGGAATGTGTGGGTATGGGTGTGTGTGTGTGTGTGTTTATGTGTGTAAGAGAGTCAATGAGCATGTGTGTCTGTGAGAGAGTGATAAAGAGTCGTTGAGTATGTTTTGTGTGTGTGTGTGTGTGTGTGTGTGACAGAGAGACAGGAGAGAGACAGTCAATAAGCATGTATGTGAGTTAGTAAATGCCTGTGTGTGTGTGTATGAGGAAGAGAATGAGAGAGTCAATGAGCATGCGTGTGAGAGCTTTTGAGCGTGTGTGTGTGTGTGTGTGTGTGTGTGTGTGTGCGTGTGTGTGTGTGTGTGCGTGTGTGTGTGTGTGTGTGTGCGTGTGTGTGTGTGTGTGTGTGTGTGTGTGTGTGTGTGCGTGTGTGTAAGAGTCAGCGAGCATGTGACAGTGACAGAGTGTCAGCGTATGGAGCTCCTCACAGACACACCAGCTGACGGGACCCGAATGTAAATGTGAGGGATAAAAGGGAAAGAGCAGTTAAGCTGCTGTAGTGCGGCTTCATACTGCTCACTCTGACAGCCTCAGAGCCCCACAGCCGCTCCGCTTACACCAGAGCCTCAGGAAGCACAGAGAACTGAGGATGAGTGGGGGAGAGACAGAGGGAGAGAGAAAGGACAAAGGAGAGAGGGAGAGAAAGAGAGAGAGAGCCAGGGAGGGAGAGTGGGAGACAGACCGAGAGAGTGAGAGGAGTAAGGATGAGTTGGAGAGAGAGAGACAGCAAAAGAGAGAGAGCAAGAGAACGAGGGGGAGGGCAAGAAAAGGGAGAAGGGGAGAGAGAGCACAAGGGGGGAGAGGGACTGAAAAAGAACAGAAAGTACAGTCCGAGGAAGACAGAGCAGAGATAGAGGAGTAAAGGAAATGGGGAAGGAAATAAGGGGGAAATAGAGCATCAGTGCTAACCCTATTTCATACTCACTGAATGTGTAATACACAGAAGAACACTGTCTGTATAATAACACTGGTGCCATGGCTCTTGAACTATATAACAGTCCTGACAAGTTCAGATTGACTGTAATTTTGATGATATACTCTATTTAACATCCATGATTAGGGTGCGCATCTAAATGGTGAAAATGAGAGGTTCTATTGTATTCATAACAAAGGCGCATAGATTGTCACACAGACACAGGCAGAGGCCATACGACAACCATATACAAACACACATACATGCACACTTGCACACACAGATAGAGACATTACACACACACACACACACACATTCACACACAGGCACATGGTGACACAGTCCCCCTGGGTCGCAGAGAGTGCTAATACCACCTCAAGAATGGCCACGCTCTCTATCTCAGGTGAAAATTGTGCTACTGTTGTGTTAGTGAAAAGCTTCGGGGCAGTATAGATTCGGTAAGGGTCTGGATGCAGCTCTCATCGTCTTACTAAAGCTTGACTCACACTGGCCGCCACCATTCTCCCACCCCTCTCTCTTTGTCTCCTACCTTTGGGGCTCAGTGGCTCCCCCTCTAGGTAGAAGGCCCCCTTGCGCAGCGCCACCTCCTGCAGGATGATGCCGAAGCTGTAGACGTCGCCCTTCTGGGTCCCGCTGGGCGGAGGGCACTCTGCACGGAGCAGCTCTGGGGCCGTCCACAGCTTCCCTGAAGACAGTTGGGACAGGACAGGACACAGGACATAGAAGGAGGGAATGCATGAAAAGAGGGGAAAAAGATGAGGGTTGGGGGGGAAGGGGGAAGAGAGAGGAAAAGTACACAGTATTGAGTTTTGTTCATTTATGTATTACTGGATCATCATTCAGCAACATGTAAACTCAATGAATTAGGGTAATGTTCCTTAACAGAGCATTTTTAGGTTCTGGGTTCACTGCAGAGGTCATGTAATTATGTTGCTTTAAAATATCATTGGGAACTTATATGTTGTGTATGTGTATGCTTTATTTTATCTACAGTATCTACAGTAAATCTGGCTCTTCTGTACAAATGTTGTTTCTCATTGCTCCTGTGACGTCTTAAATGTATCATATCATATTAATCTCGTAAAATGTTCTATATGAGAGTTTCTGTGAGATAAATAGCCCCTGTTCTTTCCACTCCATCTTCACAAACATGCCTTCCGTTCATGTTTACCTATCTATTGCGTTTTGCTGGCGTTCACGTTTTTGTTCCGCTTCTAAATGTTGTGCAAGTGGGAGTATTATATCTGCCCTCTCCCATGCATTAAATAAGGGCCCCCTTCCTCTAGCGGCTGTGGGATTTTTCCATGCGGTGAAAACCATGTGTTTCGGATCCTGGGAGAATAATGTTGTGGAACATGCGCTGGTTCAAAGGTTGCATTCCAAGCCACTCCCTTGTTCCACAGTGATGCGTGGTAAAAACAAACTCTGACATGTATAGAATGTCTTGTCCATATATGCTCAGGGGTGTCCTTAAATGACAATTGTTCATAGCCACTTACTCAATTCTGGAAGCTTAGACAGGAACAAATAACAGCCATCCAGCATTTGTATGTAAAAGCAGTACAGTACATGGTTATTTGTTATACAAATAGCCCTGTCCCACACTGCATAACCACTAATATAATTAGCCCAAAATTCCATGCCTGTCCCACACACGCTGCTGTCTCCTTCCCTGCCACTACCCCCTTTCAAAGCAACCTACCCACCCCAGGCACTTTGGCTTGGCACAGAAGGTACACTAAAGGAGACGCACACAGAGCTTCTACTTACTGCCCACAGCAACAAAAGAAAAACAAGTCAAGCTGAAACATTTCCACTTTTAAAGAAGGCCAAATGCAAATTGGGTGAACTTAAGCTTGTGACTGCAAGTGAACATTTGGAAAAATGCAACATAAATAAAACTGAAATAGAAATGGCCACATTAAATGTATTCATGGAGTGCTTAAATAAATTCCCCGTGTTTCAGATTTTACATTTTAACCAATATTTCCCTCTGTAGACACACTGAAACAAAGGGTAACGGCTGCCTAGCGTGCTGGGCACAGTCTGCTCTCTGCGTGGTGCTCCTGGCGGGGGTGGCTCTGGGAGAGCAGGGTCGCCTGACTCACGGGCGTAGTACGCGTGGGCGTCCTCGGTGTCCACCTCATTGCGGAAGCTCGCCAGGCCGTAGTCCGTGATCTTCAGCACGAAGCGGCTGTCCACCACACAGTTGGACGACTTGAGGTTGCCGTGGGATACGATCACACTGTTGTGGAGGAAGAGCATACCCTGTGTGATGGAGGGAAGGGTCAATTGGGGTAGTGTAGAATTACAGTTTAGAGAAAGTGTTCATTATTATCAAGTAATACATGATTTAATGCATACATATAGCACACCATATTATAGTCATATATATTGTCAAATAGTCATATTATATGACAAACCATAAATCGCACATGGACATTTGATATATTTGGAGATATATGTGATGAACAGAGTACTGAGTGCTTCAAATATTTTAAAATATAGTAAAAAATGTGTTCCATGTATACCAAGTTGAGTGCAAAATACACAAGGTTAAGAATTCACTCAGAAATGTTGCAACTTTATAAACTATGCCTACCGGTAACCATTTTACCTCTATGTACAACACAATGTGTACCGTTAATTCAGTGTTATCACCTTTTCAGAGAATTCACACATACACTCTGATCAAATTATACATTTCACAGCACTCAGTAAAGTGTAGCACCTCTATTTCAGTCTTAAATATTGGCGTTAACCCTGCTAATCCAAGCCATAGACAATGCTAATATTGCAATTTCCTGAAAATCCATCAGCCACTGCTCTAGTTAATACACAAATATTTGTACATGTGGGAATGTGAGAGAGAGAGAGAGGGAGAGAGAGAGAAACAAAGAGTGTGTGATTTGGTTTTGGCATCAAATTGCCAAAGCTGTTCTGAACTGAACTGAGAGTGACAGAGAGAGAGAGGGAAAATGTAGACAACAGAAAAAGGGGCACATACCTTAACAATATCATTGATGAGTGAGTATCTGAACATCCAGTCCAAGGTGATGCTCTCGTTCTCCATAATGTCCTGAATAAAGACACATGCATGGACGCGCGTGCACACACACACACACACACACACACACACACAAGCACACATGCAAAACACACACATACACACAGAATTCTTAAAATGTTCTGTATTAACAAACTTTCAGTTCCTGCCATTCAGGCTAATCTCCACCCACAAGCTTCTTTCCTGCACTGCCCTTGCCACATTTTGTATTGGTTATTTTTCTCTTTCCTCTGTTCTGCTGACAGCTCATTGTGAATAGACGTCATGTGTTCATGATGATCACTTTGAAATGTAGAGAATTTGTAAGAAAGACAAGCATTAAGCACAAAATAAATTGGAACATACAACTGTAGTATTATTTACCATGTTGTACTCAACACATGCAAATACACTATACAGCAATACAGAGGTCTGGTGTTTTAGGAACCTCAGACTTTCCATTTGTGATCCGAGGCAAAGTGAGGACATTTGCCAGGGTCCCTGGTGTCTCCTCCCCCATAAACAATCTGTACCATGTCATGACCACTGTGCAGGTTGATAGGCTTGTGTCTGAGCATGTCATCTTCAGGGAAGATGCTTTTCCCTGTGCACCCACCTCCCACTCACCCGCCCCTGACTGCAATTTACTGATATTGGCTCATTGTTTCAAACATGCATTATCCCTTTCCTTGATATCTGCATTGCAAGAAACTGAAAATGATCTACAGATGTGTTATTAAGGACATTTTAGTGTTATAACATTCTAAATTATCAACAGACTTGTCATCTATATATGCATGATCAACAGATATGCTATTAATGACCTATTAACATAATCAATAGATATATCAGGAAGTACATCAGGAAATAAGAAATAATGCAAATTAATGTCACAACACATCAGGTCATTATTCAGCACTTTATAACACTGCTTTGACACTGTCTTGAATATAACAGAAAAAGACTTTGCTAAATGAACAAAGTGTCCATTCTGTTAAACCATGTACCTTACTCAGTAGTTACGATGACAGCATCTTCACGGTCTATGAAAGTGGAATGTTTACGGCCAAAGAGTGTGAGGGAAATGGGTACAGTTTGTGGATGAAGGGTGCTGTACTGTACAGTGTCAGTAAATAGGATTGTACATTGATGTAATGAATACATGAATTGCATTTACATAGGCAGTTAACTGTTGGCCTGTCAATTTTCAATGATCTCAAAGTACTTTACAGTGAGGAGTTTCATCTTAACCATCACCCTCTCCACACTTCAGTTAAGCTGTGAAAGGGAGGTATTAATTTAACCAATTCAGGTAAGGGATGGTTAGATTGAAACAGCTGGATAGGGGATTTAGAGAATCCAGCTGAATGCCCCTGCACTTCACAAAGTACCATGGGTTGTTTAATGGTCAAAGTGAGCCAGAATCCTGGTGCAAATTTGTATTCAGAAGACTCAATGGGGGTGGAAATATCATGAGTGAAGACTCTGTTCTGTTTCAGTACCTGTGGATTATCGGGGCACAGTACCTGTAGACTCCCACGAGGGCAGTACTCAGTAATGATGCAGATATTGGGGGGGTCAATACAGGCGCCGATGAAGCGAGTGAGATGTTCGTTCTGGACATCCCGCATCTGCAGTTGGGGGCAGGATTAAGAACACAAATCTATCCTTCACTTGCACCGAGACAAACACACTTATTGGACTAAATACTACACTGCATACTGAAAAACAAGTTAACTGCAATGTCGTCATCATTGTCATCATCATCACCGTCATCATCATCATCATACTCCCTTTTTGTTTTTATCATACAGTCAGCCTGTGCTTTCTCTTCCAAAGGAGTAACATGGCATACAGAACAATACGAGGACAGTAAAAAGAGCAAAACTCTAAAAGCGGAACAACGGTAGACTCACATGCTTGAGTTCAAAGAGGACTTTCCTGGTCAGCTCAATGCGCTTCTTGTTGTTGCAGTACTTAATGGCAGCAATATTACCCTGTGAAAAAGATATTATCAAAAATATGAACATGAAAAAGTGAGATCAAAAGACTGTTATAATGATATGAACAGGCCTATCATTTTCACTAAAAACATTTTGATCTAAAATATTAACAGTAACCTTATTTGCATGTTGTGCCTGATATAGAAAATATAATTAAATATGTAACAAAATTAGATAACACAGCAAAATGATTCATTAATTATATGACAACAGAATCTACTCCTTTACTACATTTACTTTAGTCTTCTTATAACAGATTTTAAATTTTGTGTTTATCCTTATCATGTTTGTACTGGATTTATACTTCATGTTCTGTGATAATGAACAACATGTATCTTTATATATGTGAATATGTCCATGGAGCAGCACACCTTATAGTAGCCTGTCTTGGCGTAGATCTGGAAGTTTCCCTCCATGGTCAGGAGTGAGCCGTAGTTGGATCCCCTCTGGTACAGACAGACAGACAGACAGACAGGGACATACAGACAGAGAGGTGAGGGCAGTAAGGGCAATATGAGTGTGTGTGTTTAAGTGTGTCAGTATTTTTGTGTGTATGTGTATACGTGTGCATGCGTATGCATGCGTATTGCATACTATTGTCAGTGTGTTTGTGTGTGCATGTTTTTATATATCTGAGTCTGTGTATATCATTCAACTTGACTGGACATATTTCTGTTGTTTTGTGCTGGAAGTTGCTCTGAGTAAGAGCGGCTGCTAAATGAATGTAATGTAATGTAATGTATTGTAATCTAATCTGTGCATCTGAGAGGATGTAATTGTAAGAATGTGTGTATTTGTGATTGTACATCTGTGAGGATGTATCTGTAAGAATGTGTGTATTGGTGAGTGTACATCTGTGAGGATGTATCTGTAAGAATGTGTGTATTTGTGAGTGTACATCTGTGAGGATGTATCTGTAAGAATGTGTGTATTTGTGAGTGTGCATCTGTGAGCATGCTCCCTGGCTGCAGGGCTCTCACCAGGGACAGAGTGAGCTTGCTGCAGGCTCTTCGCAGCACCTTCTCCAGGTTACTCATCTGGATGTCCTCCCAGTTGACCCTCCACAGCTGGGCGGCCAGCTCATTCTCCAGCTTCAGCTTCCTGAGGGAGGGAGGGAGGTACGTGGGAGACGAGAAAGAAAGAGAGAGAAAGACAGCGAGAGAGAGGGTGTCAAAGCAATACAGCAAGACCAGAATTAGTGCCAGCAGAGACAGTAGAATGCAGTTTCTTTTTCCTACTTCCCAGGCCAGTGCTGACCATTCAGCTGTAAAGGTCCAAACTTGGTGCATTTTGCCCCTCACTGAGAACACACTGTGTTCTATCCACACACAAACTGATAGAGGTACAGTAATGCTTCAAACAAACAACTGAATATATGACCTTCCATGTACTCAGCAGAATCAAGCTCATAAACTCATATGATCTGATATTATGCAAATGAACATTTTTGTACAGCAACAGATACTAATTTATTTGGAATTATAAATTCTGTTAAAATTGATATGCATCAACACTTCAAGCCCTGTGGACTCATCCATAGTTGATTCAACCACGCAAAAGAATCATTCAGTATAATAATTTCATTATGCAAAGCCTATAAACTCGCTCAGATTAAAAGCCACTATTCTAATGTTTTTGCCTGGAGCACAAATATCTGTAAGACTTCCGAAAAAAAAAAAAACTGAATCATGGCAAATCAAACCTTCTAAAGATCAGGGAAAATCACGTAAATGTCATTCCAATTATGCTGCCTTTCTTGTCAACATTATTGTTAAAAAAAGCAACAATATTTTAAAAGTGTGGCAGAGCAGATTTATTGTGATCAAAAACAATTCAGAGATGATCTGTTATGACAGTTTTCACCATAAACATTGATGCTGTTGAGCAGTAATTATGAATGTGAAAGTACGTGTTTAAATGCGAAATAACACTCTTTGTGTCACGTAAATTGAGAGCAGGTTAATGAGCAGTAATGTGGAGATGAGCTGCTTGAACTGTCTGTGGAATGCTTCTGAACTGCACACAAGCCGACAACTCTGTACGAGGCAGTGAACAAACAAGCCATCAACTTCTCATTATTCGGTAACAACACACCCACAGTCACTGCTACAAAATGCCAGCAAAACCAAAATAAAAAGAAGGCTCTTTTGTTATGCATTGGTTGAATAAAAACAGTAGTTATGTCTACAAAGTGAAAAGTATGGAGATTGTACAGGAGAAAGGGTAAAATGACAGCACTGGGAAGCTAACAGCCTCATTACAGATGCACTGGAACATGAGCGTTTCTGAACTACAATGCATTCGGCAATGATCATTCTCCACTTGGCGGGCTCTCTGAGTGTGGCTCATCTTTGTTTACTGAATGCTGGCATATCATCAGAGTGGACATGAAGTAGCTAACTAACAGTGCAGTAAGTTACATCAGTGGGCCCTTTGGGCAGTGAGTAGTAAATGTGTAAATGTGTAATCTGTAAATGTGCTGGTTTAGTAATACTAATTTGCATAACAAAATTTCCATCTGGTTGAAGAATTTAATAATAATGCTGTAATGTTGGTGCTTTGTTTTGTTTCACGGAAAATCTCTTAGCAAATGGCTTGCAAATAATTCTGAGCTGGGTTGAAATTTGAGGTTTACGTCACAGGAAAAACCAACAGAGGCAACCAGGGTGCGAGTGTTCAAGAAAAAAAAAAAACACTTTTAAGCTTGGTTTTCACATAATTTTTCTTCCCCCTTATTCTTAGCCATGAGTCTGAAAGCATTTTGAAAGTGATGCCGGTGAAAGATAGGTGTTACAGGCAGGTGCTCTCTCTTTCCACTCCTTTATTCTTCCTGTGGAAAGCTCCCTGCTTGGCCATGCAGCAGAGTCAGAGAAAGAGTGAGAGACAGAGAAAGAGACAGAGTAAGAGAAATACAGAGAGGGTGGAAGAGAAAAAGACAGAAGGAATAAAGAAGAGAGAGAGAATAAAGGGGGAGGATGGGGGGTTGTGTCAGAATTCAAAGGACACACGAATGTCACACGCGCTGGCAAAACGGGGGGTGGGGGCCACCTGTCCAGGTGCACACTGACCTGTATATGAAGATGGCGACAGTGATGATGATGATGAAGATGAAGCACACCACGACGAAGATCATCTGGTGCATTGTGACGGTCTCTGAAGGCAGGGGGAGAATAACACGGTTACACAGGTATAGCAAAGATACACAGCAGTGACAGCAAGTTCAGAGAGGCATAGGTTGTAATACAACCTGTAGGTGGACATGTGCACTGTTTCAGTTACTGCTTGCTGCACCAAAATGGCACAGGTGCCCTTTAGTAGGAGTTATATCTCAGTTGCCCTACACATTCTGACTATACAATTACAGGACTTGTTTTTTTAATGTGAAAGTGGTTGTCTGCCACTGTTGTCCCACTGGCTGTACTGATGGGCCCCATGTTTTCGATATGCTAGATGTGGAAAGAGTATCATCATCTGAAGACAATAAAGTAATCTCATGTAATCTAGGTAGTGTTTAAATGCCATTATCAGTCCATAATTTTCTTAAATTGCTGCTGGAGGAAAGGCACTACAGTACCATGGTGGTTATTATGAAGCCGTATTTGTAAGAAGAATGTTGCAGCTTTGCATCTCATATGAGACGCCCCTTTTCTACTTTTGAGCGGGGTAAATAATCTCTTTAATGTCTCTGAGCACTTTGGAGTACCTGAAGCTCAGTGCCTCAAAGAATAAAATGAGATCTTCACCTTTCCCCACCAAGAGGGTGCGCCTCTTTTCCTGCCTTGATTATACTGAGGCCTTTGCAGTGGCCTTTATGCTCTTGCTTTTCTTAATCAGGTTCAAGCAATCATCGAAACGAACACGGAGCGTACACCAGCATCTGGGACAGAAGGGGCTCTTATGAAAAATTAACATGTATAAAGAAAGTGTTTAAAGAATGTTCCTGATGTGTCCTGCATCAAAATATACAGAGCAGATTTGAAAATCTATTATGTGTAGGACTTAATTTACTACATTTTACTAATTTACTACTTTTTATTTTAATATAATTTTACAGGTTCTAAATTTTGTAATATGGCGTAATTTTATCTATATACAGGAAAACGTGTTATACAGTTAATGGTATGATATGGTATATATGGTTAATTGTAGATATAGACATAAAAATGCATATATGTGGCAATAGTTTATATATTTTGCCAAGTGCCACATGTGTAAAACTATGCTATAATTTGGCCTTGTTTTGATTTTTTAATAAGGGAGAGGGATCACCCCAAACAAGGAAAACAGAAATTGATCAGCAGATCTACAGACGTGCTAAGCAGCTGGGGTTGTCATTCTTGAAGCCGCAGAGGGGCACGTCGAACGGAACAGCGCCCCCTGGCCAGTGGATCTTCATCCCGGGCTCTAACACCATCTGCTTCAGGGTGCCATTGTAAACAGACACAATCTGGAAGACAAAGTTGGGGGTGAGGGTGGGAGGGGGTGGGGTGTCAAATGTCATAGAAAATCAGAGAAGAGGGAAAGAACGAGAGGGAGAGGGAGGGCCGAAAGGGACACAATGAGGCAGATAGAGATGAAACCCCTAACACCTTGTGAAACAGAGAGGACACAACCAAGCTAAAGCAGGTCCGATGAGGCAAAGGTGGAGGGGAATTATCTGGCAGAAATACCCCTGGGACCTGTGGTACAAAAGAACAACAGTCTTCAGCAAATACGAGAGGACAGTTGAGGTGCTAATTTGCTTTAACGTAGATTTAATTGAGATAGACGAGGCTTATGCTGCACAGAGTACTACAGGGTTGACCTTCAAATATCTGTGGATTTGGTTAACCATTAATGACCATCTAACTGGCCATGCTTTCATTTTTAAATGAATAATACAACAAAATGTTTTTACAATGTGTTTCACAAATGAAAGTCCAAACAATCCTAAGAGTAAATGGCAGATTTTCCTTTAGGGATCAGTGTTTTTTTTTTCATTTCTTGACTGACAAATGATGCCAGTCAAGGCAATCAATCACGACTGTTGTACCTCTGTACTTTCAGGACACTTACTTGAAAATGTTGCTATCACAATACTTTTTCCCTGTCCCAATTTGTCTGAGACAGGACTAAGCAGGTATGTTGCACAGTGATGTGGTGTCTTTTCAAAATGGTGGTTGTGATTTTCGAATCAGCGCCTTAGAACAGTATCAGAAATGATTTTTTTCTTTCAGTTGTGCTCTGGTGAATTTTGTTGTTTGATGAGAATGAGCACTAACTGTTACCATATGATAGAACAATTTTAAAAAGTGACACAATTTGTCAGAATATCAATTATTATTTATTTATTATTTATATTACAAGACTTAAATAACAGAATTGAGTTGGCGGATAAGAATTCATCTGCTTTATACAAGTAAGCAAAAAAAAAAAGTTTCAAAAGGTAAGAATTTTAGAGCTTTTGCATTCAGAATTTTGAGCTTTGCTGCAGTCTTTTGAAAAACTCTCAAAGCAATTGAAAATGGCAACTTTATCATCCTTCAGTTGAAACTGAATTCTGTTATTTATGTCCCTAGTCCAGAACATGAGATAAAAATGCCAACTGTAAAAAAACCTTTTAGTTTCAGTAAAATATTCCATTCCGTCTTTCGCATTTCAAATAACTCAGCTGGCCATTTTTAATTGAAACTGACTGTTTGTGAGAAACTTTTTTTTCTGCTTAGCCTCCAGTGCACACTGCATTTGCAATTTCATGATAACGGCCTCCACCAAATAGTTATTATCATCAGTGTCATGGATTTTCTGTGAGAAAAATTACCAAAGTGAATGCTAATTGTCCTCACCTGTTCCCACCCTCTATATCCACTGGATTGGTGGCCTGTCAGTGGGTGGGTAGCTGAAGACCTGATATGCTCTTTACTGTGGGGTGGGGGTCTGCCAAAGAGCAGGCTCAGCATATTGCCAGATATTTGCATGAGTAAAACCTTCAAAAATCAGTACAGGTTGGTTTATTAGAATCATTTCTTGATTCTTTTATAGGTTCGGTGGCCTTGACACTTAAAAGATGTAGGTTCAAACCGCAGCTGGTTGAAGACAAAAACTTAATGCCTGTTGTGAACTCAGTATTAAAAAGATGGACTGAGATAATGTCGCTAGGATACACTGGCTTCCTTCTCAGCAGGGTAAATTTCTTTTTCACATGTACAGCGATAATCATTGTGTTAGTGTCAAAGCGTGTGTGTGTGTGTGTGTGTGTGTGTGTGTGTGTGTGTGTGTGAGACAGTGTGTACTATATCAGTTACACTCTGTGAGGAGGGCTGACGGTTACCTGGAAGACACCTGAGTCAGTGTCAGTCATGTCCCACAGAGCAAAATCGATTTCCCGATCGCCGTTTTCATCTATCTGCACCAGTCCTGTCACTCCTAGCAGAAGGAAGGAGAGAAAGATACGTATGTACAGGTCTTCATTGATATCATATGTTTTCAAATATAATTTTCAATGCATTTTATTTCAACATTTACGATTTTTATTTAGTACTAATGAAGTACGCTTATTGGGTTACTTTTTTTTTTTTTTTTTTGTATGCTTGGCTTCAGTCAAATTCACAGTGTATTCCCTGCCAATAAATCGTAATTCATTTAATTTAATTGCTAAAGGTTTGGCAAGCTTTGGCATGAGAGAGACAGAAAGAGAGAGAGAGGAGAGAGAGAACACTGTGAAATCACCATTAACAGATCTGCCCAGATTAGGAGGTCTTCAAGGCTAACAGCAGAGAGACTGTAATTACCCACAACAGACGGATGGGGCTAAAATTACATCCGAGCAAAGCAGTCACAGGAGAATGGCAGCCAAGCCTAAAAAAGCCAGCTGAACCCAGGAATTAATCTTGATTTTTGATACACTGGGTAACAATACAATGTCTCTATTGAAGGACCTGGATATAAAGACTCTGTCAAACTATCAGAGAGAATTGAGAACACACTCAGAGAGGAAACAAAATGGGGAAACAGCAGTGTTAAATCACAGGGGCTCCTTCAGAGAAGATTTACTGAAGCACTGAGCACAATGCGTCACAAGCCCATCCTGCAATAATGTTTTAGGGGTGTTCTAGACTCAAGATCTCAAGACAATCAACTCAGGGTTTTGAGATTACCAAATGGCTATCCCAAGATACACAGGTCAGGATTTCGGGATTTTGAGCTATATCCGTTTGAGATCATAACTGAAGTCTGGAGAGTGAGCAGGTGTAGATAGAAAATTGCATTCAGTTATTTTTCAAGTATTTCTGGTTCGCTTGAAATAAGACAAAGGAGCCAGTTTTCTGTTTGTGTAAACAGGCTTTTAATTTCCGTCTCATAAGAACATGTTTGGTTTAACGCTGAGGAATTGAGGCAAACTCCTTTGGTATTTTGCTTCCAAAATAAGCTTAATGTACCTACATCTTTGATTTACAGCAAATCCATGTGATGGCACATGGATTGTACAACCCCCCTGTTTTGCTGGATGAAGTAATTCAGCCCACATATATAAATAAAATATTTCCATTGGCAACCCTCTAGTAATTACTGCAAACTCCTCTTCACTGTGGTCCAATTGGATGAGACAAGATAAGCTACATTCCAAACCTCTGTATCAAAGACACACTGCATGACTTGTATGTTATACAATGTGACTATCATTTTCCCTCTCAGTCAATTGTTCACCGAAAGGCCGCCCATCATTTTATGCTGTTGTCAAGGCTGCATGCAATTTCAAGTTAATAAAAGACCAGCACACAAAGGTGACAGGTGGGCGTTGGGCATGTGGGCGAGAGAGACGGAGATGGAGAAACTAAGTACAAGGCAGTGTCTGTCATGTGAATCGTCCTGCGAAAAGACAAATCCACAAGAGAAAAGGGAGGAAGGAAACGCTATTCAAACACAAAAACAAAGATCTTAATTCTTTTATATATATAAGAATTCCATCATGTGCGTGTGATGGAAATCTAGTGTGGATCTAATCTAGAGTGGGCAGGAGTAATTATTGGGTTCACCTGGTTCAAGGTCTACAACAGAGTGTGTCATTAAAAGAGAGCACAGAAAAGCCTTACAGTCTTTTTCCCAACAAGCTGCAAAGCAGTTGTTCACCGTAGTTTTATTATCAAAATGCCTACTCGTGTTAGGACATGTTCTAAGAGAGTTTTCAGAGGTCAAATGGTGTGGCCACTTTGCTGAAATCGTGTTCATCATGTTTATCTAAATGACAACAATTCTTTGTTGATGTTTTATCAATGGCAATCATGTATTTCATCAATTCATTAAATGGTACATTTAGCCTGCTCAACCCTTCTAATCCCACATTTTAATGGCAGCACATGTGTTTAGTGAGAGCTGTGTCTTAAATTCAATTTTGGGTGTGAAGGTCAGATAAGACACAATATGGTGTAGTGTCTATGAAAGTGTTGATCTGGTGAGGGAGGATCCAAACAAGGAAAGGTATGTGTGGGATGTTGGCATGATTTTGCTAGTAAGACTATTCTTTTTTTGAAGTCATACTTGGGTGGAGAGAAATGATCATTTGCTTATCATTTGCTTATGCCTGCCCTGTGCTTAGTGTCACAGGGCAGGCATATTTGGTCATCATTGTCTATTTCCTTTTATTTTTTGTTGGAAAGTTTTTTGGACACCGTGTCTGAAATGTGCATGATAAAAACCCATTCATTATTAACAAATGTCTTTCATGGACTCATCCATGCGTGTGTGCAAGGTGTGATGGCACAATCTGAAAATATATCTGAACACCCGAATGCTGATCAGTCCTGCTGCTGTCCTGTCTGCCTCATTGTAAAGACTGACTCCACACTATCGATTTACGACGGCATCCAGGGTTTTGCCCTTGCCTTGAAGCTGTTTTCTCCGAGTGCAGCCCTGAGCTCTAGGGCAGGCTTCAATCAATAACCAGCTCAACTTTCCACTATAGGCAGCTGTCACCGGTCTGTGAATCTGCTTTGCTCTGAACTTATCAGGGCTTTGCTCTGAGTACAGAGTTGAAGGGCAGTGTCTGGCTTGTATTTGTTATCAGCCTGACAGAATTTAATTTCCAAACACTGTGTTTGTAATATTTCTGGCAATGAATTCAGCAAAAATGCATATTTCTGGAAGGGAGTTGAGAGGTATATTATTGGCTTTGTGTCCGAGGAAGCAGATACACCAGGCTATTGCAACAAGGTCGTTGACACCAACTTGGGCGTATCTGTGCAGTAACAACATAGGAAATGAATGGAGAAGGGGAGGGGGGAGGAAGAAGGAGGCAAGAAACAATGGATACAAGATGATTAAAACATGCAGGGTTTGTTCAGACCAGCAGAGACCGATTGGTTTAAGAAGATTAAGCAAGTGAGAGAGAAGTTGTCCGAAAACACTTCACCTGAATTTTTGTTTAAGGCTTTACTAATTACTTTCTTGTTCTGCGGTGTTTGCCTGTTGATATGCACCCGATTCGTCAGGCAGCTTTGAAGAGTAATAATCTCACCCCTCTCCTTTCATCATTGTGTGTTTTGTCAGGCAGTGATGTGGCCCCTCTGAGCTGAATCTAATTAAAATCTCTTGTGAAGTATGTACTCACTGAGATCCATATTTTAAGTTTTTCTGTGTAGTGTGAGAGTAACAGCAGGAGCAATACATTATTTGCAAGAGCAAATGGCAATATTGAATAGCGTACCACAGTGTGTGAAATACCCGGTGGCAATCGGAGGTTCCCTCCTACCCATACCGGCCAACATTTAGGTTTCACAATAGAGGTGTCAGTACTTCAGCCCCCTAGCTGTTTTTGTGTTCTCCCTGTCTGTCAGTGTGGTCCATGTACTTTTGTTTTCCCATGTGTTCCAGCCCTGCCCACTCTCCGCCCTGTCCCCGCCCACCTGATTTCCAGATCGCCTCCACCTGCCTGCCTGCTCACTTGCATCCCATCGCCTCATCAGGTTCCGACCCAGCCTGTTCCCGTTCCTGATCCCCACTCCCAGTTTGTGCTTGCTTTGGACTGTCTTTCCGGTTTTGACCCTGCCTGTACTGCTACCTCGAGCCTGCCCAGCGATTTCAATTAAAGCCAGTGAAACCTGTACTCCCCTGGTCTGCGTCTGAGTCTGTGCCTGCACCCTGACAACAGGAGGTTTATTCGGGGGGGGGGGTCTGAATAGTAAAGCAAAAACATTATTTTTTATTATTCTTATTTATTATTGTTATTTTTTATTATTATTATTTTTTATTATTTTATTATTGTGTTTATTTTTCATACAAAGTGGGATGTAATGTCAGCCCTGTGTTGGAGACAATGCAGAAATTTGTTGTGATTTCAAAACCGGATTACTGTCTTTGCGTCTGTCAGGCTTTAAGGGTTGAAAGACATTTTTAGTGACAATTGCAACTGACAGATAATTTTTAAAAGATTTTTCCAGAGACCCCCCCCCCCCCCCCCCGAAAAAAAAAAAAAAAATTGCTGTTGAGGCTTTCAGGGGGTCTCAAGTGTCAATCAAGTCAAGACCCCCCCCCCTGTATTTCACACCCTGGTGTACCATCTATAAAAGTGTTGACGTTGTTCAGGTCAATCCATGCAAGGAAAAATATAAGTGAGTCCTGCCATGTGTTTGACGCTACAATTCTAGCGCTTTTCTTCTTATTTGTGTGCTTACATGAGAGACTTGCATTTTCAAATTCTTTGGAGTGTGAGGGTTAGATGGTACACAGAAGGGCCAAGTAGGGCTGAATAGTGTCTATAGAAGTACCACACTGAGCTCTTGCTCTCCTTGTCCTTCTGGCTGTACATCCCGTGGCTTTGAAATGTCTGAATCTGTGGGGGGGTGATCACAAAGGAGGTATAATTATGCAGCATCTCTGAAGAGAGAGACTGGAAAAAAATACCCCTTATGCCAATGTTTCCAGACTGCCCCACAGTCAGGCCAAACCAACAGGTGGTCTTCAGCACAGTTTGGGATTACTGCCATGTACAATGTTGCATACCCTGAGTGCACACACAGACACACACCAGTCCAATTTTGCACTGTTAGAAGAATATGGTTATACCAATAAAAATGTACAGTTTCTCTCTGATACTGTGAAACCAGCCTGAGCCTAGTCAGTAAAAACAGTTTCAATGTCTGAATGAGACACCAGCTCTGAGGTGAACAGTGTTCCATAACATTTTTCTTGTTTAGTTGAATTAATCCTTACCAAGGGATCACTATTTTTTTTTTTTTTGAGAAAGACTGTTTTGTAAAGAATAGTGTGAATAATGTAATAAAATACAAAAATGCATTGTAAAAGTTTAAATTTCAATTAGGAATCTTTTGCAGAAAGTCTCATCTTAACATGCTACAAAAATATAAATAGTAAACATAAAGCATTTATCATCCTTTTCAAGGATTTCAGGATATATATGTATAAATATAATGTAGATCTGTGACTGATCTCCATTTTACAGTCTTCACTCAAACACATAATGGTATGAATCAGTTGGTTAAGAATATATGAGAATTTTTCTTGGTGGAGGTGAAGAGTGGACAATCAAAGTCAGTGCAATTTCCTCTTCCTCCAAGGTGACTGAGGAAGAAGCAGCAGTACAATGACCATCTACTTACTTATGATAAAAATATCAGTTAGGACAGGCATTTTCCACAACCTACAACCTCAGTGTCTTTGAAAGGGAGAGCAAAATTGTAAATCTAATAACAAGGACTTTACACATTGTAGTTTACATTTTTATACTCACAAGGAAACTAAAATGTAGTGCATATATGGATCTCTTAGCCTTGGTCCCTTGTCTGAAGAGAAGCTACTGCAACTGCAACTTGTGTCCTGATTTCAAGAGTGATGTTTGTGCTTGTGATTGATGAACACTGACTGATGAACCTGAGCCTTCTGCCAATTCTCTTACCAGTTCAAAGCTTGTCTTTTTGTCTTCCCAAGGCATATTATTGTCAAGCATTGCTCATTTGACATTTCACACTAATAACCTTCATTACTTAGAACGTCCTTTTCTTTCTCTTACAGGCTCCTCTAATTTGTGAATTACACATAACATTCAAGGTGAAAGCCCATATTAGCCGGAACATCAAGTGCTTCCTGAGAGGCTGATAACCACAATTGTAAAAATGCCCTTTCTATAATAACACTTCCTTTGTGGCATTTAAATCTCCGTTGTTTAACACAATGTGTGAATTCACTGTAATTCGGCTGAGAAAATGTTTTTATTAGTTCCGTTATTTTATTAGCAACCTGCAACTAGTCCATAATGGCCACTGCTGCATGTGTTTGACATCATGTTCAGTATGCGTTTGTGTATTTGTGCATATTTAGTTCAGAGGATGGGATCTGCAGATTTTCATGCTGTGCACAGCGCAAGGGTTTTGGTTTGTTTGAGGTTTTAATAGCTGGATTTGCCTGACAGCAAACTTACAAAGGACTTTAAGTTAATACAACTTGAGTCCACAGTCCCACAATATCCTATCAGAGAGTTTTGCCTTGAAGCAGGCCAGTAAGATTTCAGTTCATCCGAGCTCTTTGAACCCGAAGTAGAGTAAGAAGAGAACACATTGTGCTACCTTAAAAGCTCCAACAACAGCAGGGAGAACTTTTAATATGAAGCACAGGGACCTGATTGCCTGGTACATATAGAGCATGTGGGACCAATTTGTGATGTTCCAGAGCATGGGAAAAAACATTGATTCTTTTTTTTAAAGTGCAGTGATGACGGAACAGTGCTGTGTGCCCCTCCTCCAGTGGCCTGAGCTTCAAAATAACACCAAATGATTTTCATGCAGCTGCATTTGACTCAGTAGCCAACCACTACGACAGCTGGTTGCATGTGCACCATCTGATTTCAATGAAGGGTATGGACTGTTAAGCACAGGCTTCCTATCTAATACTGGCTACCTTGAGCTGCCTCTATCCAACCAAAAAAAATACTTAAGATGAAGGTTAGCTACACATGATGGCTACTGACATAAATGTACAGCTTTGTTAATCTGCATAAATATAGACATTATATATTTTGCTTGCCATCCAGTTGACACCTTACTCATTTGTGTGGCTAACTGTTAACCTGGCTTATGTAGCGAAACGAAAAGGCAATGTTGCATGTCCCTAACTACAACACCAGTTTATTTGTATATATGTTCATGTTAGTTGTATTTAAAAATGTACGGCCTGAATCATTTTTGAACATTGGATCCGTTGTCTTCCCTAGTTTCTCTCACATTATGTTGTGTCCAAAGTCTAGACATTGTTCTGGGCTGTGATTTTACTTTTTTGCTAGCCCAGAGGACTACTACGTAAAGGAAGAATTTCTCTACCGCTTCTTTCCCTTCCTGTCTTTTTTTCCTTCATTCATTCTTTCTACTGGACACATACACACAAAAGCACTTTTCCTTTAGCTGTCCCACTAGCCATTGAGGTGAAGTCTCATGGAGTGAGTCACTGCTGTAAGCAGATCCCTTTCTATCTCCTGCCATTTGAGACCAACTGTTCACCCCTTATGACTTCACTCTCCGTCTCTGCTTTTCATTCTGTAACTCAGGAAGTGAATGAGGTATGTGTGGGTGAAAAGTCCTCAAACAAACACACACACACACACGCACACACACACACACACTCCCCTTCTTTAGCTGTCTCTCCGCTCTCGCTCTCTATGTCTGTTCTACTTTCTTGTTTAACTCCAAAGCCCCTTTTCCACGCTACACTGTTGTTCGGCTCTGTTTTTCTCCAATTTGCAGGTATTGCTTTGATGTAAATGGCAGCAAAATCCAAAGCTGATATTTTTCTGACATTTAGTCTCCCATCATTTCCCTCTAATTTCACAGCATTTGTTCCTTGGCCAGTGCTGGAAAATGCAAGCATTTATTACATGTGAAGGTCAGCTTTGAAAATGCTCACGGTGTCACACCTTTATGAGGATTGGTTGTATGCCATTTTGCATCAGCCAACCGTGAGGCTTCCAGCATAGCCTGCCAGGAGCGTCTCTCCCGAGATGCTAAAATAATTTCCATTCTACCTGTTCTGCTGTTGTCATGCTTTCAGTACAAAATTACAGAAGTTAATTGAAAAAATGATTTAAAAACTCACCACGTGTGAGGCCATGTGCATGACTGATACTACTAAATGTCTGGCAATTGTGTTCCAACGTTCAGTGGTATGAGCTGAAGTCAATGAACGATAATGGTGTTTCGGTCATGGTTTTCTGGCCTTTTAGAGAAAAAAAAACACCTATTTTCTGCCCTCCTTCCCCCTCTCCTTAACCTTCCCCATTTTTAGCCTCTCATCCCTGCCTTTCTTTTTCACCCTCCCTCTGTTTCCCCCTCTCTGCCTTTCTAACCCTCTTTTGTCCCGTCACCCTCTGTCACCCTGCTCTGGCTCTCTCCCCATCTTCCTGTCTCTGTCTGTTTCCCTGCAATATGAACCATATTGATCGCGTGCGGCGGGCAAGTGGGCTATTGATAGCAGATGTTAGAGCAGACCTTGACCACTCTACTTCTGTTTTTTTCTTCCTATAGTTCTGCACGAGACAATACAGGATTAGAATGCCACAGTGCAGCCGCACCACCATGTCCTTATTCAAGCACCGCTTTGCTAAATGTCAATGGGTTTTTTCCCCTGTAAATAAAGTTACGATTGTTTCAGTTTTCCATAGTAAAGACTACTATTTATGGTACGTCATTTCATGTAATTCATGAAAATTTGAAAAATTTGAAAAAAGCCCCGTGGGCACACCAGGCACTTCTGTGTAGTTCCAAAATGTCACAAAAATCCTGGGAAGACCCTCTCCATCACCTGGTGGCTTTACAACAATGTATATGTTACAGGAATCAAGTTTTGGCATGTACAGTGAATTGCCTCTAAAGCTTGGGAGGTCCTTTATTGAAGTACAGGGAAATAAGAAAACAATGTTCCTTTCAGTGCTTTGGTGTGTAAAATGCACAGGTGGGCGGTTATTTAGGCCACACAGAGACAGCACAATGCAGAAAGCAGTGGCAATGCTCAGGAATCATCATTAAAGCACTTGACTCTGGATATGGAGGTTGTGGGTACAAGTACTGTTTTTATGCTCAAGCAAGGCTCTTCATCTGGATCACACAAGTATTAAAATTCAGCTGTATGACTTCATTAAAACAAGATGGTTGGAAATGACAAGGAAATGGCACCTAATTTCAGCCAGCTTTAATGGGCATAGTAAGGGGGTCACGGGCTAATGCCATCAAATCCACCGGCTCATGACTGACAAATTATCAGACGAATAATAAAGGCCATCAGATTCTACCCCTATTAAATTTTCATTTCAATCAATTACAGTAATTGGAATTTGCTTGATGAGGATATGTATTAAGTACTAATTAATCTGCATTCATCATACTGCAACACATTCACCATAGTCAGAGCCAATGGCAGAATGATTCATTCAGAGAACAAAAGGGGGACACAAAATATACAATCATATGTCATTTTCATGTCATTTTTCCCTACCAGAGAATGTAGATATTATATGTGTTACATATTGTTAAAATTTTATTATAGAACGTTTAATGGATTACAAGAGCCAAATGTGGAAAAGTCTGCAATAATGTAAACTGGTCTAAACTGGTCTGTGACCAAAAAAAATTCTTTTTGTAAAAAAGAGAGCATGGAAAGTTACAATAATATTTCACATGTTAAGTTCAATAAGGACTTAATATTAACATTTGAACTAACAGCATCATTCATGGTATATTAACCCCCCGTAACTAAATACACCTTTCAAGGTTTTAATGTCAGTTTTGTAATGTGACAAAACCCCATTCATCAATTGAAATGTTGGTCTGTGTTCATCTTTTCAGGTCTGCGCACAAAACAAAAGAATGCTGATACTGCCATGCAAGATGGAAGAGGACCTTACTGGAAACTGCTGGAGCAATATTTTCTGCTTATTACACTTGCATGGAGAGAAAGGGCAATCAAACCAAGGAGTATGAATACAAATGTTCACACAAATACAAACACTGCAGAAGATATATAATGGTTAGGACTGTAAATTAACCACTCATCTTCTATTTTCATTTGTACATCAATGTTTTCTGCAGAATATTAAAGGTTGGAATAAGGGCAACTAGATATTCTGCCTTGTGATACAATAGTCACACCTCTGATTTATCCAATTACTGAATTTTAAACAAATGAAATAAAAAAATTAAATGGAAAAAAACAACGCTATCCTGATCTCAAAAATAATTATGTTCACTTCAGCTATTTTTGAATTAATGAGCATATAATATGAAGCACCGAGACACTGTAGTGTACACAAAACCTTCTCAAAAACTACTCAGAAACTACCTCCGAAGGATGGTGCATAACCTCTGGGCACAAGAGAGAGCCATTATCATACGCAGTTTGGCCCAGAATGACATTTTACCTTAAGGACACTGTCTTTTTCTGCTCTGAACATCAATAGTACATCTAAATCCACCACTGTTTATGGTATCTCACCAGCTGTCCTCCATGCAGATTTCAAAAGACAGATGATCCTGAATAAATGTTACACTAATCAGAGGTGGCCATCAATGCAATTTTGCAATTCTACCTTTCATCTCCTCCTTACGCCCATCAATGATTTCCCCATTTCCTCCCTGTGTCCATTATGATGCCTTTTCATAAGCCACAGAAAACCTGTATTAGATTGCAGGTCTGTAAGGGGCATCTATTCATCTTAGTCATTAGTGAGCTTTGCACTAAACAGACCGTCCTCTCCGTCACTGATTATGCCTCACTGGAGTCTACTGGAAATCAGCAGCGCTCTTCAAAAACCACCCCTCTGCAGACGTACACACTCTGCCCTGCTTTTTCCGGGCCTTTGCCTTGAGATATCACAATAACAGCAAGCAACATTATGTTTGACAGGTTTTGAGTTTCTAGTTTATCCTTAGGGGCCTCTGAAATTCACACAGGAACTAGGGTTTCCAACTCTGACTGAAACTATTCCATGTTATAACATTTTTTCTACTCTTCGCACCTTTCAGGGTATCAAACTGTGTAAAGCATCATCAGCGTGGTCTGTATGGATGAGAAATGTTGCACAGTGTGGCACAGTTCTTTTGTGCCACAATGTTTTCGAATCCTACTGTCACTATTGATATGACGATTATGTTCCAGAGACTGGATTTCTGTGTAAAGATTAACCCACCTTTACATTTGGTTGATAGCTGTCTAGTGTGCAACAACAACGACTGGCTCTAAAACGTAAGGTTGCAATTCAATGCTTTGGCATCTAAGTCAGTTTTAAGCTTTTCTTCCAGTTCTGTATAATTGGTAGACTTTTTAATCTTAAACATCGAGTTTGTTAAAATGTTCAAAAAATAATGTGTGAGAAACTAAAAAAACACAGTTGTTAAACAAAGTTATTGCTCTGAGTTAGACTGCCACAGCAGTCAGCGTGAAAGAACAACCCCCACCCACTCTCCCAAGTTGTTATGCTCAAAAAATTGCAACATTTAGCTAATAAAAAGTGAAATATGTTTTACCTCAATGCTTGACTGCCTGCAGAATATCACTGCATTCCGCTTCCTTTCTTTTCAAAATTAGTACTTCAGCTGGCCTCTCGCTGCTGTAGCCCAAGCAGCTCTGGCTTCTTTTCTATAAGCCCATTGAAGTCAGTGCAGGACACAGCGAAGTTCGGCTGCACCCATGGCTCTGTTTCCATAGCCTAACACTCAATCTCCCGCCACGGTCTTGCCATTACCCTGAAAACTCTCACAGTAGGCATGTGGTATGTGAAAGAAAGGTGCAAAAGAGATCAATTTTAACATTTGGCTGTTGTCACTCCTTGCCATTTTTGCAGGAAAGCCGCCTATTTCAGATCTGGGTTTTTTTTATAGCTAATCTGAGCCCCTTTTGGGGGAGTCTTTAAGAAAGAAAATGACATGAGGTGAAGCATTCTTTTCTGTTTCACTGATTCTTTGTACTTTGTACTCTCTGCTATCATAATTAGCTCTTCTTTTCCCCCTTAATTCTCGGGACACATTCAGCTGATACTCTTCAGCCTTGCGAAGCCGTTTCAATGCATTTCCTTTTGAACCAGTACACCCACAAAATATATTTGTTCTTTTTAGCTGTGCCACTATTCAAAGGCCTCTGGCTAGCATAATTCATGCCTTTGGAGTGAGGTAGATAGCTAGCTAATCTAATTTTTCTAAAGCCCAGCTTGGGGGAAATGCAGAGAATAAGCAGATAAGCTTTATGGCCATAAATACATGCCACATTTTGCTGCTGGTTTAAGGGACATATTCAGCCATTACCCTGCTGAAAGAAGGAAAGATGCAACTTGACAACACAGTTATATTTTAAGCACAAATTAACACCTATGTTAGCAGTCTGCTCCTGTTATATACATTTATTTTGCTTTAATATGCATTGGAAGGTCAGTGCTGATCGCAGAATAACCCCAAATCCCCAAACAGAGATAAACCAAAAAAGGTCTGGGTTTGCTGAAGGGAGGTCATCCATGCATTCAACCTTATCTAAACAAGTTGGGTAATATCATTTTCATAATAACTATATAATGGTTCTGAGTGTACTCATAAAAGTAATTTCTTGAATGTAATGTCAAAATTATGTTAAAAAACAGCATTAATTTGATGCATTTCATGAGCACAGCGGAGTTTACCCTGTCATTCTCTAAGAAAAAATTCCACACAGTAATGACAGAGAGAAGATGGCTCATGTCTACATCAATGTGACAATTTGTGAGGATCTTGGGAGGCCAGAGCCAAGGAACAAACGTGATGCATCCTGAAAAATAATCCTCTTAAGAAACACTGTGCATGTTTCACACGTGAGAAACGCACAGACTGACCTTTCCAGCCACGGTCAAGGAACAACGTGTAACGTGTGTAAACACACAGACAGAGAAGAACCAGACAAGGTTATTGGCCATGCTCTTGTATCGTGCTGCAACAGACTTTACTCTGTAGAGCTCCAATTACCCCAGAGTAGTCCTGTGGATGGCTCTTAATAGCCAGTAATGGCACACTTCAAAGAATATTTTTTTTTTTTTCACAAAGACAGGGCATCATTGGTGCATTAAGCACTATTTACATATGCACAGTGTAGCCACTCTCAGACTGATGCAGGTCCCACGTAAGGGTGATCCATGGATACCTGAGCTTCCTCTGCCAATCAGAGCTGAAATATAACACTTCATTCTCCAAGAGGACGAGGGCGACAGAAGTGAACAGAAGAAAAATGAGAGAGAGAGAGAGAGAGAGAGAGAGAGAGAGAATGGGGATGGGGATGGGGATGAAGGTGAATGAAGAGAGAGGCTGGCTTCAGAGATAAAGAAAGACAGGGGAAGAGAAAAAATTATTGAAATAGGGCGAGGCAAAGAGAGGGAGACCAAAAAAAGGCACCTGAGATTAAGGCAGAAAGAGGGATATGGAGGATGAAGAGCCAGAAAAACACAGAAGGAGAAAGAATAGGTGTACTGTAGGGAGAGAGACAGAGTGTGGGAGGATGAGGTGTTATATGGCAAGGAAATGGAGGTAGACTGACAATGATGTGAATGTTGAATAGGTTCATACGGATGTCCCGTGGTCTTCATTTGTGGGGCTTGTGTGATGTGACAGCATGGAAATATGTGTTTCATAGGAGTGTGGAGGAGGAAGCAGAAAGCTCCAGCAGGGGAGAGAAAGGTAGAGGTGGGGAGGTGAGTCATGGACAGGGCTCAGACTGAGAGGACAACAAATAGATAAAAGGAGGATAGAAGAAGAGCTCGTGTGAGGAGGGGAGAAACAGAGAGTGAGGAAGGAGGGTGTGCAAAGTGTGGGAAAGGGAGTGAGAGAAGAGGAGATCTCACAATGGCAAATAGAACCCACATCCAGCCGCACTGGTTTGGTTCACAGCCCAAAATGGGGGCTGGCGAACGGCCCACTCTGTACTCCTCTGTGAGTAGACTGTTCAGAGTACAGTGTGCTCATATGGCAACGTGAGTGCTTAAATCACAAACTAAAGATCAGACTCCCTGTGGAGTCAGTCATTAGTATTTAGCTATAACTACCTATTCATAATATTTCAGGAGTGGGTGTAAATGATTTTGATTTTTTTACACCTGTAAAAAAACTTACACTCAACTTTAAACACTATTTATCAACAGCTCAGAGAAATAAAGAAGTAGAAAAACTACCTACATTTAGCTACAAAGAGTAATATAAACAGTACTAGTACAGAAAAGTGATTGTTTTATTAATGAAAACTATGACAAAAATAATGACATAAAATGTAACATAAAAACAAGAGCATAAAAACAATTATCTCCTGCATGTAATTTTATTTTACTACTGTCTTCTGCAATGTATTGATGAAAATTCTACAAAACAATAGCTGGCTGTGCAATTTCAGCTCACAAGAATAAACACTGCTGTAGCTTTCTTGATTATGCCAGGCATTCCATCCAGTTATCGTCATCTGTTAGATTGTTTTGTGCCAAACTGCCGAGCAGAAGTTTGCGGCCATGGCATGGAAACGACAGGCTCCGACTACTTGGAAAATTAGCTGGATAGATTGTTCACAGTTTTTCATCTTGGTGCATTTTTAATGCCATGGACACAAGCCTATAATGCACTACACAAATGTCTGGTGCACCTGCACTGAGGTGTGGAGAGGACAAAATGGTATCTTTAATATTCAAAAAAAAAAAAACAACATACCTGCACAAGGTCACCTGAGGGAAGCCTCAGGTGGAAGCCCCAAGCGGGCAGGAGAACAGACATATATAATTTATGATGTACGTGTAAGTGTGCATGGAGGAAATATACGTCTGAAAGAACAGAGAGAAATGCTGTATAAATAGGGTGAGTAATACAGATTATTTCATATGACCCTCTGAACTGGCTTGTTTTGTTCTCTACATCAGACACTTACAGTATATTAAACAACTCTCTGAAGACCCACATGCTGAGTGCAAAGTGTGCTTTGCCAGGCAAAGGAATGAATGATATCATATCATCGCTTGTTCTTGTTAAAATGTAAATGGTGTCATTCACAAGAATTACCCTTTTATTCTTCTTTTGGCTATTACAATCCATTTTATTATTATCCATTATCCTTGCATAAATAACGTGATTCAGTACCTGACTGTGCTGATATTGCTGAATAATTTTAATGAGTTCAGATTAAAATGTGATGGATTCTGATCTTCATTTACTTTGTGTGCTGGTTTTATAATTTAATTTGTCTGAATTACTTAACTAATTTCTGTGACTAAAATGTGACAAAATTATGATGTTTGTAGCTCTCTTAAACTAACTGATGTTTAATTGACTGAATGTTTAATTGACTGAAATTATGACAGAATGACTAAAATGTATTTAAATATAACACACGTTTTGGTAAATTGGACTAAGACCCTCTATATCAAAAAGTTGGGGAAAAATTTACACTGATATACTGTAGTACACACTATACACAAAGTTTTAGCTGGAATCAGCAGAGAATTTGGAACTCTGACGATTTCTTTGTACATTTCAGGCAATACAGCCTGATACAGCTAAATTGTACGGCTAGGAAAAAAATGTCAAGATTAAAGAAATGATAGCTAAACAAAGGCCCATACCCATGTCCATGCCCTATCACACTACACGATCTCGCAGGATACTGTACTTGTAACTGTTAAAACATTACGCATCGTAACTCACCCTGGACTAAGGTGCCTAAGTAGCGAAATAAAGTACTGGCAAAAGAACACAGCCAAAAGCAACTCTCTGATCACAGCCCTCACTAATACTCCACGGAGAGAGATGTACTCTACAATATCAAAAATGTTATGTGAAATCTTTCAAATGTAAAACTCCTGGACGTTTGGGATGGAGACTGGAGGGGCTGGATGCACAGCATCGCACATAGACAGGCACCTACAAGCAAAATATCAGGATATCAAGATGTTAATGTACTGCATTTTGCATTATCATGGCTTTGCAGTGTAAACCTCTTACACACTGTCCTTCAGCAGAGTGCAGGTCTGAAAGCCATTTTTTCCTGCTCTTGTTTGTTGTGCTTTTTTCACTCTTTCTGAAGTGTTTACTATGGGACTCGTGATACGCTGGCTTTGCTAATGCTAAGGCAATATAAAACAGCACAAAGAAGAGGAATAACTACTTGGAATTGGAGGCGGACCGGTAATGGAAAGGTACACTTAAATGGAGATAATAAAACTGAACAAGAGTGACTGGAGAGAGAGGGGAAATGCACTGAGAGAGAGATATCAAAGCCACCAGAGCAGACCACAACACAACGACCAATCTGAATCTGTTTAAGGCATCTGCTTTAAAATGGTACACAGATGTCATCTCTTTAATGCACGCACACACACACGCACACACGCACGTGCACACACACACACACACACACACACAGATACAAACTTGCATCATATACACACAAACACAGCTAACTCTCAGGTATTTTATTTCTGAGCCCTAAGGGAACCTGGTTTGGACACATTGGCACCTCATCCCTTTCTTTGGGATCCTACAGTGCTGTGTTCCTCCTCCAAGATGGAAATGTGGAGCAGAGGTTATAGAACTGAAACTGTCAATTGAAGGCTGCTGGTTTGACTCCTGGCTGGAACAGTGAATAGCATTCTAGATTGAATGACATGTAAAATATATCCTCTTATTAAGATTGATGGCCAAGAAAGTAAAGTGAACTGTAACAATTATTATTAGCAGTTATAATCTGTGAGTCCGTAGAACTCACAGATTTTTTACAGTTCCTCAACTGCCTTGATCCATTCTCAAAAGACTGTGACAAAGTAACTCTTTACACAAAAGCTAAAACTGAGTAGAATTCTCATCTTTCCCACCAATTCATGAAAGAGCTAAATTCTTTAAATGCCATTGTCCTCAATAAGGCTCTGTTTCAAATTAGTACTCTTGCAAAATACGTTGCTATTATATAGTGTGGTAACAATTAGGGTGTTCAATCTTGCAAATGGCCTTCTCCATGTGATAGTGCAGAACAACATAATTACTATATTCCTACAGAGGTGGCAATGCAGAAACAGCATCAGTTTGTAACATTATGCTGAAATTATTTTGCATTTATTTCTTGCTTGATAACAAGTCTTAACAATGTTGCATTTATATTATTTGGATTAGATTAGATTGTCAAGGCTCAGGCAAGGACTCAGGCGCGGACCACGGGAGCTTCAGGTTCCGAGCGTCTTTAACGAAATCGTCAGGCAGATCGCTAATCAGAAACGGGCAGGGTCGAAAACCGGAAGGCAGTCCATGGACAGAACGAGGATCGGAAACCGGAGCAGGCAGGGTCGGGAACCGGACATGGCAGGCAATCAGGAGAACGTGGCAAGGTGGCAGGCAAAAATGAGGTCAGGATACGAGCAGGGTCGAAAACGAGGAACAACGCAGACAGAAGCAAAAAGCAAACGGCGGGGACAAAACAGGAGAAACACACTGTGACAAACTAGCAACAGGACAGGGAAAAGCAGGGAAGATATAGGGCAGGGCTGACGAGGGGATGGGAAGCAGGTGTGCAGGCAATCAGGTGGGCGGAGACCGGGTGGGGAGCGGGGCAGGACTAAAACACAAGGAAAACAAAAGCACATGGGCAAGGAAAACAAAAACACAACAGCTAAGGAGACGGAGCACTGACATAGATGATTTGGTTCTTTGGCTTTGTATGCTTTTTTATGGCTTTTTATGCTAGAGTGGAGGGTTTGGACTGCTGACTTAAGAGTTTTCACCTCTGTTTTCTTGTAGAAAGGTTACCTTAGTGGTTCACACAGGTTCACACAGGTAACATACATTATGTATGGTATGTAACATACATTAATGGTATGTAACATACATTAATGACTAAACATGGTTTCAGATTTTAGCAGTCTTGTACAAAGAACACAGGACAGGAAAAGTCAAAGAGTCAAATAAGTGATCACAATTTTTTGGCCTGTTTTCATGTCTTTACAGAATCTTCCATTCAAAGCATCTGCTCCAGCCCCCAAGCAGAGCGATTCCTTTACAGTCCTACAGACACTGGGTACCCTCTCAAACACAGTAGCTCTGGCTCATCATATGCCATCATTTTAACTGTGCGATAAAACACCTTAATTAAATGAAAACTGGAACCTCATGATACAATCTATGCTAAAACTCACTTGTTACTTAATACTACAGTTATAAACCATACATACAAATTTGCTAGACTAGGACCATCCATTGAAATCAATGGTATGTATTCTAAGAGCTATTCTGAAATTTCTGTAATATGTAAAATTTTAACTCTAGATTACAGCTCTATCTGGCCGATGCTAATGCATGTCTAGAATGTCATCTAGCTACCTTTTGTGCCCATCCATTCAGTGTGTGCCTCGGGGGATGAGGGGTGGGGGGAGTGATTCTTCACTCACCATGGTAGGTGCGGTTCCACATTCTCTTGGTGACAGTCTTCCCCTGCGGCATCCCCCCCTCCCGTGCGATGGTCTCGTTCAGGGCCTGGGTGTATAGCATCACTCCATCGTAGAAGCCGCCGGAGATCAGGTTCATCTGCGGAAGGCGGTGGGAGACAAATTGATCTTACTTCGGGCCTCCATTTTGCACTCCACTTACCCTGGCTTCAGTCTCCTTTTCTCACTTCTCTGTCCCTCTGCTCATCCCTCATTTTCTTTCTCTTGACACATCTATTTCGCTCTGCCTCAGATTCCAAGATTCTGATTCAACCCTCACTCTTTGCGCCTTTTCTGCCTACTTTATTTTTATGGTATTTTCTCCCAGTCCACTCCCTCCATCTCTCTCTCTCTCTCTGTCTCTCTCTCTCCACTTGAACATCTATTTCAGCTAATAGGCTAGGCCTCTAATACACCGGAAGAGAGGTAGAGGAGTTTCAGAGCACCAAGTTAATGATGGGTCTGTACTTGTATCAGAAATGAACTAAAAAGGAAAGGAAAGCTACAGATCATAACATTGAACTAATTTTTTTTTTACAGAATAATTATTTTGTTATGATGATGTTGAATTCATGTGCCTGCCCATATTTTTGACTACACTATTCATTTAGGACCACTTAATCAATAAATTCAATATATTTGAAAATATATATCTATATCGCCCCCACTCTGTATATATGTATGCACATTTAAACTTCAGTAATTAGCCTGTATCTCAAAATGGTGTATGCATCATGCCTTTAGTTAGCCACCAGTAAAGGTTTTTTTTTTCTCAAAGTACTGCACTATGACTTGCTTATCTTTAAACATTGACATTGATGATTCCAGCAGTGGACTCTGGGTTAACAGATTAACAAATTTGAAGTTTACAGCTATAGTGTTTTTCATTCTTCTATTTGGCCAACACACACACACACACACACACACACATGTTGTAAGGTAGGGTCCTGGCTAAGGGGGTGCCCTGCTCTCTCTCTCTCTATGGGGACATGGGTACCCATGCCTGACCCAGCTCACCCACAGGGACATAACCCATTTTGTCTGACCAACAACATTTCCCACTATCACTGACAACCAGTTGACTTCCAAATCTTGCCAGAAACCTCATTTAATACAAGGATAAAAGCTGTTTATTCTCATGTGGTGAACCATCAGTCCAGCGACTATCTCTTCCAAGGAAATTTGTCAGCCTGTCTTTCTTCAAGAAAATAAACACCTTCTGTTGCATTAATTACCCATTTTAAACTGTCAAGTCCATATTTGTTTACACCGAAAACACATCACCTCAATGTTCACACACACACACACACACATGCACACATGCATCACGGTAATTCCAAGGATCATGGTACAAAATTGTACGTTTGATGAAACATTTTAATTACCTGAGCCTTTTTTGAAAAGTGCTGTCTATGTGTGCTTTTTTTGCAGAGCATATTTTGACTATGTTTCCTCCACAAGCTGATGCAAAAACATTGATTAAAGGGACATCAGTCCCTTATGCATGATAATTACATCAGAGTGCAAATTTCCATTCTCACATTCATGGCTGCTGTTCGGTCTCAAAGGCCCAGCCACTGAGCACGCTTCCGTTATGGGCCCAGGTGTGAGGAGCTGTGGTATGGAACAAGGGGACAGAGCAATACAGGGACAAGCCAATGTATGTGTGTGTGTGTGTGTGTGTGTTTGTGTGTGTGTGTGGGGGGGTCTGCTTAGCGAAGCCCCATTGGGCAGGTAAGATCACTGCTGAGGTCTTCAGCGAGAGGACAGCCCCTCTTTCCTGTTCTCTTTTGCCTGTTCTCATTCAGGTCTTACCATCCCCCCTGTTCCTATTCGTTTACACAGTTGACCGCATGTGTTTGTGCCAGCTCTTTCTCAGAGAAACTGCTGACGGCAGCAGCCTCCTTTCGGCTCTATTAGCCGACGCCACAAGGGTGTTTTGACAAAGGGTACATTGCTTAATTTCCCCTGGAATAACAATAGGGATTTACAGCTAAGACTCAAGCCACACTGAGTGGTTAATAGACACGGATACAAAGGCATGTAGGCAAGCAGTTAGGACACTGCGATACAAACACTAAAGTCCCTTTTACATTGACTGTGTCATTACTATACAAGTGAAAGACAGAATATAGACAGGGGGGAAAAAAAGAAGAATTAAAAAGGGGGCACTACAAAAGTGAGGTTGTCATAGAAACTGCAGTTGTGGTTCGGGCAGCTCTGCTGTTGACTTATTCCATCATTCCCTGCTGACACCAGTGACAATCAGAGCACCAGAGGTACTGAAGAAGGAGGAATGAATACAGGTAACTATGTTGCTAGCTACCAAGATAAGTCTGTAAACACAGATAGATAGAAAGGCATACAGACAAATGGTACACCGCCAGATACATAGACAAGGATAGACAGCCAATAAAGACAGTTCAGTACATATATGGATACAGACAGATCAACAACCAGATATACAGACAGATCAATGGACACAGATAGAAGGACAGACTCAGGAGGAGACAGGGTGACAGGAGGTGAGAGAGAGAGATGGATAGAGACTCAAATGAGCACAAATGGAGACTGAGCTCACTGGAGCCGTATGTTATTGTACACAACCCGTCATTATCCATACCCTCTCGCTAGCCCAGCGCCCTCTAATCGACGGGCGCTTCAGCCGCCCGTGTCTCTCATTTTACGCCTCGGCGAGCCCCGCTCTCGACAGCACTCGGCACCAATCTAGCGCCAATTTTGTGTCTTTCTCCAGGGGATAAGCCTCGGCAACGGTAGTTCAGGTGAAGCGCACCGACTTCACACGCTAAAACTTTTCAGGATGCGGCTTATACGAATCTCAGTGGTAAAAAGCTCGAAGCAAGACAGATGTGGCCAAGAACTCCCACTCAATGATGTCATCTTAACTAAGAATACCCGAGATAATGAATGGACCTGCTATCTACCAATTTAGATACCACCTACATTTAAAACTAGTCATCCAGTCATTATGAAGTTAATAGAACAACAGAACACAGTTCCTCCTTGCATTAGCACATTTCGGTTTATCAGCCATTTTTTTTTTTTTACCACAAACGTCATGTAAAAAGACGTTATTAGCATAACATTTACAAATGAGTCCCAGATCCTAAAGGCTGAATGGAAAGCTTTCACTCTTTAATGTAAATGCTCACAAATGCATGCGTGTGTAATTATTTATTTATTTGAGCATTTATTTTTGACAATGTTGAGCCTATTAGCACACTAATTCAGCAGAGCATCAGTTAATCGTTTGTGTAATTAGCAGGTGCATTTTGAGTAGGTTGAGGTGCAGACTGAATACGGGGAAAGTGCACTTAAATACTGAAGGTCGCATTGCATTTTCTATCTGTTCCCTGTCCGAAATTTAACGAGGCAACGGTGGAGGATGAATCATCCTCTTCCCTTCTGCCCTGCTCTCCTGCTTTCACATGATACAAGAGGGACTAATTGAACTCCGCGGCTAGTGCGAGTTGCGGCCGGCGAGATTTGAACGAACAAAGACAGCTGCGGCGGCCACGCTGCGAGCAGCGGCGGGAGGAAATGAAAGCTTTGCGGCCGTTACACACGGAGCCCCGCATCTATGCAGCACTCAGCAGGACTTTTTATAACAGGGCTCTAAAAACGCAGGGACCGGTGTCCGCACGAACCTGCGCGCTAAAAGTGAGTCACCTACCCATGGTTAGAGGTTTTAGATAAAACGCAGCTGTGCGCTGCAGGTCTGTGAACTTTTGCCAGGTTCATTTAAATCAGGGAACCCGGAGACAAAGCAGCAGGGATAGTGCTGATATTGGTTATTTATTTCTTTATTTTGTCCGGCTGTCACGGCTAAAAACATGGAATAGGAATCACTTATGCCCATTTCTGAACAGCACTTACGCAACAACGCATCTTAGCTCTGGACAATAACCCATGAACGTTCCAGGTAGGAGCTATTTTACATCTGCGTGTTCCAGCAGACTACCAGGGCCCGAACTGCGTCTTCACACGTACACGTGTGATGGTCAAGCTGACAAAAAGCAGCAGGTGAATCAAAAAGCCGAAATGACTGACAGAATCTTAAAAGCATCATTTTATATTCTGTGGTCACAGTCCAGACCATCATACATACTCATAAAGCGACGGTACTGACCCTAAACTTTTACTTGAGGAAACTAAGTTTTCTGGCAATAAATGTGACATATTCAAACCACCAACCCATACATCCAGGACACATTCATCAACTCAATAATTAGCAAGTAATGATACATGTGATATGTGTTTTTAAAAAGTGTGAATACAAATTAATTATAAACAGGTGACTTGCTCTTCATATTGTCATGCAGGTAAGGAGGATTTAAACACAAACATTAGTTATGGCTGAAAATTGCTGTAATACATTGACAGAATAAGGTTCACCAGGAAGCAACTCAAGTCAGAAACCCTAAAGTTGAGCTGAAATGCAGCTGGCCAAGAAATTGAGTAATGGGTAGTAATTAAAGAACATGACATTACGCGTGCATGATCTAAATTTCACATATGGAAAACAAAACAAACAATATGCGTGATTAACAGATTAACAGACATAATCTATTCCGTCAATCTTTAGCACTTGTTTTGGATCCAAAGTCTCTGTTGCTAGGGAACCTGATGTCACACTTCGGCAGGGTATTCCAGCCAATGTCTGCAGAGTGAATAATGCATCTGTAAGGCATAAACAAGATGAGGAAGTGAAAAGAAGGACAAAGGGAGAGTTATTTAAAACTCTTTGAAACTGGCAGGTTTCATAGTGCGTCACTGCATCATCCTCCACTGGTCCGTGGGTCTGTTGAAAAGGCCTGTTTCCTGGATTTTTTTTAAACAGCCCTTACATTAAATCATACTGTACACGAGTCATTCCATGTGAAATGTGCAAGCTTGGAGACCCATCCAATTTCAGATTTGATCAAAAAGTCTTCAGGGGGTTTAGCAATTATAGTTCATTTCCCCTTTATTATTCTTTAAATTTCCCCTTGGAGTTATGACCTGGCAAAATTAAACCAAAAGTAAAATACTGACCTTGACTAGAAAAATCCCCTCAGACCCAATTTTAGTCTTTCACTAAGTGCAGTACCTCAGTAGACTCATAGTGACTTGTACTGTCTTTACATCTGAGCGGTTGTCAGACAAGGGGTAAAATGACAGGTTTCATTCAGCCTCAACCTTCACCCTGTGAAGGGTTTTGGAGAGAATGAGGTGAAAGTGCATTGCCCTTACCCACAGTCCCCTCTGCCAAAAAAAGAGAGGAACAGTGAGGTATCAGTTTTTCTCCTGACTCACTCCTCAAGCTCTAATCCTCCTTATTTAGACTTCCAAGAGGAAAGAGGGGTTGTTTGTTTCCATTTCCATTTTTGGGCGTCTTTGAAGATGGCTAATGGCGGCTAGCAGGGGATTTTTCTGGTTGACATTTCGGCAAGTCACCTGGAGAGCTCAGATGAGCGCGTCAACGCACCTCTTTTTTTCTTTCTGTCCGTTTGAAACAGAGAGATGCTGCGCATCCCTCCCCCCCCCCCCAATCTCTCTCTCTTTCTCACCAAGTGGGACAGATCAAGCCCTGTTTGGGCATCCTGTGGAGTCACAAATATCATCACCCATTTTCACACAGCAAGTGGGTAGATCAAACCATATGTCTCTGAGATATGTTTTGTGAATCCCATTAAAAAATGTCCAAAGGGTACCACTACATTTCAAGATCTCAGATTCCCACTATTTTTTCATTAAACATTGAACACATTGGACTACATGCATCTTCTACAGATATATATATGATGCAAAGTGCCCTTACTGTAGGTTCTGCCTTAATTCTGCGAGACCTCGGATCAATTCAAACTGGACAATAAAATTGCTGGCCCTCACTAGGAATGAGGGGGTGTGGTATAACAATTCTCATTCTTTGAGGAACCTTAGCTCACTGAAGTGCACTGGGTGTACTTGTACTGCGAAAATAGTCGCGGTTGATGTGCAAGTGTATCAGCAGACTGCATTTACTGCACCCAGCACTCCTGCGTGAGTGCACTGGTTGTTGAGGTGAGAGAAGCCTAATATACACAATTGGCAATTCCAAAAAATGGGGAAACATATACGGGAAAAAGCATGAAAGAGACTTGTTCCAATAACTACAAGACTATTCAATGAACAGGTGTAGACATCAGCATGGATTTGATTGTTTTGTAACACTACTAAATTGGTTATAACTCCCAACTAACTAAAGCTGTCAAGTTTAAGAGTACATGGTTTTTATGTGATTGAAAAATACAGATTTCTCTAAGTTATTATTGCTGCTTGTCTTAATGGGTGTCTTCTGAAATGAAAAAACTCAAGGCCGTTGGAAATTTAACTGTGATGATTGCTCCTTCAATAGGATTGTCATTCCGCACAGTTCTCACATGTGAATGTCATCCAGAACATTACCTTCACTGTCTAATTCCTTTGTGTACTGTTGATCACATTTTCACATGTCATCCATTTACAGAGCTGGATTTTCACTGAAGCAGCTTCAGTTAAGTCCCTTTGCTCAAGGGTACAACCGCAGCACCACCTGGGGACTGACCCAGCAACTGTCTGGTAATTAGCTCATCACATTACGTCACATAACATAATGTTTGTTTAGCAGACATTCTTCTCCAGAGCAGCTTCATGCTATATAAGTACTCGTGGATATTTACTGAGGCAACTGGAGTTAGGTACCATACCCAAGGGAACAAATGTAGTGGCCCACCTAGGAACCAAGCCTGCAAGCTTTGGACTTTGAGCCCTGCTCCTTACCCCTACATCACACTGTTCCCACATTCTTCTCCATGCTCTCTCTATCACACTGTCTTTGCATACCCACCCTACCAATCCCCTTTCCTTCCTTTTTGCCATTTTCTCTTTCTCTCTCCCTCCCCCTCTTTTTCCCCAGTCCCTCTCTACTTTGCATTGCCCTTAAATTGCACAAAATGACAATCTGCTTGAATTTAATGAAAAATGTAAAACCATTCTTGTTACACCATGCTAACAGAGAGCTTTGAATGTGCCAGAATTGAAGATAAGCTTTTATTTTTGGATTTTGAGCACCCAGCACTAATATAGCAATTGTTTTTTTTCTTTTAGTGGTGTATTGTTCGGTTTCATTTGTGCTGCTAAAGATCTTCTGTACTTTTTTTGTAATTGAAGTATTTACTGTATTAAACACTCAAAAACAACACATTTTTGGATTCGAATGTTTGATTTCTCTCTTTCCCTCTCCTACTTACCAGCGAGTCTTCCACAGTGAAATTAAACATCCTCTTGGCATCTGCTTTCAGGTCCTTCACAAACTCCTTGTACTCAGGGTTCTGGGGCTCTCTGTATGTCAAGATCTTCACACTCTGAGGGGATTAAACAGACAAACAGACAGACTCATAGGTCAGGCCATGCCATCATAGCAATGGTAAATGAAGTGTCTCAGAATGAAGATATGTCACTGATCAGATATGATGGGTTATACGCTTTCATCACAAATATAAACGTCCTTACACTTCAGTGTGAAAACAGCCTCTCATAAGACTGAGTCCAATATGAGTTCTATACAGTTCCTAATGGGTACAGAGATAGTCTATCACCATCCCAAGATGTAGTTCAGACACATTAAGAATGATCAAGGCCTTGAAAACAACCACTTGTAAAAATAAATTACAGTAAGCATTTTCTGTCTCTCTGAGAGTCACATTTTTACAGCCTCCTGCTCAATAAAGTTGTCTGTTTATTTAGGGTGTTTTTTGGATGATGTACAATGTCCAAACAAAACTCCCACCACTCCCACTCTCCCTCTCCACCTTCCCACTGCCATTTGTCTTCATCGCTGTCTTCCTCTGGATTTGAGCTCATGACCCCCCCGCAAACTCCCCCCACCTCCAAAATGGCTGCTTGTTATCTCACAGCTGGTCATGCAAACCACATTCTTGTGTCAAGGACCGCCCACTAAGACCTCCACCATTCCACTCATAAAACAATACATACACTAATTCCGTTTGGCACTGTCACACTCAGCAACCCCCTCAACTCTTTAACAAGGCAAATACATTACAGGATAAAACTACACGACTTTATACAGGGAGGAGGGCTGAGGCCCACAAACACACCTCTGGTGAAGATGGCAATGAACTCTTTGGACACATTGCAAACAGCAGAGGCTAATGTCACATGCATTCATTTCTTTTGCAAAGCTCAGTACAGAGGGTCCATGAGTTACATAAGGGTTACGTTTTGGAAGTCGCTGTGGATTTTATGCAACTCAGATTTTACATAACAGGGATTTTATTCTTGAGCCATTCGTTTATGAAAATATCCCCCATTAACAATTTACATTATTTTACATCTTATAAATACAGTAATTATTTCTTCTGTATACATTTATGCACCTCTGATTTTTTTATGTTTATATATTTTTTTATTTTAAGGGCGCTTATATGCAGTCAAATTTACATATGTCAAGCGTTATGGGTGACTGCTTGTTGTTAGTATCCTCATTTCTGAGAGATACGAAATTCCTAACAACCTGATGGTTGATGTGGTAACATTGCTGACTTGAAATTGAAGTATACTGTTCCCAGAACTGCCCCCCACTAAAGAAAGGCCCACTGCACAGCTTTACGGATCAATCCGCACTTCTGCCTCTACTTACCTCTATGTTGTTTAGCAAGGTGTGGGGAGATAAGGCAAAACAGAAAGCAATTATTTTTGCAATTTCTTTCAGGTCAAACTACAAATTGGCTGGACAAACTCTGACCGAGGGGACATGTGGCAAAGGCCCACGCTAGGGCATCGGAACAAACTGAAACTGCTTTTACACGAAAAAGCAATTTCTGTATTTCATTGTTTCATCCACTCACAATGTACTTTAGACTGAGGCCGCAACAGCCAAATACATAATGATTAGGTGGGCACAAGTAGGACACCGGTGGAACCAGGTCTTGAGAATTGCTGGAAAAAGCGACCATCGCAGAGATTGTCATGGTCATTGTCATTGTGGCAATTCGTTCAAGAGTCTTCAACAGAGCATGTCACTCTGTAATATGAAGAACCATGGGATAGAAGGTTGCACGCCTGAATTGCCACCAAGGATGGCACCAGTATTTCAGCGTTGCTGCAGCTTCATCAGGGCCCTAAGAGGGTTAATCTGTCATCATCTCCATAACGAAGCAGCAAAATTAGCTTAGCCTATGTGCTAATTTCTGCCTAATAACGTGCCTACATGAAATAAAGATCGCAAAAGACACATTATCACTGCATATCAACAGGGGTGTCCTACATCAGACATCAATTGTTGTAGAATCAAGATATGTAATCTTATGCTTATGACAATTTTGAAAATTTTAAAATCCATATAATTCTGAATGTACACTCACGACTGCCATAAGGGTTAAATAAACCTGAAGAGAGCTTTTCCCACCCACCCACCTCACCTGGAAGGCCTCCTTGGCGATGGGGTCGTCGGCGTCCCCCTTGGCCCAGGGCCGGGCGGGCCGGGAGTCCAGGCTGAGGCCGAACTCGTCGATGTAGAAGAACACATACTCCTCCTGCGGCAGGCCAGCCTTCCGGAAATGTATCATCAGCTGCCGGAACGTGTCCCACACGCAACACACGTACACCACTGTGGGGAGGGGGAGGAGAGGGAGGGGGAGGGACAAAACTATGATCACCACCCGGGCTGACACAGCTTGGCAATCCCAGCAAAGTCCTCCGAATACTGCAAATACACCAGGTGATGACACCAATCTTTCTTCCTTCCACTCCAAGCATCCATCAGCAAAGGAACTCAAAATTACCGCTCAGCAGTGCATCGCCATCCTGTGTGTTATCTGAATCTAAAGAATAAATCTATTATTCATCAGATTTATTGCTTCTCTTAGCAGATGCTGTCGTCTGGGGTAATTTTACAACTCTTGCTGAGGATACAGGTGCAGTGTCCCAGCTGAAATGTGAACAAATGACCCTCAGGTTCAAACACCAGCACTCCAACTATTAGCCTACACAACAGCCTGATCAAAATTCCTGGGGTCTAATCTAACTACTTCAAAAATGATCATGATAATAAACTTTCCTAACAGTGGTCCAGCTAAGCGAAAGGAGGAAGCCAAGGAATTAAGATCTCTACCAATACTCATATAACACCAAGAGAAATAGATTCTTGATTTCTTTTCCAAAACCAGCCACAGTCACTGTATCCATCAGTCTGGCTGTAATGTCCCTCATGGCCCTGAGATTCCAGTCAAATGATACTTTAAAATGTCTGAATTCAAGTGTAAAAAACATATTTTGTAGGGCTGGAATGCTGTTTAAATGAGGTCTGCAATGATGTAATTGGCATTACTGAGACTTGGCTTAATAAAGAGGATTTGGACCAGTACAACATAGTTGAATGTGAATGGTTAAGAAAGGCGAGCACAACCAAAAGAGAATGAGTGATAAGAAAAGCCTAAATGTAGCCAAATTTGCACTTTAAAGTTTCCTTTAAGCCTCATTGAACCTAATTAAAGTGCTTGGGGAAAATGACTGGCACCTTATCATAAGTATATGCCAACAGGAGAAGATAGCACAGTACTTTCAACACTAATCTCCATGACAGCATCAAAAGAGCATGTGTGTAAATGGAAACATTAATAAGGTGTGGTTTTAATGATCTTTCCATAAATTGGGAAAATGTACTAGCAAAAGGAAAAACTGAGCAAAGCACTGGATAGGGTAAATTACCTTCTGATGCAATTTGTTCCCTTCTCTTCGAGTGGAAATTTCTTTTTTGTCCTAGCCTTATACAGTGCTAACGAACAAATCTGCAGAACTGGGGTCAACAAACCACAATATGGTCACATTGAATATATTTTATAATCTCAAAGCCACCTTCCCCAATTATATGGTTTCCAGTTTTAGGTGGGCCAAGGGAAAGACTGGACAGTACAAACTGGGAACAGTCTTAATCTTTACAAAGTTGGATACTGAAGCCCGGCTTTGACAGTAATTCACCAGCATGTCACTGCACCATGCTTTATTTTTCTGCTCAAACTACACCACAGCTAATTAGCGTTGCGGGACCAACACTAACAATTTTAGCATAAGAGACAGAGTTAAGAGACAGATTAAAGTAGAACAGCTAGCAATAGTAATAGATTTTCGACATTATCAACTACACAACAGCCCTGTGACAAAGTGCACCACAGGGTCAGGGAGGAGATCAAAAGTAAAAACACACTATTTCTTATGACAAGAATGTAATCAGGTAAAAAAAAAAAAAACAGCTCTAAAGGGATACAGATATAGCTACGCAGAAATGAACTGAATTGGGGAAAGCCTGTTAATCTGCGCTCCAGTACGTGTTTCTATTTTTCCAGCTGGCTTTGTTTGTACTACGCAACCTGGCGAAAAGATGGCTCGGTACATCACAGGATAACATCACAACATTTCAAAATAAACGCTCCGTGCAGTAACAGTAACCAGGCTGACAACCAGACGAAAGTGTGATCGCACCACCCACATTTCCTCTCCGTGGTGGAGCCGGATCCCGGATTGCCGATAACGACGCAGAAACGCGCGCTTGGCCAGCAATAATAATCGCCGAGAAACAGCGGTGCGTCCGCTCTCCTCCGTGTCAAGCGCGGCAGGCACAAACACGCACAGGGTCAACCAGCACGGTAATTAGTAATTACCGAGATAGCTTCTCTTCCGGGTTTGACGATCTGCCGAGGGTTAATTGCCGCGGGTCACGAATGTAATCTTAACAATCTCTCACGGTCTTAAGAAGTCTTTCAGATCGCACCTTTCGGTAATGTGACTTCCATCAGCTCTTTAGTAGAAACCCATCAAACGTATTCAGGGTAAAGATTGTTTTCACACGTTTGCTTGACTGAATAAATTCATTAAAATGACTAAAAATGAATAAATGATTATGATATTTAAGTTTTGCGTAGGTTGGTTCTGAAAGACAGCTGTGACTTGTTGAAACCTGGTTACCCCTCCTTTAACTGCAATTGTGACTGTGTACAAGGAACAAGGACATATGACTATGCTTATATAGACGGTTCCACCACTGCACATATTTACATCACATAAAAATAGCAACAGATAATGAGACAATCTGACAGAGAACTACAGCAAAAGCCACCAAGACAGACACTATGGGCAATCCACGCAAATGGGTGCAATTGACAGACCATCCATCACATTTGGTGCCAATACGGCACACACAGGTAAGCACAGAGAGTAAAGAACAGGTGACCTGACACAGTTGTTTGTGCAGGAGGCATTGTGTGAGACAGCTTCAGCTAATAATAGGAGGTGGATGAGAATATCCCCAGGGGGCATAATAACATTCCAGCACCACTAGCACACTGTTTTAGGTTTATAGTTACAGGACCTTTCAGGATATGGTCCAGAATACTAAATTATGCATGCAGGTACTTTGATCCATAAAACACATCAAACGTTTTTTACCAGAATTGTCCTTTAATTGCATCTGCAAGACATTAAGAAGAAATCCCAATACAGAGAACCCCCCTCCAATACACACACAGACAGACACATCACAGTAAAATCAAAGGTCATTGGAGGAGGCTTACACTGCACACCAAGAATAAATGCTCAGATAATGAAATGCATATTTACCCAGAGAGCCTGCATTGGACTCACTCTCTAAGATTTAAAAGCGTTACTACGGGAACACATATTTGTGCACACAATACAATCACACAACTTTGTAGGACACTCTTAGGTTTGTGAAAATTATCAATAAAACACCACACAGTAATTTAGATTTTTTGGAGACAAGTGTGTGTGTGTGTGTGTGTGTGTGCATGTGGGGGGGGGACCTATAGCTGCCCTAAACCCACTGAAATAGGCAGAGGCTTCCAACCTTAAATAGAGTGTATTCCCCCTTAATCATTTCAGATGAAAGACAGCCTAAAACCACAAAGCAATTCCAATGAGACACAAGGCAATCTGTCATATGCCAAATTACCCAATCAGACCAAAGCTTGCAAATTTATTATTTATTTGGACACATAACGAGTACAAAGTAGGTCAAAGGCCAGGGCAAAGCCGATTTAAAAATGCTAGGCATTTCCAAATAGACACTTTAGCTGAGTTTTCTTTTTCATCACACAACATCAAAAATGCCTTTCAGAAGCATGCCTCTGATCCAAACCTGCAACCCACGGGGGCCCACCAGCAGGTGTTCCAGAGTTTTCGCGTCATTCTCATTAACAGCTTTACACACTCCGCATCTCATTCCCTGTACAAGAGAAAACACCTAAACACAAACTAATGATATTCTAAAAAAAAGGGAGTGAAAGGGCACTCACTGCTAGTGATAAAATAAGATAATGACTGAGAATATTGCCAGCTGTGTGGTGTGCTCAAAGAGGGTACAAGCGAAGTGGAATCACTTTTGAACCAATCAGGGTCCATCTATATCGCAAGGGACAATCAGACGGCAAGGATGGTTGTAACGAGCCCAGGAATGGCGCAAACCAACATAAGTTTCACGTCCTAATGAGGCTGCCGCTTAACCACTGACCGCACATCATATTGAGCGCAGGTCTGAAGGGCTGATATCGACAATCAACAGGAGAGCACATTGATCACAGACTTCTATTGACAATTCAGCATGCCATTTTCCTGCTTCCTTGAATTCAGGAGCCCCACTGCAAAAATGATCCGAAAACTATTATCTCCACTGGAGGAAGAGCTGTTTTCAGATCATTCATGGTAGATGTCGCTGCAATCCCTGTGAATGCCACTCCGACATCAGCACTCAATGAGCATGGCAAGAGCTGACCCCAGGTCAGTGAATAGATGGTACAGTCTCCTGGTGGGCGTATCAAACAGGAAAAGATGATCCACACCCTCATAAGGGAACTAATGATGCCACTGCATTTCCAAAACAGATTGTGCTGCAAACATCCGCAGGCTGCAAACGATTATAACAGGTGAGAAAATACTGAGGTGGCCCAGATGAGAAGTTCTTTTCCTCTTCAGATTCAGTTATGCAAGGAATCTGTGCAGCGTCTTGTACCCTGTTCTTAGCGTGACTGCTCTACACCTGCGGCAGGATGCCATTAGTTAAAGCACCGCTTCTCCCCAAGCAGAGCTGTGTGAGGCGGGATCATGGGCGAAGGGTGTGCAACCAGGTGCAGAACAATAGCAAAAATAATGGGTTAGATCAATAACTCATTCAATGTGAAAAATCGGCTTCCTCTTTAACAGTGGAGCAAATTGTACAGAGCAGTACGTTTCTCGCAGGGTTGCAAAATGAGCTGGTTTTCACCTGTCTCAGTGTTTTAATCTGATTGGCTGAACAACTGCAAACGCTCTTCAAACCCACAAACATTTAGGCCTTTTTTAAAATGCAGGGTACCTCTCAACTATTCCCCAGTAAAACGTTTTGCTAAAGATGGCAAATTGGGGAGATCAATATTTATGTTTACACCTGCTGTGCAGCCAGCACTGTGCAGAGAGTTCAGTGCCGATACACACAGTGTAGACCCGTAATTCCTAATCAATCTCCCACATGACAATACGCAAGAGCTAGCTTGTGATTTTCTCACTCAGACAACCCTGTACTCAGTGCTCTCAAAGAGACAAAAGAAATAACAAAAGTGAAAGCACAAAAGAAACTTAACCAACTGAAGACTGACTGCTAGTGGAGGTAACCTGTCAATCCATTTAAAAAGCAACTGTCTCAGACTCTGGGTAGTCTCTAGGAATGGACATTACATTACTGGCATTTAGTAGATGCTCTTATTCAGAGCAACATCCATCAATTACAGGTTTTCACAGTGTTATTCATTTATACAGCTAGATATTTCCTGAGGTAATTGTGGGTTAAGTACCTTGCCCAAGGGTACAGCAGCACCCCCATGGAGAATTGAACCAGCAACCTTTCAGTTAGGAGTCCTGCTCCTTAACCACTGTGCTACTCTGCCACCAAACCCACCCTGGATTCCAGTCTTTTGGTTCCAGTTATCCCTGCTCTTACCGCTTCCTCACCACCATTTGCCTGGTGAGGCTACTGGGTGATGAAACACTTTGACTGTTACTGTGAGAACAGGCCTGCCGGGTTAAGGGCTGCCGACAGATCAATTTCACTGTCGCATCTGGTGTTCTCTCCCTCGCACTCACTCACCAAGACCGTTCGCTGTGAAACAGCCCACAGGCCGTTTTTTTTTCAGCAAAACAAAAAAAAGGACCGTTCTCTGTGTTCCTTGCAGTCTAATGAATAAGTAATGCAAACTTATGGGTGAACTATCTGCAGCTATTGAGTCCTTTTCTCCAAGCAGGTCAGAGACTAAAGGCTTAATCAAATAGAGGAATTGCTTTGGGGGGCCAGCGCCTATGTTCAAATTGTACAATGTGCAATTACAATCATGACAAACAGCATCCAGATTGAGTACTCACAATTTTATTTGCATATAATTGTGGTTGCATAATTATACATGGATAGGCTGATAGGCTGTTGTACAATGGAATACGAATTAGTTATATATTTATATATATATTTACATGTGTGTTTTTTTCTTTGCCTTATTAAGGAGTATTCACCTATCACATTTTCATTCATTTGGGTAAAAAGCTGATAAAAGACTAAAAAACTGCCAGCCTTTGAAATGTTTTCAAGTTTCTATTTTTAGAGAATGTCAGGATCTGCAATTTTATTAAACAAATCCTACAAATGAATAACTGTGATTTGTCCCTCCTTGTTCAGTAACACACTCCCCCTTCGTATCACCTGTTGTAGAAAATTTCTGCTTGTTTGAGTTAACAGTTAATTAGGCGAATAATTGTAGCTCAGTGACTCTATTCAAAAGCATTCAAGCAGTTCATCTAATCATTTATGTGAAATATCTATACAACAGTTACATGTTACAGTTAACAGTTAAATGATAAGTCATTTCTGCTGTTTTTGCGCAGCAGTGTAGCATAGTGGTAAGGAGCAGGACTTGTAACCAAAAAGGTTGCCAGTTCAATTCCCTGCAAGGGCACTGCTGTCGTACTCTTGGGCAAGGTACTTAACCTAGAGTTGCCTCAGTAAATATCCAGCTGTATATATCCATACCTAAATGGGTAAAATGTAAAACAAAAATGTAACCTTGATAAGGGTGTCTGCTAAATGCCAATAATGTAATGTAATGGATACAAAGGTTTTATATAGATATTCTCAAGAGACACAAACATGAACTTTAGGGAACTGGTTCTGGTGTGGCTGGTGTGTAGTCAGGCTGAGCCCATAGCTTTAAAACATTTTTTCCCCTGCTCCTTCCTTCCATCATCCTTCATGCCTGGCTGCAGGATTAATATTTAACTGACACCATTGGGGGGGTGAGCGGAAAACAGAGGGTAGATACCGCATGGCCTTGTGGGTAGCCTGGTTCAGTGTGGCTGTGCGGTCAGTTGGAAACCATAGCGACAGGGAGCGATGAGGTGACGCAAACAAGCGTTTGGCTTCTACGTGCCTCAATCAGCTTGTCCTTCATTAGCCTTTGCGTTGATGAAACCACCTCTCTCCTGAAGTCCCTTTCATATAGAATCTGAAGTTATCTTTTCCTCCTGCCCCCCTCAGCCAATCATCCATGTGCAGGGCAGTCAGGTTTATTAATATTTTCTCCAATTTCCCCATCACTTGTCTGTCAAATGTCTGTCACACAGAATAATGAATCCAGTTTAAAATGCAATCCCTGTCAAAGAGGAGACAGCTCACAGGATAGCTCAGACAGCTGAGGGCTGCAAGACAGCAGAGGGTACCTTGTACAGTACTGGGATCAAAGAGCATGGCTTGACACGGTGTTCTATATGCACCTTAAACGAAATTTGTTATTTGCAATATCAATTACCTCTCAAACGCCCGTCGTGTTCTGACATGTCCACACACGGCGAGTGTGAATTAATGGAATAAAATATGGCGAGGACGGAATCTGTGAGGAGAGACTTCATTAGCAGCGGAGAGTCCTTTCCCCTCTGCGGTGAGAGAGGGGGTGTCGAGGGGGGGGGGGGGCGGGGGGGGGGTTTGGTTGGTCTGACACCCACCAGGCGCTGCCCGTCAGCAGCCTTGATTAAAGCCTGCCACTGCAAACATGCATGACTAATGCATTCAGGGCTCAATTCGGGGAACAGGACCCAGGCAAATATTTCCATGATGACTCTACGGTCTTGGGCCATGGCCGGGCTGTTTTTCCCCGCAATCACACCGACATTTCAGATTGGCCAGCCAGTAAGAGAATAGGCAAAATATAAACATAATCTAGTGACTGATGTAATGATAGTATACTTGCCTTCTACTGTCTAGTCAGGTTGCACAAGTTAACTTAGGGTAGGGCTTGAATGGTGTTATGCTTATACTCACTGGTCTGGGAGTGTTGTTAGCCTGGTCTGACACTGTTGCTCTTTCAACTTGAATGGATACACTTCTGTTCTTTTGTGCTGGAAGTCACTCTGGATAAGAGCATCTGCTAAATCAATGTAATGTAATTTAATGTAATTTCAACAACAAGGTTAAGCTTGAGAAAGAACTTCTGGTAAGTTTTGGAAGCTGTTTACAAAGGCATCAAAAATGATAAAATGATAAAAAACAGGATTAGGATCAAATGGGTATGAAACGCCATATTTGATACAATTAAAATGTGAGTGTGTACAAGGCTTGTTTCATCAAAACACCCTTGGCCAACCAGGACAGGCTTTTTTTAAGTGCCCTACAGCACAAGACATTGCACGTTTGAGTCTGGGCTATATCATTAGCTAACAATGACAGAGAGTCGGCATCAGCAGAACATAATTGGCTCTATTACCCCCCAGGGTAGGGTGGGATATGTTGGCCAGGGGTCACACCTCCCAATAACACCCTCTAGCCCCTGTGACTTATATCTATCCTCCATTTCGGCTGAAAATTAGCCATTGTCTAGATGAAAATGTATCAGGGGATTGCATTGGTCATGCTTCACACCTCCTGCAGGAATGCAGAGGGAAGGGACATGTGTGCACATCATACCAAAGTCAGAAAATTAAAAATATGTGATGTGATGCAAAGCAAGTGTTGCTATTTCATTGGTCACTGATTGGTGGATGAGTTAAAAATTGTGAAATTAGCTTAGAAGGTTCTTTTTAACTACATGATTAGTACATTTTTATTTTGACATTGTCAGACTGTAGTTCGCAGTTTCTTTCATTTACATGTTAGAGTTTTGTTGAGAAATAATCCTTTACTGTAATGAAGGTGTAAAATTCTGGATCTTAATGGCATAAATGGCTAAAAAAAAAAACTCAATGAGACGCTGTGAGGGAAAGTAGGGGATAAGCACAGTAACATCACTTTACTGCTGGAATTAATTCTTTGCTTTCTTGTTTGTCCTGTTCTCAATCTGTGGTTTATTTCATGAAGCCCTTTTGACATCTGGTGCTGCTATTTTGTAGCTTGTTGTCATTTTCTGTGCATGGCTTCTGTTGTGCGTAACTGAGGGAAACATGGTTTATTAGCTGAGAGTGCCACGACACAGCAAAGAACTGCTGATGAACTAATGCATGATGTTGACCTTGATTTGAGATTTTAACTTTCCTTGTTTGAGCAAAACTAGTCCTGCAGGGACACAGTGGCAAACGTTGCCCCTCTGACAGCACTTTACCACCAAATTCAGCCAATTGCAATGATTTTTGGCCTGATCCACATTCCCTCCCATCACAGGAGGGTGGGAAAAACCTTCTTGAAGCCCCCCCCCCAGAATCAGGACCACTGATGGCCATCACAAGGTCTTAGTACCCCTCCTACAGAGCAAAGCACACACATGACAAAGGTGCAATTACAGAGATCGCCGTCTCAGGGCCCCTGAGTGTGTGTTCAAACTCCCCATGCAACAGATGGCTGCTTTTATTAAAGCTTATAGAATAGCAGAATGATTGCCGAATGATTTGGAGGTTCGCGTTCCTTTCGCGCTGGTGGAATTATATTAATGTCATAAATCACTCAGTGTGAGAGACCCTATCTGCTGAGCACTATCCGGTGGGCCTCTCCCTAAGTTACGCTCTACTGGTCGCTCGACAAACAATAAGATCCATTCGTTTAACAATAACACAGAATAAATGTGCGTTGTTTTGCCGAGCGCCTAACAAACTAATAGGCCATTTGTGTCACTTACTCCCCTGCTGTACGTCCATTGTATGACGCTGACAATCATGTCCCGGCATAATCAGCTGTCGATTACTGTTCCAGTACTCTCTCCAATGGGAGCTGGTCACTTTCTTTCCTCCTGTAGTTAAAGAGGTTTGTGCTGAAGGGTGATTAACTGGAAATTTGCCTCCCCGTAGACAGTGACCGAAAGAGCTTCACCCGTGATGAACTGCTGGACAACGCAAATATGACTTAGCCCGTAAGGAATCTAAATGTGGTTAGTTATTTTTGGTTTGAAAATCTATCTCTTCCATTTGTGGCTGACAATTTAGGTTGTAATTCTACCTGGGGCTGTTTAATGGATAGAGTCTAATTCCCTGGCTTAATGGAACTCACCCGGGTAGATTTGTCTCACTGGTGTTAAGCATAATAAGGCACCGGCTACACATCAGGAAACAGGCAAGACTCCACTACAGCATGCTGTAGTATGAAACTCATAAACCTCAACTGCTGGGCAGCCCTGCTGAGCAGGAATCAATCCCTCTGAAATCTCTGTGCCCTGGTCTTATTTGGTGCCATTTCACAGGGACTGAAGACCAAAACCGGAGTGGGCAACAGGCGTACTCCATAGTAGACACAATTCAATGACATTCTGATAAACAATGGATGAACATTGTTGTAAATTTCTCCTCAAATGTGAAAGAAATCAAGCATATTTTGGAAAACACACCCTGTATTCACACTCAGTCCATGCCCCCACCTCCAAAATTGTTACCTATATGTGTATTTGAAAGAGTTTTAAGGGAGATACAAATGTCCACTCTAATACATTACATTACATTACATGCATTTAGCAGACACTCTTATCCAGAATGACTTCCAGCACAATAGAACATGCTGAAGTGTATCCATTCAATTTAAATACTATGATTATTAAAGCACTACATTTCCAAGCAAGTGGTATAAATAGTGCACTGTTACATTTTTTTCTTTCAGCAACAGAAGGCAGAATGGTTTTTCTCTGTTTCCCAGTGCAGCATGGCATTTCCCATATTGATGTGAGGAAGCAGCAGTGTTATTTTCTGTAAAAGTATAAATGCAGGGAAATATCTCCAACCCTTCCACATTTATATCCTTCTCTAATGAATGCCAGAAGTCTTCTACTGATGAAGGCATTACATTATTGGTCTTACATTACATTATTGTCATTTAGCAAATGCTCTTATCCAGAGCAACTTCCAGTGTGTGTGTGTGTGTGTGTGTGCATACGTGCGTGTGTGTGCGTACACAAATGCATATCAGACGGAACAGATGTATTCTAGGAAATTCAGATGTAGATGGAACCTGTTCATCCTCAACCATCTTGGGCCTGCGTGCTCGGACATCTGCAAGGCGTCTGAAATTTCGCAATTTTACTGTTCCCTCGCAGGCAGCCAGAGACAAACACACTATTTTAAGATTGGGACTGATAAAGAGAGAAATTTTAATACAGCTTTTGGAGATGGAATTGTCAACATTCCTGGACCCAGGAACATTCAATCCGGAGTTCATGACTGCTCAGCAGTCAAAACATAAGCCCTGCAAGGGACTGCGTCACTCAAGCTGGGAGTCACAGAGTTATGGCTTCCTCCCCCAGCATCCTTTCTTGCTGTTGAGGATGTGTATATTTACTTATTGGGCCCTAGGGAGAGAGAGGGGGGACTCTAATTGTGAAATACTTCCCATCCACAGATGAGTCCCCAAGAGGAGGTCACGGCACGCGAGGCTAGAGTGTATTGAACTTGTGAACATTGTGGTACTTTTCACAACAGTCTCACTCTGATGGTAAGTACATACTTAGAGGCTGGAAAACACTTGTACACAAGCTCTGGACTTCAATTCCCAGCAGCACCCCTGTCAAATGCTACACTACACATCGTTTTACCCACTGAAGTCACCCCTCTTCACGTGACGGATGAGAAGGTCCTGTCAATCTGAGCAGAGACAAAGAGTGTGATGGTGACTGTGACCATATGTACATCTGCTTGTCTGTCCCTGTGGCATATATGAATGCATTTCCTCTTTGTCTGTGTGTGTTCACACGGTATCCGTTTGTTCTCAAGAACCAATGCTCAGTTCCCAGGAACCAAGTCCTGAAAAATGAACCAATATTGTGCAAATAATGTTTTTTTCACTGCATTCCTCCATCCGTGATGAACAGCCAAAGATTTCGAATGCCAAACCAAGCCAATGGATATCAGTTAACAGATAAACAAAAACATTAATCTCACCCAGCAGAGATGCAGAGGAATTTCTACAAATAGCTGTTTGTCAGAGGAACTTTTTTTTTTTTTGTTTTGCAAATTTTGACAGCCATCTGAATGGAAAGTTTTGTTTGGTTTACAGCCCATTGCACCTAGTATGCCACACATAGATTACATAGGTTACATTACACAGCTGCAAACTATATGAGGAAAACTGACATCAATCAATCGAGTTGCTAGAAATGAGAATGAGAAGAAAGGATCGTAAATTATTCTTTGACCTGCATTATTAAGGGATTGTGGAATTTTTATGTAAGGCTCTGAATCATTAGAATGAGTATAAATATTACATTTTATACAATTTGGATTATTTGAAAATAAGTATTAGGTCATTGATTGATATACGTTATTAACTAGTTGTTAATAAACCCCTCATTCAAATCGAATTTAGTATGGTACCACTTGCAGTTAAATTGCCGTAGGGGACTTTGCACAACATATCACAGAGAAATTATTTCAATTTAAGAAACAAGAGCTGCATGAGTCCAAAGACGAAAACACAGGAGGGGATGATACAAATGGTGCTAACGACAATGAAAACAAACCAAAACGATGTTTATTTCAAGATTAGTCTATATTAAAAATGAGGATGGCAACGTGACACTACATTGGTGGCTTTATATTTCCCAACTAATGTTGTCAGAAATTTGTCCAGTTTCAAACCGGATTCAACTTCACTCAGCTCCGTGAAAGCATATTATTCACGTTCTCATTGTGTGCAACACTTACGCTGTAATGTAAGCTATTCACACCTACAAACAATCTATTATGACTGGCATGTATTTCTTTTATGCCTGTCTTTTTCCTGGTTGCGATCGCAGATGCTCCTCATCACCATGGTAACCATCTCTTTTCCTCTGCAATGCTTACTGGAGCCAAAGGAGGAATCTTGACAGTCAAACTTTGCCCATTCCAGCCTATCTGACACGCCACACTGCAGAGGCAGTAAGCCATTATCCTGGCACCAATTAAACAGACTATTTTGTTGAGTATGAATGTGCAAATCAGGGATAGGATAGCTCAGAATATTCCAGCCCATTTCTTTCTCTATGAAATACATAACACAAAAATACAAAACACCAGTGACTTTCATTATTACGTATTATGGGTTAATATTCTGTATGCAAAGACCTCGAAATCAGTTAAAAAATCTTTGTTGGAAATCCACATGCAGTATGAATTACATTCCCACATCTGTGCCCAGGATCCAGGAGTTCATTGAGATTTAATTGGACTATTGGCCCATGAAACAGTTCTGGCTACAAATCACACAGGTCTGTGTTGACATGACATTTTTCTCCCATTTCCACCCCATATATTCCAGGGCCATTTTGGTCACACAAAATTAAAACTAACTGCTAACCATGGAGACGCTTTGCAAAAATGTGTGTAGAAGGGAGCACCCTCATACAAACCATCAGCCCAAATCATTTTGTTTTTGTTGCTGGCTTTACCTTTTTCCCATCTATATCTTCTCACCCCTGCGAATTCACTAGTGTTCACTGCATACTGAGAGACAAAACTGATGACTCCTCGGCTCCAAGTATAACACTGAAGAACAGTCATATCAACTGCATAAAAATAGACTGATAAAAAAGACAGGCCAGAAGTCCAGATGAATTATGTTTTACAGGAAATACCTATAGATCTGATAGGAAGCCCGCCATTCCCTTAAAACGGAACAAACGCTTTGACCTCTGTGTATGCTGGAACAGGACCACAGGAAACCTGTGGGGAGGGGGTTCAACTGCAGTTGCTCTGTTCTCTCAAAGTCATTGGGTCTCATTTATCAACGTGTGCATTGAATTACTTGCAAATACATTGACTTGCGCAACATTTAGAATATGCTTATGCCTGTTTTATGGAAGTACTCCAGTTTTGTCAGCTTCACATGAGTATGTATTGTCGACGTGGACAGCTCCTTGATAGCACACACAATGAAACACAACAGAATACGGACATGGAAGATGGGATACAGTGGTGAAAGGCATATGGGGGTACGTGGGAGGTTACATGAAATTCCATGGCCCTTCACAGCCATGTGGACTCTAGCAGTGGTCCTTGACCATGTGAGGTCTGCTGGATCTGCCGGGGAATTGTGTAATTACAGTTTATAAAAATAAGTAAAGGAAGCAATCCGTGAACTGAGCAGAGTGGGCAAAGTCTCACCGCCTCTCACTCACAGTATCTTGAAATCTCTGGCCCCACCCTATTTGCAAATCAGAGTGAATTACAAAATCAAGAGTGAACATGAAATTTCAGCAAGTGTGTTTTTGAAGTTGTTCTTTATTGAACCCCAAAATAAATCTCACACTAATTATGGAAAAAGGAGGTCAGGAAGTACTGAAATTTCAAAGAATGTTTATCTCACTTTGGGAGATTAAAATTGTTGCCTATTTGGGATTTATCTGTCCAGTGACATCTGCAATATGTTGCTGGATAACTGTAGCTGTTAACTAGCAAGCTAGCACAGTACTGTAAGTGGTCTAGCTGCATATACAAGTTTTCCTGATACACTGACTGCACCAGTGGGGGGAAGCTGGTTTCAATTATTCCCCAATTTATTCTGTCCCCAAATAACCAAAAAGTATTTTCCTTGCATTTGATTTTATTCAATGTTTTATTTCCTGACTGAGTTACAATCTCTTCTTTCAGCACAATTTTACATCACTTTACATTTGCTGTTTAGATGCAGAGCAAACACTCACACACACTTCACACACAACTTCTGCAGCCAGTGTCCTTCCTCATGAGAAACACTCACACAATTCAGAGATAATTACAGGCTTTCAGATGGATGGATGCCGGCTTTTCTTTAGTAAGCTCAACAATTACAGCTGCGTCGCAAGTGTTATTGGGCAACCAGATAATATATCTATGGCTCAAAGTGTTTCGATGTTTGACTGAGCAAAGGTCTCTATATATTCATATGCCCAACACATGTACTGCCAAGGGTGCACATTGTCTATAACACTGTCAGCTAATAACTTCATATCCCATCTAAATGGCAGCCTGCAGATTTTTCATTTTATGGATGCACTACAGAGTTTTGAGTAGTCATGAAGAGGGTTGGCTACTCTGGTAACTCGAAGCTCAGTGCTATAGCCTGGTTTTATTATTTCTGCTGCGGTAGTGATATGCCATTGAATTGATCCAGAAAATGTGCATGAAGGCTCTATGGTATTGATTAATCTCGCATTTTCAGGGTACACCGCTGCACGCACAGATTGTACGGCGAGGGCCGCCAAGCAACGAACTGAATAGATCTGCTGGCGTTCTCCCTTCAGATTTCAATTTCCATTTAAATGCAGAGCGCTGGGAATCTTAGCCAGCAAATGCACCACTGTTCCAGGAGCACTTGCTCCTCTAGATATTTAAGACGTTCCATCTCCTGCTTGTAATGCGGCGGGCTCGAAAACCCCCCGACGGCCCACGCTGTGTGATATCTGTTGTGTTAGGCTCCTGACCAGGCATCAAAGGGATCTGAGAACAGCTCCTTGTGGAGGCTGTCTTCACCTGCCGGCGACGTCCGACAGCCGCTATTCACAGGCCCGATAATGAAAGCGGCGTGCGACGAGGGCCGTTAAGGAGGGGGAAAAAGAACCCCCGCCCATCTGCGGCTGACGGCGTGTGGCAACCAAGATGGCCAGCGCTCCTCTGATGAGATGCCATCCCCCCGCGTTCTCCCACCCACTCCCTCAACCCCCGCCAGACTGCCAGACCGGGCCCCCCATTCACACTGATTGCCCTCTGGTGAGCGCTCATTTTCAGTCCGCTTGCCACCACAGCTGTGGCATCACACTTCCTGACATGACGCACAAGAAAGATGGAGCAACTGGAAACAGACATTTATATAAAAAAAACCCTACTGTATGTGCGATTCCATATCTGTCTGTTTCTCCCTCACCCTTGTAGGCCACTCTTTATCCCCTGCAGGTTCTCAAACTAATCAATGATAAAAAAGACACAAAATAAGAAAGCGTCTTTTCCGCACTTTTAATGTGTTTAACGGCACTAACTGATTCCAGGACATGAGCGATTTCTCTTTGCATTCTCTCAATATCCAGCATTACAGCCCACTTCACAGTCCCGACCCCACCTCCTTGATTTATTCTTCCCAAGCTCAAATCTCAGAGCCAAAACAAACCTGCCTGCTGCAAATTCAATCACCTCATGCCTTGAAAAATTCAACAGCTCTTGTCCTTTTCAGCATACGCACTCCAGTTCATTGATTGATATGATTTCTAGTTCTGATCATGAGTCATGCAACAGTCTGTAATAGTTTGTAAAGCTTTCCCCGAGGTAAGCAGTAGGTTTTCTGTAACGTACGCCTTGTTTGAGCTCTCTTGCAGGAAATTATCATCTTGCCCTCAATAGTTTTCCAACAAAATGTTGTGTCATTTGCATTAAAAAAACTTCCTGAGCTTCTGAAATTGATTAAGGGGAAATCTGGTAAACAATGTGAATTTGATATTTCGCAATGCATGCCAAGTACTCGCAAGCATGCAAGCCCGGAACCCTGCTCTTCCTGTCAATAACGCAGGCCTATGAACAGGCAGAGCTGAACAGAGTATAGCTCAGTTCAGTACGAAACAAAAATCTGCTTCTTCCACACATTGCTACAGGTGGTGAGGTAGAGGATGCCTCTGGGTATGAATGAAATGAATGAAAAAAAACATAAAACTTATTTGATCCACCTATAAACAGTGGAGTCTTGATATAAGAGCTGCTCTGTTGAAACTTGGGCTTACTGCATTTAGCCAGCCCCTTACTTCAAAAGCACTGCACCTTCTTTACTGAAAAGAGGGAAGCCATTCCTCCTCTAGAGTCAAGTTTCAAGTCTGTTCTTGGCAAAATTCATGTTTATTGGCAAGAGTAGTAACACACAGCTTAGGTGATATGGAAAAAGAACAAGAACTACAGAACTACAGAACAAGCTACAGTTTATTTAATGAATGTATGGTTGTGGCAGAGGGAGCGTGTAGTCAAAGCAGAGTAGTCAGATTCAGATTTGTGAGATAGCAATAAATGGAAAAAATGCATTATTTTAATTATTTTATATTATTACCACAGGAAAAAATATTAATTAGCTATTTGGGTGATCACTATGCCATCACTAGTGAGAAGGACAACAGGGGAGCCAAGACAACTGAAGGGTTTTAATTGAATGTCAGTGTCAAATTTACTGTTTATAAAGATATAGGCCATTACCTTTGAGTTTTTATTGTTTGGTCACGGGAAAATTGCCATCTTGCCCTTTAAGCAGTCTGTCATTCATTTGTGTGAACTGTGCATAAGGCACAGTTGATGACTTTCTCCCAGTGCATTCCTAACTGGTCTCTGGTGGGCTCTTCATGGTTGGCAACACACATGAGCGAGCAGCATTGATATGTATTCACAAACCATGCATGTTATTTGTTGTTAAAATGGGAAAGTGTTGATTGCTAAAATTATACTACTTATGAGGCATAGCAAAATTCATTTGAAGGGGGACTTTCCCTCTGTATAATCAAATTGTGTTATCTGTTATTTTGTGTTTTCCCAGGATGTAGGATATCTAACCAGTTGTGTATGTTGGCAGCTAGCTAGATAGATTATTTTTTTTTTGCATTTTCTAAAGTTATCTGATGGTAATTGTGTGTGCTATACATTGCATCATTTCGTCAAAGTTTTCATTTGAAAACAATATTGGAGCAGTTTTACATTGTTCAGTAGAATTTGTATTCTGTATTCCATTTGTACAAGTCAAAAAGCTTTTATGCTACCCATTCGAAACACATACCATAACAATCCACTCTATGTGAAGATTTATACTTCTTTATACTATTTGTATGCTTATATACAATTTTAATGCTATTTGCAATGTCTCAATTATAATTTTTTAACATTTTAAACATTATTTAAACTGCTTTGAAACATCAACTGACTACCTCAACAAAATAGATTCCAAATACCTCCAAATGGATAGCCAATAAGAATGTCCACGATATGTGATGCTATGCAAGGATAGATATTTTAAGATTAAACATGGACTTCTAAAATCCCCAACCTAGATAAATTACTTGCAGCTGGCCAAGAAAATGCCTCAGGGTAATAACATTGCAGCCACGGAATTTCTGCCTCAATGGGACAGTTCGTAGTAAACAGACAGCTAACAGAGAAAAGTTCAGAAACGCTTGCCAAAGCTCACGTAATTGAACACACTGCATGAATGCTTTGCCTTGGGTCTCTGCAATCAATTACAGGTTTACAATGTCAAGTTAGCAAAGGGCCATTGGTGGTTGTCCAGGTTGGAATATGGGTGAAGGTATTGGCTAGACTTACACCACTGCTTTGTTGGACTGTAACTTTAAAGACTGGAGGAAATTGTGCTAAGCCAATAAATAGCAACAGTAGCAATAGCACTTGAACTAGCAGTAGCAGTAATGGATTTTTTACTCACCACGACCATTCTGCTTGATGTCCTGGACAAAGGTGGAGAATGGGATGGGCCCGGCCTGCTCGTTCAGCACCAGGTCGGCGGTGGTGATGTTGTCGCTGCTCAGCTCCGTATACAGCCCCTCGGCGGCGAAGTAGAAGGGCCGGTGGTCGACCTTGTTGTCGGAGAACATGAGCAAGGCGTGGTGGCGCCAGCCGAAGTGGCGCTGGAGGTGCACAGCGAACTGGCCCAGCTTTTTGTGCGTGGGGCCCGTGTTGGTGATGGAGGTGTAGACGTTGGTGCCGTAGAAGCCGATGGCCGGCGCGCCCGCCGTCACCATGGGCAGCCCCCAGTGGGTGGTGAAGAGGCCCACGGAGGAGGAGGTGTAGTCGCAGCCGGGTCCCACGAAGGCCCACGGGTTGTGGGAGAACTTGAGGTCCACGGCCACCAGCGGGGCGATGGACTCGGAGCAGATGCCCGCCTCGTTCTCGCTGTTCTCGAACACGTAGCGCAGCCGGTGGCCCGGCAGTAGGGTGGGGTCGGCGTTGACACGGGCCAGCGCCCGCTCTAGCGCCGGGCCCACGCGGGGCCAGGCCCAGGGGTAGGCTGTGTTGTTCCGGGGCAGAATGACCGCCAGCACCACATCCTGGAGTTCCGACGGTTCCCGCCGCTCCAGGGACTTGGGTAGCGCCGGCCCCACCCAACAGCTCAGTAGCAGTTGCAACAGCACGAGCAGCCTCCCTCGTTGTGACCAGTGGGAGGGCCTCATCCTTACCACAGGCCTTTGGTTTGAGTATGTCTCTGTGAACTGATGAGAAACACACACCGCTGAAACTAAGTAAGGTGTTACTCGATTTTCATCCGATTTTCATAAGTAATGCTTACTTTGGCATTACCGTCACTTCCTGTCATTCGTTTGCACTCGGTGGTGATACAGGAGGGTACTTGCGCACTCCTGCAAGATGAATTCTTAGAAAATGAAGGTTTTGGCTGCTAGAGACCTCCAGTTATCACGTGTCATGTCCTCTGCTGAGAGGAAATGAAATGAAAACCATAACAGGTTGGCTGTCACCTGTCATATGCTGACAAATTGGGGTCAACCAAACAAAAATCAAAAATTTTCCAGTTTTTCTGGCCATGAAAATTTTCCACTTTTTCCAGCTATTCCACATATATCATTTAAATCTGGGCAAATTCAATCGATTGCTTCCGAAAGTGAAGCATTTCCATATGAAGTACATTCTGAAGTGAATGTGTGCCTCTTTTCATGTCAAGCCCACTTTGTTTGCCACGATCATCCAGGCAAGTCATTAGGATTGATTCTGTCCAACCATCATGCAATTTGTCCTTAACACGGAATAATGCAATTAGGCAAATGTTATAATTTATTTCAAAACAGTTTAGTTCATTTCAGTGACCCAAACATTAATGATGCTCCTAAAAAAGAAAAAAGTGACTTACACTGGTTTAATTTTCTTAAACTGCATTGCTGTTAGCCTGAATCTTGACTTGTCCAACAAAGTAAGAGATCTTTAATAGGTTGTAAAACGGACCGAAAAAAGACCCTTACTTGCCAGACATAGAAAAGGGCTGCCTTTCATACTTGGTGAAGGTTGAAGCTGGTTACATTTCGTGGAGAAAAAAATCATGTTTTCGAGTATACTTCACAAGTTTCACACCTAATTCCCAGTGGGAGCCTTTGCTACAGCACAAAGAGGGACCAGGAGGAGAAATTACATAAAGCTTGTTAATTTGTTGGAAGTGAACTTCAAAATTAGAAATATAAATGTCAATAGTGCAACACTTTCTCCTCAGCTAAGTCAGTTCAGGTGATAAATCTTTGTTTGAACCCTAGGGAGCTTTTGTTGCACTAATCACTGTTCAAAAAGGCTGTGGCAAATAATACTTTACAGCTGATAAGGAATCTCTCACACATTGCAATTAAAAATACAAAAGAAGGAACTATTTTTGTGTTGTATTCTTAATGGCATGTTCAATGTCAAGCTATAAATAGGTTCTTGTAATCACTTTAATTGACAGGCGGCTTTGAGAAAAGATTCATAAATGCTCAACTTCAAATCTCACTGTACACTGACGCTTAAACATGCTGGCATCTAAGATTCTCACTGTCTGCTGAAATCAGAGAACCAGCCTCTTGTAAAATCACACAACACACCTGATTCTCTCTTATTACTTTACAGAAAGGCAATAAAACTTTCAAAAACCTGCAAGGCAGCTGTGTGCTATTCCGGAAGATTGGGGCTAATACAAGCCAGTCACAAAGTGGTTTGACCTTAACTTTCCCCAGCAAAGATTTTGTCTTGTGTTAGATTTTGCCATTCTTTCAACTTTCGACCTGGGAAAACAGCAAATGTTACTTAAATTACACACTGAAATTTAATGCCTGCTGTTCAGCTAGATCGCATAGCCCTCCTTATTGCAATTTATACATATCTTCTTTATCCCAGGAGAATTCCCCTCATATTACATAAAAAAACCCACAGCAGTTTAATATTCATGCTTCAGGTAACGTTAGTGGTCATCATAATTTATGAAGGCGCCTTGTAAAACGGGTGCAAATTGCCGCCAAGTTTATTACTGATTACCTTAAATGGTGGGGTGACTGCTCTTCATATCTGTGTTCAGGTTCCAGCTGAAGCCAGGGGGGACTTGTGAATTATTTCCCAACTGTTGCCAGGTCGGCAGGGGTTGTGCCAAGGAGGACGAGACGCCCCGGAGAGGAAGGACCTGTCTGTTGCCGCGTGACACTTGCAGAAAGAAGCAGAGCCGGCATCGAGAGAGGCTGGATGTGAGATGTTACCTCTTCCACAGCAGAGGGTGAGGGGAAAGGGGAGGGGGGATGCACTGCCTTTTCCCAGCAGTTGAACTGATGTGATATGAAGGAAAAAAAAAACTCAGGAAACTTCAGGAGGTGAACGAATGGCAGAAAGTCTCAGGAGCAAGCGACTTGGGATATCAGACTTTTAATCCCGCAGTCATAACTTTTGAAGACGTGATTTCACGTTAGAGAGGTGAACGTGAGCGTAAAACATGGTCCTCGGAAGCAGTCCTCAGAAGAGCATCATAAATAGCTCTGATGGAAGGGAAAGGGAAACGTGGATACGCTCGGTTCAGAAAGCCGGGACGTGACCCCAGGTCAGAAATCTCAAAAGTGTCGGATGAAGAACGTTGCTTCGGTCAGGCGAGAGACCCTCGCACACATCAGTGTCACAAGATGGCTCGTTCCCCAGCAGGGTGTCTCCACTTAGTTTCCCTTTAAAGCCGAGGCTCCGTCCTGCTGCTCCTCTGTCTCCCGTCATTTGCAAACGAGCAGGCGAATGTGGCTGTCGCAGGGAGGCGACTGACTGGCAGGGGCTGCCAAGGCAGAGCGTGTGGTTGTGTGCGTTACAGACAGAGAGGGAGAGAGAGAGAGAGGGAGGGAGAGAGAGTATATGTGTTCACCTCAGCGCTGGTGCCTCGTTCAGACAGAGGAGCTGGCTCCCACTGGATCCTGAGCTGTGATGAGAAAGAGGAGAGGAAGGGAGGGGGGACAGATTTTTTATAAACATCCATTTCCAGTGTCTCCATGATTTTAATCTGCCCTCTTAATCTGTTGGCACAGGCAGGGACAGCCGTGGAGGTGGGACTAACGAAAATGTGTGTCTGTTCTTCAGTTTCGCATGAATGTGTGTGAGTGTGTCATGTCTATGTGAGTGGCTGTGTGTTTTGTGAGTATTAATGTAGTGCATATTGGCTTGTGAAAGAGTATTTATGTCATGGTTGTTGGGCAGTTGAAGAGTCTTTGAGCCTGGATTGTGTGTGTGTGTGTGTGTGTGTGTGTGTGAGAGAGAGAGAGAGAGAGAGAGAGAAAACAGAATGAGAGAGAGAGGAAAAGACTGAGTCCACTTTCTGTGCGTTATTTGTAAGAGTGTCTACAGGCAGTATTTGTTTGTGAGATTATGTGCATCTTGTGTGTGCTGGTATCTGTTTAGGCTCTATATTTGTGTTTATGAGAGATGAATATGTGATGTGAGTATTGTTGTGCAGGTGTGTTTATCCTTTATGCACCAGTCTTCATTCAAGGCGTGTGTATTTGAAGGTGTGCACTGATTCGTGACAGAGTCTAGGCTGCCTGTATTTGTTCGTGAGAGGGTATTTATACATGTGTCTTGGTTTGTAAGAGAGAATCTATGCCCAGTATGTGTGCCTGTGAGGTGCCTGTGTTGTCTGAAATGACCTGTAAGACTCAGTGCTGTGTGTTTTGGTCTATAAGAGGAGTTTGTTGTGTGTATTGCTTTGTGAGAGTGTTTATGCTATGTGGCTTGGCTTTTGAGAGTGTGGTAACTGCTGCACTTGTATGTGTGATAGGGCACCTGCTAGCTACCATTAAAGGGTAGATGTGAAAATGGTCCCCCAAATGTGTTTTCACTCTGAGCTTCACACCCCAGGAGTTACAGAGTCAGCCATATCCCTAGACACTGCCATTAGTCCTCAGTGGGCTTTATTTTTGGATACACATGGTGTGGGTTTTCTGTTTTAAGCGTGCGCCCTCATGCACCATGTTAATGAGTCGGTCAAGGTGTTTAAATGGAGTGCACAGATGCAGTGCATAGCAGAGCACAGTCTGCATATATAAAGCTCTGCCTTGAGGAAATGCCCTATGGTCAAATTAGCAGAAAACATCTCCCTCACACTGCAGCCTTCTTAAAACCCCGCCGACCCGCTGGTGCCACGTTTCTTTTAATTCCTGACCGTCACCTCGCCTCTAATCACGCAGAGCTCTGTTGCGCCTGAAAGCTTTCGATCCCCTTTGATCCGAGCGTTAACATCCCCCCCCATTTTCGCCGCCGCCTTTGTGATGTCCCTCTCCTCTTCCCTTACTGCGCTCCATCTTTCAATTAGCCTTGTCCAGCCTTCCCCGTTGCACCTCCCGCAGGCCCGGTTGCCACCTCCCTGACAAACAGCGCGCATGCAGATCAATAATGACACCAGAGCTCGGCTGATGCTTTCCAGTTTCGGCTCCCTCCGAGTGATAACAACGCAAAGAGCCAAACAAACAAAGGGGGCCGACAGGACCGAATTCACGGCCGGTCGTAAACCTCGTCCGCCGATGAGCCCATTTTTGGACCCTGCTTTCACCTCTCTGCAGAGTGAAATGAATCCGCTGAAGGCGCGTCTGTTCTCCTCCAACCTCTTTAAGTGACCTCAACCCAGGCTGTCCTCATCGCCCACCCACCCACCTCCCCCCGAACCCCGCCGGGCATCAAAAACCACAGAGTGCAGGATAGGGTTTCCAAAACAGGATGCAACACAATAGCCCTTTTGCTCTCTCACTCTCTCCTGCCTCTTCCTGGATGTTATGTCAGCTGCTCCCCCCGGTCCAGCCCTGCCTCTGCCCCACCACCACCCTTGTGCCCCCACCCCCCTCGCACCCAGGTTATTGTCCACTCACAAATCTGAACAGCACATGGGATCCGATCTGTACATCACTCTTCTTCACTGTCCACTGCTGGATCCGGACCACTGCCCTCCTAAAACAAGACACAGTTAGAAAAAGAGGCCAAGACACATGAACATACACATACACACACACACACACACACACACCGTTTTGTCTTGCTTTGTCCTCGCCACGTAACTTTTTCTCTGTGGGTACAGCAAGGCTTGGACCTCTTGTATAAGCCTTGCGCAATTTTATCCTCCCAGATACTTCCTGCTTTCCACCCTGCTTTGTATGATCCCGGGCTTTTGGACTTGCAGACAGACACTTTCTTGTGACTGCTGCAGCTTGTGCTGACGGACAGCAGGACAGCAGGGAACAGCGACAGAGCAGGATCAGGAGAGAATAAGGCTGTGGTAATGGAGGCTCATGCTTACCGGGTGTGTGTGTGTGTGTGTGTGTGTGTGTGTGCGTGCGCGCCTTGATCTTGTTATGCAGGAAAGCAATTAGTTTTCTCCCCATCACTTGTTTCCATCACTTCCTGCATGATTCTCTCCCTACAACATGGAGAATGCTGCTTCACAGATAAGGCTACATCTGTCAGAGTGAGAGGGAGAGTGAGGGTGAGGGTGTATATGTGCGTGTTTCAGAGTGTGTGTGTGTGTGTGTGTGTGTATGTGTGTGTGTGAGTGTGTGTGGGAGTAAGCCATTAACTCATTCTCTGGCAGCTCCTACTCTCTCTCTCTCTCTCTCTCTCTCTCTCTATCTCTCTCTCTCTCTCTACCCCTCTCCCTCTCAGACACACACATGTATATACACACATTCATTCAGGCACACACACACACACACACAGACACACAGAGGATTCTGTAACCCTGCCTCTGAGTAATGTCTGGCCATTACAGTCTAAAAGTAGCTTTAACTCCTTCGGTGCCATACGAGGGGAGAGTGAGGGATACAGAGAGATGAAAGCCACAGTAAAAGAAATGAGTCATCAAAACTGTGATCTTCATTTTAAACAGTTTCAGACACATGGTTAAACTCAGCTGGTCTACATTAGATGGCACTTTTCATTAAGGAGAACCCGTATCGAGGAAGTAAAACAGACAGCGGCAATTAGCACCTCTTGTTGTGTGACAGCTCTGTGCCTGTTGGCTTGCCACTGCGACATTCCAGGAACATTGTATGATCTATATGCTGTTAGCGCACATTATGTTGTAAACCGTGTTGTACATCTAATGTTTTTTGTAAACATTTTCCCAGTTTAACAAGGTAAATTTCCCCTGGGGGTCAGGGGTAGGGGGGGATGCAGATGGGGGAGTCCAAGAAGACCTGCCAGAAATCTAACCCTGACCTTTTGTGCCACACCAACATTATCACATCCCTCTAGACACCTTGCTGAGGTCGCTACAAAGCTCAGTGCTGACGACACCACCTTTGTCTGCCAGTGGTACCAGGTGTGCCTGTTATATTCTTGAGAATTCTATTCAGTAGAAGATTTATATTCTATGCAAGCAGCCTGTCTGGGCTCATGGGTCTTTCCGCACTGAAATGTAATATAAGGTGTTACAAACTACATAACTCAAATATGTAAATATATACTACAAACACACTGAGCACCTTGTACAACGTATGCATGTCTACAGACCTTCAAAGACAGGCAATTGTGAGAGGCAAGTGCCTCAGAGAGTATGGCACACTTCACAAACTGCTATCCCTTTGGAGGGGAGCATCTTCAGAAACACTTCAGAGGCTATTGACTTTTTTCAGTGCAGCTACAACTAATTTCAACAGAAGTATGAATCATAGATTTTTCAGACAAGCCATTTCAAATATTCTGGAGGACATTCATAACGTGTGTTGCTATGGTTAAAGGCTAACCTTGGAATTGTAAGGTGGCAGGTTTGATTTCCACACTGACCCTTATGCCATTGAGCAAGTTAGTTGAATGGCTACAATGAACACCAGGCTGTATGAATGGATATTATATGTGCATATGTTCAGGATACTGGTGTGGAGCAAGTAAATAATAATGTTGCACATGTGATCACAGTGTTGTGATTGCTGAGAGCATTCTCAGTTTTTGTCCCAAAAAACAGCAGCAACAGTCAATATATTTAACTTATAGCTTACCCCCCTGGTCGGACAAACAAATAAAACTAATCTTATTTCGGTCACAGGTGCACGGGTAGCACCAGCAAAATCGTAGCATCTAATAAAATGCACTTTCCGGTTGTTTTTGCAGACAGGCTGAGTATTACTCACCATGCAGAATGAGACGTGCTACAATTTCACTCTCAGTATCAATGAGTTTCTTTGATGCCTGGAGAACAAATAGAAAACACCTGGGATCCTTATTCAATCAGCATATTTTCCTCCAGCTGTTAGTGGAAGGCTGCAGATTCACTGTCTTAAGAATGAGAGTTTTTTCAGCAGCCGAAAGAGGAGCACTCTACACAAGAAGGATTTTTGAAAAACATTTTTTCTCTACAATCTACATTCACTTGGAAGGGGTCAATTTTTATTTTATGAAATATTATGGAAGCATTATGAGTCACTGAAAACAAGCATATTGACAAAGCTTAAAAACTGTGTCAGTCTGACTTAAAGTGCTATTTCGTTTCATTTTACAACTCCCATTATCTGGGCTCGTATTACTCTGACCAATACGGCTTCTATATAAAAAAAGAACAACTTGACATAGCTTTTGAAGAGAAAACAGACCTTGAGTTTTTATTTTGTGAGGTGTGCAGAGGAACAGCAAACAAAAACATACATTCGTGCTTTGTGCAAAAGGAGCAAATGTGTAGCACCAGCCTATTATGCTTTTAGGTGCAGCGATTTTAAATGGGTCTACTCACCCACTCAGGCTATTACAAGAGGCTCTGTGATTTTTGCCCTAGTTTTCAGAATGCTTTTATCCCAGCAACATGGCTGACCACACAACCTCACAAAGAAGCCCCTCAATATGCCTTAATTTTCATTGTTTCAAAATAAATATTTTATACCAATTATTGTGACTCACTTTTACCAGAATGGCTGTCATTATAGCAGATCTACGGGTGCACCAGGATCATTCCTGCCAGATGGTGAATCCGCCTCTTATAACTGTAGATATCAGAACATTAAAAGTCAAAATACATAATTTATTTACTAAGAAGATGCACTTATCCAAGGTGACCTGCACGGCTAACATGTTATTCATTTGCATGGCAAGATGTTTTATGGAGGGGACTCAATTTAAGTACCCAGTTCAAGGGTTTCACAGTTCCACTCCTGTAGCTACTGAATCCCTACGGGCAAGCGCAGAATCATGAGTGTCGCCTGAGAACACTTTAAATTACAACATAAACAAGAATTGAATAGGCACTTTTAAAGTACTGGGAGGGTGATGTCTCACAAATCCAAACTCAGGTGAGGTAAGCATGTGTTGTGGGTGACAACAGTTTGAGGACATCATAGTAGTTTTATATGGACAGCAAAGTCTTTTGATCACCTCTAGTGGTAAAACCTTGTTATTTTCATTATACTGGGGGGAGACACACTTTTTGACAGTCCGTGAATAAAGGAATCTGCTGTTGGTCTGTTTTCTTTTATTGTAGCAAAAAAACAATTTCCCAAACATGGAATGCGGCACGGAATATATGACTGAACTAGCATGCATTGACAAACATCTCCCAGAGGGTCAGGCTAATCCAAAATAGTAAAGGCTGATGCAATCTTTCCTTCCCTCCCTGGAATATCCCTGAATGCTCTATTGTTTGACTAAATTGCCTCCTGTTATCCATTCTTGAATATGGGGGATCAATAATTACAGGCTAATTTCAGCCTTGTACTGAGCCGTAGGAGATTGCAAGAGGTTGGGTGACACTTTAAAGCCCAGCCCACTCATTATCTCTGCTCATCAGAGGAGGGACCAAGAATTCCACATTCATCATATTACTGAAACAACACAATGAGAGAGGTTAGTTCAGACCTGCATCACACAACATAGGATAATATAGCACCTCAGGATGTTAACCAATGCGTTGCTTCATTTTAACTCCCAGTAGGACCATGCATTTCAAATAAATTGATATTTAAATATTCTGTGTCTCCCAAGATCAAATATTCCAGATGTTTTTTCCAAGTGCTGTATGAAACTGCACATCATATTGTGAAAAAAATGACATGCTGCAGAAATCTGCATTCATTCATTTTCATGCAAGAAAATGAGCAGCTTACTTTTCTACGTGGGTCTAAGGGTGTCCATCATCGAAGTTGATGAGAAATACAAAAACTCTTTATTTGCAGTCACCTCATGGTCAAATATTCAAATAATTGCACATAGTTGCAACAGTATGGAGCATTTAACAGAGCATCTTTAGGTAACAGAGATCCTTATGGTGTGGGGATGGTCAGTGATCCCAGGGTGGGTCAGTGGGTTGGTCCATGAATACTAAAGGAATGATACAAGATGCAAGACTGTGCAGCAGAGCTGAATGTAGTAGCTTGTGAGTCCTGCATGAAGCTGGCAGGGAAGCAGGTAGTAGAGCAGTTCTACGGGTGACATCACTCCCTGAGACTTAGCCTGCGTCACTGCCAATAGAGCTATGGGCAGACTGCCTTCAGCTCAGATGGTAACAACACTAGTGATAAGAGTGAGTTGTATGATGAGAAGATGAGAAGTTTCCATCTCCCTGGCGGTGCTGCAGCCCCATTTCTTATTCATTACAACTGCATAGCTGTTGGAAACCTGTATGCTGACAGCAGGTGTGACATGGAAAACACTTTTTACCCCAGTGAAAATCAGCATTTGCAGCAGTATAGTTACAGATGCCAAGGGTTGATCCAATAGAAAAGTAAACCCAGGGAAGGTGTTTGGTAGGATATGCAAAGAGCATGGGAGTGTGGGTGTAGCATGAGTATAGTATGTCTGACCAAATTTTTCCCCTTGGTTTATTTTTTTAAAACTTACTTTTTTCCAGAGAATATGATGTCAACTCTCCATTCAGATATAGGCCTCATATGTTACATGTCCCTTTTTACAAGGGACAGACTAAAACCTAGGAGGGACTTGCCAAACCATGTCACTGAAAAGATGCCATAATTAAAGGAAATCCATGGTGGCACAAGACTCTGATTTACATTTATTAGGCAACCCTTGGGTAATTCATAAACCCATAAACCCATAACTCTCTCTCTCTCTCTCTCTCTCTTTCACACACACACACACACACACACACACACACACGCACACACACACTCACACACACACACAAACACACACACACACACACACACACACACACACACACACACACAAAATGTGGTTAATGCAACAGCTTCAGTGACAGCTTTGATATTCTGGTACCAAGGGGCAGAGGCCTCACCTCACTGCAGATAATATCTACTCATTCATTTTTTTCCATAATTAGTATATGGTATGCAACTATGCGGGTACATTCAGCAGCCACAATTCTTTTCTCCTGAATTATGTCGTATTCAAATATTTTTACACTGGGTTGTAGATCTGTTAATTTTTAGACAGTTATGTCATTTCCAAGCTGTGCTGAATTCTTTTTTTTAAATAACAGTTGAACTGAAAATGAATCTCCCTTTGAGGTTAGGTTGGATACCACTGTTATTTTAAGAAACATAATTGGTTATTTTCTTAGTATTCTTTTTTCAGTAGAATAAGATGACCCTGGGTGACTCAACATTTTTAATTGGTTGACTAATATACAGAGCATACTGGTATCAGCCTCAGCAGATACGTTTTCAGCCAGTTACATTATACATGGGGTAGAACAGGGAAAATGCAGTATTTACTTTAGCACATCTGCGCTTTTATTACAGGCCTACTTTTATTTTAGAAAACCACTCATAACCAACACAGAAAAGTGCCGTTTGTTAACTAACCGCACATTGTTACATGTGATTACGTAGGGTTTATGGTGTTGTGAGTTTTGGTTCGTTTATTAAAGTTTTCCCGAGGGAAATAATCCGTAACACACGAACTGCTAGAGGAGATATAAAAGGCGTTAAACACACATTTTAAAGCGTCATTAAAACATCAGATGTATATGACCTCGTGTCAAGAGGACTTTTAACCCATATACAGATGTATAATGAATGATGAATAATGAAGATGAATAAAAAAGAAGAAATGTGGGAAATATAGGAGCAAGTTTTTATCTGGTCCTTTTTTCCACCGACCCCAAAATTCAATTCAACGCTGATCCCGTGTATTTTTTTCTGGTAAGGCAGATGGGGTGGCTGTTGTGCCCTTTCATCTCGACAGATTATGCGTTGAAGTGGCTTTGCGTTTAAATTTCTATATACCAGCATTAACGAAAGCACTGTCTGCAGCTGCTCCATACAATCCCGCTGACAAACTTTGGTGTCAGTTTATTTGTAGCTATATCAGGAGGTATATGAAGATCCATATCCCGGACAGCGGGGGAAGTAGCGCTTCAGAGAAGGCTATCGATCGCCCATCAATTAGCCTTTAGTTTGATGTTCGCCAACGACAGACGCTTACAGTAACTGGCAAGAAAACAGCTTGAGAGCCAGACGCGAGCTAGAACGGGGAGGTGCAGCCTTTAAAAGCAAAAATGTCAAGGGAGTGTACTCTTTAAATTGCGATAGATATCATAACTGTATAGCAGCTGTATTTCATGAAGGAAACAAACCGCCAAGAGAGCAACTGGTTCCTATTCCACTGAGCTGGTGCTAATTAAGTCATAAATATGCATATCTACTGGTAGGCCTGTTTAATTTTTTTCAGTGACCAAAAATCATCATCTTAATGTTCTAACACTTATTTCCAATATATATATAGAATTCTAATTAAAACTAAATTGGTGAGTACTGAATAGAGTGTACAGCGCGCTTGTATAATGCTTTTGACAAGCCATAAACATTGCTTCTAGCCGGCTTGAGAAAGATACTATCAGGATATGATTTACATCACATTACATTATATTACATCATTTAGCAGACGCTCTTACCCAGAGCGACTTACAAATAAGTGCACGAGTGCATGATTTCCAGAGGCTTACATTTTAAAATAGGCACATAATCGGACAATACTATTTTGCCGTTCGTTAGAGCACCAGATAAAATTTGAATCATGTTGCAGATGGATAGTTACCAGTGAATAATAGTCTACAGGTAGTGTTAGTGCAGATTTTAGAATGACAAGGCTTGTGACTAACATGTTTTAATATTTAGGATATGCGTTTTGTATTTATTTTCCTGTAAATTCAAAAAACTCTATCAATCTCAACAACTCTCTTAACTGCAGGTAATTCTAAGATATTTATTTAAACTGTATCCAGCAAGGTAATCCATTCCTGCTTTTAACTGCATGACTGAAGCATATAGCAAATATCCAACATCAATATCAAAACAAAATGTGCATAAACAAAGAAATTTGTAACTGGTTCAATAATGCAGCAAGATCTCTCTCTTTTCCCATACACAAAGTGAAAAAAAAGAAAAGTCACCTGGTTAGCACTGTGGCCTCAAACAAACTGAGAGACTAACACAAACAGGAGGGGGATGATGGTTCAACAGCAAAACAGGAAGTTTCCCGATAAGGAAGGATGCCCTCGAGGATAAGAAAAATAGAGCAACGCTCAAATCAGATTTACACTTTCCATGTCCGTACAGCGAAATTTAAAGATAAATCATTTTCATGGATTGCTTCCTGTTGCAATTGTCAAATTCCTGTGAAACCGGGCTACTTTGTAGTTGGAACCGGGGTGGTAGTACTCCTGCACAGGCAGAAAATACCTTTCACCAATGAGATGCATCTATTTCATGCATAGTGTCATGACTGCAGCAGCACTCATGTATTTATAAGGTATTGCACTGACAAGCATGTTGAGTCCAGACAGACAGATGACCTCTCCTTTGGCCCTAGCAGACAAAGGGGTAAAACTTAAGAACAAACGATATATGATTAAAGATTTGCACAATTTCCCCACAACTTTTTATGAACAGTGGGGTACTTGAGTGTTTGACAATTTCCCCTGACATTTCTGTGATTTTCCAGTATTTTCTAGGGTGGTCACTATCCAGTAACTCTAGCCTCCATTACTTGCAACCCTCCTTCAATCCGCTCCCATTTCAAATGGCTTCCATTTGAACAAAGGGCTTGTTGCAGTGCTCTGTACCTTGTATATGGCTTTCTTGGCACCACTAATTCATCTACCTTTGTATCACATTACCCTGGTAAAATGGTTAGCCGCTAGGACAAAGCAGATAGAGTTGACGGGGAAAAGTGAAATTAGCTGGCTTGTCATCAGAATTCTGTTTGTGTCACTGTTGGCACAGAAGACCAGCTGGAGACACAAACTACACCTACTGTTCCAGAATAAAGAAACGCTGAGCCAAGACCGTGTCTGGCAGTCCAATCTGATGTATTGGTGGAATTATCACCACTCCAGAGACACAAAACAAACCAAGGGGGGGAAGACCTACACCCAGATATATGTCAATGTGCCAAAGTCTCACTCAAGACAACACGGTTCAATGTAAATATTCCAAAGGCTGTTTTATCAAACAAAAAGATGGCACTTGTGCACATTCAAAGCTGGAAAGCAGGCTGGCACTCTAATTTACTGGTTATTACTGAAAAATAATGTTGGATAAAGGAAAATTACAGTCTGAAGGCACCTTGAAATGGTGAAAAACTAAATGAATTTAAAAACGGAGAGTTGTTTTTCATCACCCGGCTGCTTTTGTCCACCAAGTCACACCAATCAGCCACAGAACCTCTCGAGCCCTTGGATGATTTGAAAAATGAAAACTCTCATTGGTATACCCAATCAGCTGCTCACCTACCTGGCTGCATTATTTAGTGGGTTGTCAGTTGGTCCTGTGTCTCCATGCTCTCCTCTTCCCCCCTCTTTCCCCTTCCTTCCCAATTTCAGCATGCCCCCCCCCCCCATAATCCTTCTCAGTGGGCCCCACAATCAGCCAGTTCCAGGTGGACATGTCCTCACGTAAACCTGGATGTGAAGAAAGGGAGAGATCTCCGCTGTCTGAAAAAAAAATCCCACTACATTTCACTAAGCTAGCGGTGTTGTGCTATCCCTGCGTGACTCTCTCCCTGCTGCACCATCACCCAATGTAATTTGATTTCTCTTACATCGCTTGCCAATTTTCACCCTACTTTAGCAGAAATCTGTCAGTACTCATGGACCAAGCCATGGGTACACCCCCCAGATTGCTTGCTGGAGCATGACTTTGACTTGAACATGCAGTACGAAAATTGGAGCCGTCACAAGCAACTTTCGTCAATCAGTCTTTGGTGTGACAACTTCTGGAGTTTGAAAGACACTCATATATTACTGGAAACAGTGTTGAAATGGAAAGGGGCTCTGGCTCTGTACATGTAAAATGTTTGTGTGCGATGAGTTCTTTAAGAACCTTTTAAGAACCTTCTTTAAGAAGTCTTTTGGCCTTTTTCAGAATCGATTCACATATTAGTGATGACAATGGTTCCTCATGGATCGATGCTTCATTCTGGAAAGGCAGGTGATCCCTGGGGGTAATTTAATCCATTTAAATGTTTTACTGTGAGGTGGAGATAACATCATGAGGTGCTGGAATTCTGGGTGAGATTTAGAGCTGTTACAGCAGTGTATCTGAAACTCCTGTCAATCAAATGACTGTAAACATCTGACACATCCAAAAGCAGCCAGCTGGTTAACCCGGTATGTCTAAATAGCTAGCGTGCCCATGTCTGGGAGGTACCAGTTGCTGGTATTTGCAAGCAACAGCAACACCAGCAACCAACAAGATCCTTAAAATGCAAAAAAGAAGAAAAAGGAGTGAACCGATGTGTTTGCTCTAAAGTAGGCAGTCCATCTGAAGGGCATTTTCAGATATGCGTGGATGAGAGCTGGGTAACTGTGCGTTCCTAATGAGCCGTCACCTACAGCTGTCATCTCCTTCCAGACTCCAGGAGATTTCCTGTAGCCTCTATGTGAGGATTCACACGAGCATCTGAACTGTGAAGCACACCATGTCCCCCACACACGCACAGAGGACATGTCAGCATTGCAGAGCAGGGATAGCCCAGTGAGATATCACCACTTACACGTCTTTTGTGAGATCACGACTTGGCCAGAAAGATTGAGAATCACATTGGCAGCACTGTCATCCGTTCTTTGAGCAAGAAGCATCATGTGCAGCTCAGTTTGTGGTCCTGTAAAATGAAGAGTTAGCTGAATGAATAATGGCCAATAGCCACAGCTGATCTTTCATGGTATATTGGTGGTCACAACTTGACAACATTCATGCTGTGCTCAATATTGCAAACCCACCATGACATTTCAAACACAGAATTTGACCATCACTTTTTTACCTTTCTGAGCACAATACACATTCACTCTTGTCTCCTGATTGTTCCATAGTCTGTGTCATACTTCTCACACTTGGCACCAGGTTTGTCTTGATGTATGCAGTTATAGATGGCACAGAGACCTCAACAGATGAAACACTAAAGCACTAATGCTTAATTTACATTCAAATTCAGATTACTCAAATCACTGGGGATTGTGAGAAAATTGGCTTGATTTGTGAAGAGTTCAAATATGGAACCAAGCTGATACACCAAGTGCATAGGCTCTTCATCAACTGCCAATGAATTAAAAAAAAGGTGTTGCATTGCGCCATCTTGTGGACATTTGTAGATTCTTTCAGCGTTTAAAGGAACCTGCACTGGGTTTGCATTTGGCTAAGCACTTCCAAGCACTATTCAATGTGTAAATCACACATTTCTTAATTAGTAGCAACATGACATCTCGTAGTCGGTGATATAATTAGATGGAATACTAAGCAGACAGATGGTAACCATGTTAACCACCTACTGCAGCTATGTTCTGTAGAATACAACAATCTGTCTGCAACTCAGTATGCAGAATTTTCACAGCAGCAGATAATTAAACATTTTCAATTAAGGAGAACACTGAGACAGAGCTGGGTCATTTGTGCTCTTCTGCCTGTGTTACAAAACCAACCACAAAGTATTTTGTCAAAGACTTTTCTATCAATAACTAGCAATCATTTCACATGTTATCAAGTCCTACACACACATATGAATGCCACATACCTGTGGTTTTATCTTAGTCATGTGAACCAGAAATAATAGGAGGCTGTAAAGCACATACTGTCAAATGATTGTGTTATATAATTATGTTTTCCTAATTGCATCCAATGTGGTAGCAGTGTTTCTTTTTGACATCCCTCATACAAGTGTACACTAGCTGTATAATGTGTACTGATTTTTGGTGTTACCTGCTGCTCTGGTATAGCCAGGTCTTTTGCTCTCTACACAAACTGTAGGTGGCTTTCCTAGTATTTTTGTCAAAATTGTCACCTAGATGCCACATTTCTGTCATTATTTTAAATTGCCTCAATAAATTACCTCATTACTGTGAAGGAATTTCCTTTAATGCATGTTTCTCACCAGGGGGACATTATTTCAGATATATATAGAGAGTGTACCAACTTTATCTATGACCATAAGTAATTTAATGATAACAAGACATTCAGTCCAGCTAGTCTCGTCATTCTGCCTGTAATCTATTCTAGAGCATATCTAGAACTGTGTCAAGTCAGCTCTTAGCTACGCTACGGGTCTCTCCTTCTCCCTACAACTACTGGTAAGCTATTACATTCATTTATAACTCTCGGGGTGAAAAAAAAAAACTTCCTAATGTCAAATTTACCTTTAACTAATTCCTACCCATGTCTTCTTGTTCTGCTGACAGAACTCATTTTAATTCATGCCGTCCACTTTATTAATCCTCAAATAGATCTTTGACTCTCCTTTTCCTGGGACTAAAAAGATTAGGTATCTTCAGTCTCTTAAACGTTTGATATCTGGAGCCGGTGTTGTTGCGCTTCTCTGTACTATATTTCATCATTCTAATGGTGTGGTGCCCAGACGTGGAAACGGTAATCAGTAAACAGTAAATATAGTCTGAAAAAAGCATTGTGATTTGTAATCAAAGATATTTGCTAAATCCCCCCGCATTGTATTTGTATATTTTAACAGCCTTTTCCACAATGTCTGGCTCCATACAGGCTAGGGTAAGTCTTTTTCATATTGCACACACTCAGTTTTGCGCCTCCCACATCATAACTGTGTCTTACATTGTTATTGCACACATGAAACTTTACGTTTGGCAGTTTTAAATTGCACACTTCGGGGAGCTTAATACTCTGTGAATCTTCCTGGGGACAGAAACAGGCCCCCTCTGGAAGTGAGTCTGGGGTTACTTGGAAGGTATGGCGAATGGCGATTGCAGCTGGATTTGTGTGAGAGCTTCGCTTTTAGGGTTAGCTAGTTATTAATTACCGGATGGACCAATTCTATTCAGTGGTGACTGTTAACTGAAAACTGTTCTGTTTACAAGACCCACACAACATTACCGAATGCAAACTAGACACGAATTTCTCGAAGATGCATTGATTCCATTATATGGAGCGAATGCTTTTCCGCACAAACTTATATATCACTTGTACCGTCAACAAGCAAATATGGACCCGTTGCAAGAGCTATAGTGAAGAGAGCATTCTAATAAACTGAGTCGATAAAGTCAGTTACTGACGAGCGTTAGTTCACAACGGAATGTATCGAATGCTTAAAATTTGCACACAAGGTGCGATTTGGATAGTTGACATATTTGGCAAAGTCCGTTTACCTCCTTGTAAGAGACTTTTGATGCTTCATAGAAAATCAGCAGGACAATTTTATCAACTCTACTTAGATCAAATATATAGAGGACCAATTAATAACAGACCAATCAAAACGAGGAACCGTTGAGATGTATTTGTGTAAAACAGGTTTGCATAGCGAAACAATTTGCTGGTGCCAATGATCAAAGCTCACCACTAGATGGCAGAATGAAGAGAACACAGTACCTGAGATATTTCTGTTAAATACGCGTAATTCCTCTATCTCGTACAACAGCAGAGTGGCGCAGCGGAAGCGTGCTGGGCCCATAACCCAGAGGTCGATGGATCGAAACCATCCTCTGCTAGAACGTTTTCGCACCTTAAACAAAACGCGTGTTTTATTTCAACAGGTACAAAAATGTAATCACTATTATTTAAAAGTAAGCCATTTTCATGTTAATTTGTCATTACACGGTATTTTTTTTGCTGAAGGTATCACCTTTAACATCCGTCCAGGCATTTTAAGATCCGTTTTTTCCGTATTACAGGTCAGCAAAGGAAGAGTTGTTGCTCTTCCACAGGTTGGTGTTAGTCTGGAATGACGATCACCTTTATCTTAACTGACTATAAAAGCATCCATTTTCAAAGGCTAGAAACATAGCTACGTTAATACTAAAATTCACAATATCAAAGTCAAAGTCAATATTTCTAATTTAATGTACACTATATGGAAGCCTGACCATTACACCAACAGGAACTGTAATGACATTGTATTCAAATACATATACCAACAATTCAATACGAAAGCCTATGAAATCACATTAAGTTGAATTCTGTATGTAAGCATGGAAATAAGGTGTTTCTGGTCAAAATAAGAGTTTCAGATGAAATGATATAATCCGGTATGGACCTAGAAACCCAGTTTTCCTCTATTCAATCAAGAGATACCACAGTAGCCCGATAACTACATCTCTAATACATGTAACTGAATTAAAGTTCATTCTAAACATACTTATGAAAGGAAAACTTTTGACTGTCATAATTAAGATGTTATTTGCGTCAAACTCGATGCTTTAAATGCGAACATGCATTTCCCATGTGTACTTTTGTTTCCAGAAATCAAGTGGTATATTAAACAATTTCGATTTCACCTTAATATTCTGTATAGATTTCCTTTACTTGCTAGACCAGGTAAGAATGTGGATAAAACAGTCAACTAGTCTCATCATGAATAATAAGACTCCTTTGGTTGAATGATTAATAACAATGGCTGGTATGAAGAGTTTCAGTGACACACCTCAAGTTTCAACAGCGTCTTCCCAATATTCCACTATCAGATCAGCCTTCTGTTAGTCAATTACTTTCAGGGTTGGAGCTGCTGTGCATTTTAGACTGGAAATGTGTATTAACACGTGTGGACAAGAATGTCCAAATGAAACACTGAATGACTACAAAAACTAGACCGGAGTGGCTGGGACACCATGCTGTGCTCTCTCACCTGGACACACAGCCGCAATCATCTCCGTAAAGTTGATCTGCTATATTGCCCTTTTCATTTCCTGCGCACCCCGTCTGTCTGGCTGATCAGTTAACACACATTCTGTTGTCCTTCCTAAATACACTGTATACTGAAAACACTGCCAACGTCCGTACTGTACAACTTTGTAAGTGGCAATTACTGTGTAACTGTAAATCAGCCATTGTCAGTTATGTACATCTGGGAAAAAAAGTCATCAGTTACCCAGAATGAAGAAAAGAGAGAAGAAAATATATTCCTTAAGGGTACATCAGTCTCACCCAACCTTTCAACCAACAAAGCAGAAACCTTACAAAACTGCAACAAACTGACTTTTCCTCATGCCCTTACATACAACTGCAACAATACAGCAGATAACCATTTAAAATACCCATCTTTAATAAACAATGCAAGACTCATATGAAACCATAACAAAGTTGTCTGAACCATTTTTGGTAGAGTACATTTTTTTGTATGTGCTGTTACACCATATATTTAATGACTTGTTTACAGTTTCCATATATTCCAGTCCATCTTGGGCTTCTAACAAAACTTTTCTTTAAAGACTTAATAAATACATAAAGAAATCAAGGATGAATTAATGAAAGCAATGGGACTTTTGACAGGGTATCTCCTAATATATATTTTCCAATTCATGTTTTTAAGTTCACAGGTAGGGACACATTAAAGAACAGTACTTTTATCATGGCCTGTTCACTCCTGGTCCTGAGTTGTAAAAAAATGAGAACGGTTATGGGATAATCAGGAAATAATGAAAGCATTTAGCTACCAAAAAAGCCCCGCTATATTTCCACTACATACTGAACACTATGGGAGACAAAACGGTTTGCCTTGCACTTCCTTCAAATTATGTACACAACAGTTATGACATTCTTCATGAATCTCATCAGAATCAGTCCCTGGACTGGGAACTGAAGGACAATTGACAAATGCGAGTAAACCAAAAAGTACATTGTAGACTGGGAATCTAAAACTCATTACTTTGATTTCTCTCACAGAGTAAAACAGCAGCTGACCAATCCTCCACTTTGTCTGGGACATTGTGAAGTTCATAAAACATAAAAATAAAAACATGGACATAAAAACAAAGTCTCAAAGCCCTAGAATTAAAAAAAAAAATGTCCACTGGGGGAGAAAGGGCTTGTCTCATTGCAAACAAATGTATGAATCGACTTGCTCTGATGCAACAATTCATGATGTTCCAGGTCAGCTTCAATGAACACCATCCCAGGAGGTTCCGTTCCAAATCAAGTTCTGCCAGGCTACAGCAGGCCCTGCTGGTTCTGATTTCTGTCCAATCAGCATCTTCCTTCAAGACTTTCAGGCTCTGTTCATTCTTGTCCCCATTAGTTAACATGCGATGTACCTGTTTGTGTGTCTACTTGTAATGGTACTCAATGCTGCCACGTTCAAAATTTTGGTAGAAGTGATGATTGTAAAATACTTTTTTACTGAAGTTCACAGCTGTACAATTTGGTAAATTATATGCTAATCTCCAAGCCAGTCAAACAATGTCTACAGAAGGTATTTAAAGCATCAGTAAATGAGTATGGGGATATGTGGAGGATATGGAGATGCCATGTCTATATATTCCTGTGTGGCCACAGCAAGGGCTTTAAGTGGGCACACTGTTAGGTAACTGGTCAGCGTGTGCCTGCTGTGCGCCAATCGGTCAGCCTTTGATTTCAGATACAAAGTGAGTGAGTCGGGTCAGTGTATGCAATCTCAGGATGCTCCTGTGGCAGGCTACTCCATGCTGTCAGGGTCGGCCTGGGCCATGTAGGCGTCCAGCTCGGCATCCAGGTGGCCCTTGGTCTTGGACATGTAGGCGTCCAGCTGGTTGTCCAGCTGCTCCCGGGTGACTGCGGGACGGCCCGCCCCGCGGCCCCTGCCTCGTCCTCTGCCTCGGAATCCGCCACGCCCCCGGACACCCATCCCTCCGCGGCCTGGGGAGAGGTGCAGTTTCAAACCATCACACACTGGACAGTGACTAACAAGCACACTCTTAAGCAAGAGGAGAGAGTGCACTGCAATCCTCAGTCGCTGCCTCCATTAAGGTCATTTTGCATGAAGACGAGCAGATGTGAAGGCAACTAGCATGTATACACTCAACCACTCTGTGAAAGCAGACTTCAGGAAATCAGCACCGTTACAGAGTTAAATGCAAACTTCAAGCACTTCCGCTGAGTTTATGAACCCTACTGATGATGTGTGCAAGGGCCTCAGTTTGTGAACTCACCTCTGACTCCGAGTCCGCCTCGCCCGGGCCCGCCTCCACGGCCCATCAGAGGCCCTCCGCGGCCCACCAAACCCCCTCGCTGCCGCATGCCACGGCGCAGCCCCAGACGGCCGGGGCCTCCGCGGCCACGCACTTGCCCCATGCCTGCAGGGACAAACAAGAGTCAAACATTAATGCTGGGTAAAACTGGATTACAGCCAAGGCCCATACTCATCATCCTCAAGAGTATGAAGTAGGCCCTGTGTGGTTGAAAATTGACAGTGACGTCAATTTGATCCTACTCTTTCAGAGCATAAAAGCTGTTTATCAAGACTCACGAGTACTTCTACATCGGCAGGTATTTAGCAGTCCTTGTGAGCTGCCCTAACGCATTAGGAGTGGTGGGTGGATATATCAAGACAATGTTCACAATTTTTTTTTGTAAGAGCAAGTGTGTTTTGCATACGTTTGACAATAGAGCATTTAAAATGATATCCGTCAGATAAGGAGGGTATTTCATTTGTCACTGACTTTATCAGAGACATTGCAACTCCTTCAGTGACAACAGCTTCACTGATTACCGTATTACTTAAGTAATTTAAATAGTTTCTTGGCAGCTGGGAAGTTTAACTGAAAACAATTTTACACCACCAAGGTGTCATCTATTTGGTCAAAAGAGAACTCCAGAACCCATGGCTGATGACTGCATTCCCATGACCACTTGCAGGTGCACAGCTCCACTACTAGTTCGTAAGACCACATGAAGAATTGTGGAAATTCTGCACATCTGCAAGCTGCCGACTAGCGCTGGCATACGAGGGATTTTTAGTCTATTATCCCTGAGGAGAAATCAGGAATTAAGAAAACATTAACCCTAATTTAAAAAATAAAATGACATAATATTGATGAACATTTTATTACTGTGATTATTGACAGAATAATTTCAATTTTTTTTGTTGCTTTCAATTTGCCAAGGATGGAAACCGTCTTATTTGCTGGCATTTATTTGCGCTTATGAAATGTTTGTTAGTATTCACAAACAGCAGTGCTATGAATACACTACTGTTTTCAAAGCCTGCATTTACTGTGTATTTTCTCAACATAGGAGACAAACTGTGAAAAATGCCATCATTACTGTTCATTAGCAGCACCTCACTAAAAATCAACTGAGATCATCTCCTAGCATCATATTCTCATTTGAGCATGAGAAGTAAGCTTCCTTCATAACTACAACTGCCTCCACTGGGGTAGGCCTTTTTTCCTCTGAAAACAGTTTAGTAGGACTCTTAGGAATAATTCTCAGACACTAGATGAATACGAACTCAGGTTTCAATTTTATCTCTGCCAGACAGTCCTATCCTGAGCGATTTTGAGGCCACATGACACAATACACCAAAGTGCATGTCACAGACACAAGAAGAAGGGTAGAGAGACAAGAAAAAAACCATCCCATGGCATGAAAGCTGCCGATTCTCCCGGACTTACTAACTACCTGCCTCTCTGGAGCTATTAGCTCTTCTTGTGATATTTCAAAAGAATAAACAGTAAATATGATCACCATGTTTTTCCCCCCAGCCTTCCTAATACATTTAGGATTGTGTTCTGTATTGGTCAATACATTTTCAGGTGTAAGTAAAACATCTATAAAACATTCTGTAATTTGCAGTCAATTTCATGCTTCCAATACTATTCTTTGTTGACAGATGAAATTCAACTTTCACACCTTCAATTGCTTCCCGTCTCATATCACCTACCAGCCCCCGTGTCTGCACAGGGGAAACCCAGCAATGATGTGTCGGAGACTCGCTGTCACCACCCACTACATCCTGAAGCAGGTGTTTGCGTGAAGCAGCAGGCAGAGGAGGACATACGATCACAGGGCTGAGTGCTGCTTTGATTGATACGCTGGCCTGAACTGACACCTGCTGTGCTCTACAGCGGCGATCCACCCTGCTGTGAAGGGTCCAAGCTGTGAGACAAATGGCAGAAACACAGCGGGGGTGCCTTGCGTGGCCAAGCCCCTCTGCTCGCATTCTTCTAGGCCCGCGACAGAAATAGCAGCCCATTACATCACACCTAAGTGCCGGAGTGGAAATGCCAAAGTCAGTACGTCAATGCCAGGGAGCCGATACTCACCTCTGAGAGACAGAGCTCCCCTGAAGGCGCCCCCTCGCCCGCCACGGCCGCGGAGTCCTCCTCGCGCCATCCCTCGCAGTCCCCGGCCTCCTGGACCCCCCCGCATCAGGGGGCCCATGGGCCTGCCCAGCCTGGCCTGAATGTTGCTCTTCCCCAGACGCTGCTTCAGGCTCTGGGGGAGGGTCAGACCATGTGGTAGGCAGAGGGGTGTTAGGAGAGCAGGGTTCTTTTTGGCAGTGGGCTAAAGACACACCACCTCCAAGGACACAGTATTTCAGGCTGCTTCAGAACGCACTAGCCACTGCAAATCCAGTGCTGGTGCGATGTACACATACGTAGGCTCAAACGTAGACCCACTTGTGCAAACTGATCTATCCAGACACAAATTTCTTATCACTCCATTACTGCACCTTTACTAATCCAAATACTCTTAATTTGACTGAAACACAAGGCTTCCAAAAGATCCCTATAACCATGGCCCCCCATCTCTGTTTCTGTCTCTACTTTTCATCAGTAGCATCTTCAACTGTCAACCTGGGGGGCAGCTGAAGGCATATGAATCTGAAACTAAGAACAAGGAAAGGACTGAGATTTGGTCATTAACAGCACTAACTGAACCCTATTAGGCAAAATGGGTCTTAAGGAGAAGGAAAAGCTGAAACGCACAGCACCATAAGGAGCACCACTTAGCTGCATCTGACTAGGAGCACAGCCTCACTCTGACCAACACCATGACACCCCATAAAAACAACTGCTGCGGTTTGGCTAAGAGCACGGTGATGTGATCCTGTATTGTTTCCGGTATTGTAAGGACCCTCGCTCCGGTCCAGTGCCCCCCCCCCCCCCCCTCCCTCACCTGCTTGTGCTGCAGGGCGGCCTGCACAGAGGGCCTGTTCTCCATCTGCTGGGCCAGGCGGCGGTTGCGGGCACTGGCCATGTGCTGCTGCTGCATGGTGGCTCTGACGCTGACTGGCGTGGGCTGCTTGTTCTTCAGCATGTTAGTGAAGCTTTGAGGAATAGAGATGAGGGAGGGTGGAGGAGGACAGGGAGGAGGGAGGGAGGGAGTTTCAAAGCAAATAATTTAACACACCAAGCATGCACCCACAGCTGGGTAGCAGCAAGAAACCAAAAGCCCCATTTCTGTTTTTTTTTTCTTTTTTTCCAATAATCTCTCTCTCAACAATTTGCATAAACCACCACCCGGAGCCTATATTTGGTGGCTGCTGTGTGAATTTCAAGAGAAACAACACAGAGACATGACACAGAGTTGAAAGAACATAGACCACAGACATTAAGACACGCCACTGAGGAAAGTAGGAACATCTCCGAAAAGCACAAAGGGGCAGACAAGAGACTTGTAAACAACGAAGCACAGAAGAAACTTAAAAAGCAAAGGGGAAAAAAATCAAGGCCGAGAGTGAAGTGAGAAGGTGCCTCTTACAGGCCTCCAACCACCCTGTGCCGACTGGTTTCTGCTCTGAAGCAGAGGCAGGGGAGGAGGCCCGGGGCGAGAGGTGTGCCCAGCCTCTTACAGCTTAGACCGTGACCCTGTAGTTGTTGTGTGACAGTGGAGGCTGGAAGGGAGGTGTAGGGGAAAAAGAAGGGGTGGGGCGGGACAGACAGGGCAGACCGCCGGTCACGTCTGGGCTGGGACTGGGCACCCGGTTCATTGAGAATGAGGTACAGCATAAGAGAGAAGCAGGAAAGCAAGAACAGAAAATGGCTAAATGCTGAGACATTTAGTTCACTGAGTAGAGAGATTCGAGAGAGAGGGGCTGAGTGTGCACGTTCCCTTGTTGCCTTTCTGCAACAATGGGCATTTCTCCTCCCATCATCACATAGGCCCACTGATTGCACTATGCAACAGTGGGCTGTTCACATTGGGGAGACGGCTAATGAGGCACTGTCCCATTCCAAGACAGTCACCTTACCTCCTACTTCTTGCCCACTCCCCTTTGCTTAAGTATGCACTGCTCACAAAAGATGATCGCCCTTAATAAATTTAACACCGCTTAACAGCTTGTGTATCATTCTCTTATCTTTTCACCCTTCCTCGACTCCATTTTCTCCAAACCACATGGCCCACGTTCTTCTGCAAGCAGTGCACACATTCACGTCGATTATCCGCCATTTCTTGTCTTCTCTCCCCCTCAAATATTTCCACACCGCGCATCTCTGTGTACGCGATGGCTGGCGAAGCTTGGCCTGGTATTAAGTATCACTGTATGCTCGCCCCTGTTACTGTCAGCGTGGCGTGCCTCTCACCGCTCATTCAGGGACACCTTGGTGGTGCTTTTCAGCACAACTTTTTGAGAGGAAGGGGCGCTCATTTTGCCTTCACCGAGCGGACAGGATCCTGATGAAAACAATTGCAGAGAAAGAGAGAGATCTGTAGTGAGGAGATGGGTGTCAGACACATTTATCAAACATATTGTACCCAATGTAAGTCGCTCTGGATGAGAGCGTCTGCTAAATGCCAATAATGTAATGTATTATACATCGAAATCAACAAAGATAAAATGGCTAGCAATACACAACCGTAGTTTTGTGTATTGCTAGCCACAGTATACAGCAACACACGGTCAGAGGCCTATTCAATGCGGTCACCGAGAGAGGAACAGGTAACGTTCACATTTAACAGGTACCTAGCCAGCTAGTTACCCACACCTCTCCCGCCCTGAGGCGTCTTTCCGTGTGCAACCGTAGGTTCACAAATTAGCTAACTCGCTAGTTATTACAGCCACACTGAGAAACTGGCATGTTATTTTACAATGTAATCCACCTACACTAACACCCTGACGTCACGGAATTAGCAAGCCAACCACAAATTTGATCCAACTAACACAAATTTAGTTCAACGACAGCGCTACCGTCATATTAGCCAATGTACTATGACAACGCTTAGCTTGGTTACCATTTCTCTAGCTAGCGTTAACGTTAGCTAAACTAGGTAGCCGCTGTCCAACACATTCATTCATTCATTTCTTAACTATAACATTATCTGTCTTTTTATATACTCATTAAAGTGAAAAGTAGGACTTACTTGTAAAAACTATTGACGTGACTGTCACGTTAGCTTAGGCGATGGTTTAGCTTGACTCTCAGGCTAAAGCTAACTACTAGTGCTAGCTAGTTAGGTGTCGAGGCTTGAAATGAACGACGAAATTCCCCTTCTTAACTCTTTTTCGGATCTCTGGAACTTCCTTGAGGACCTAGCTACCAAAATCTTTGGCCAAACCAAATGAATAACTTATCCCTTTATGCTGTGTAAACGATCTATTCACTGTCTAGACATATAACGTCAGATCATAAGCTCCAACTCATCCCCCCTCTCTGTAACAAAATGGTGACCAGCGACACTGCACGGGGGAAAATGGAGCGGTTTATTAACTACGTCAAACATCGCGAGATCTCCAGCTGGAAGTTGTTGCTGAAGAGAGCAAAGATGGCAGCGCCTGCAGTTGTGGAAACCCCGTCGGGGAAAGATGTGATCGCGGAGGGACTGCTGGAACTTCTGAAACCAGCCGTGCAGCAGCTCGACTTGCATGTGCACTCCGTGAGGTTGGTCTGTTCAGAAGTAAATTGCGATGGTTTGTTTTAATTCGCTAGGGCACGTTTGGTATAGTAGTGTCGTTGGTCGGTGCTGCTCTTGACATTTCCGTGTTTCATTCAGTCCCGTGATTTACCCACTCCCATTCTCTGGACCACACGACTCACTATTTAACCAGCTAGTGATAGCCGATTAGCTAGCGACCTTACCAGTAATGCCCTTTAAAATAGGCTTTGTATAGCTAGCTACGTTTTTAATAAAATGTCCATGTTTTCCAAAGTAGTTAAAGGCAAAGAAAAAAAACAGTTAACCACTCCCGTTTTACTCTACCCGCTAGCTGACTTTGGTTATCTAAAATTAGTGTTTTCAGTGCCTGTTTAGCAAATAGTCGGTCGGACCGGTAGTCGGTCCAGTGGTCTAAAATAGGACTATCGGACTACAAAATCTTTAAATGTTTTCACGTGAATCATTCCGTGTTAATTTAATATGTTCCCCTAGTTATAACTAGCTTACTTAGCCAGTGGCCAATTGAAAACTACCTAATCTCCCTGATACTTGAAAGCCAGGCAACCTTTGGTATGATGTTACATTAACAGCAAGTGGTCAAAGTTAATTTAGATGGCTGTCAACCATCGTTAATCCTCAATCTGCATCTGGATAAGTAAAAATATGTCGTATGTCTGTTGTCTTGAGAAAGCACCCTTTTAAATTCTCTTCACTTGTTTTTGGCATCCTGTGAATGTTTCAGAACCCTCTTTGGGCCTCCTTTTTCTTTACTTTGGGGTGCATTTTACAGTAGGAATTTTTAGAATTCTTAGGATTGTGTAAATATTGTATTGTAGGAACAGAGCGTAGAGGGCTAAAGTTCATTGCTTGTACTTCCCATTTTACTTAAACATTAAAACCTCACATTAGACAAAAATGTTTGAGCTGTAGTGTTTCCTGGTTCCCCACATTAACATACACTCGTGCATATACAATATGTTGTATACTGTGTATTCTACCAGAACAATACAGGCCCTGGTGTTCTGGAACAGACTAAAATATGCAAAAAGCATAAACACATTATTTCATACTACCACCTCCGTCTGTTCTACCAGGCAAACATTTAAGTAACCTTAGTTTACATGATTGTCTTTGTCGTTTTTGCAGAGAAAGCCAAGTGGAGTTGCGAGAACACATTGATAACTTGGCCACAGGTGAGATAGTCGTGTTTTAAATGCAACTGAAACTGAGCCTTTGTTATGAGCTTTTGGACAATGAAGGTTACGGCAGTTAAAATGTGATGTTACGGAAGCTAACTCTTGTCTTTCACCTCCGCTACTTTCTTTCTCCGCTATCTCTTTCCATCCCATTTTCCATCTGCATTCATTCATCTTCACATTGCCCCTATCAGAGCTCTGCAGGATCAATGAGCACCAGAAGGTGGCGCTGGATCTGGACCCCTACGTAAAGAAGCTGCTGAATGCAAGACGCAGGGTGGTGCTGGTTAACAACATATTACAGAATGCTCAGGTTGGTAGTCATGACGTGGTTCAGATGGTTCTGTGAAAACCTGCTGTTTTCATGTAGTTGCTGTGGGAAGGGAGGGTCCTTCAGATTTACTTCAGTGCTGGCCAAATGTTAAAGTTTGACATGTGTCATGAGTACATATGAAGTACATACACAATTGAACATTCCAAATCATGCCCCGTAAGCCAGAAGCCTGAATACCCCTGTGATCCTTGAGAAGTGTTCCGTAACATATGGGTGTGGTTAGAGGTCGTGTGACTTTTAACTTAAAGCAAAAACCATAAGAGGGCCACTGCTACATGATCAAAGGTCTCTCAAGGCATTTGTGACACTAGACAGGTCTGTTAACTGCCTAGAACACGGAACACCGGCTCAGTAACATGCATCAGCTGATATCCTCCCCCCACCCCTCAGGAGCGATTGCGACGGCTCAACCATAATGTTGCCAAGGAGACGGCGCGTAGGAAGACCATGCTGGAAACGTCTGGAGCGTTCACCCCCCGGTCGCCCAGCAAGCCGTGATGCAGACGAAGAATGGACACGCTGTAACACAGCGTGCACCGCAATGAACCGAAAGACTGGAGTCCTTGCTCTCCTAAAGCTCAAGCGTGGTTTTGCTTGCAGAAATGCTCTGTACCTTACACCATTAGACAACCCGATGTACACAGGTATACTTACGCTGTGACATTGAGATAAGACCCCTGACAACACCCCTCTGCTGCTACACCTTCTGGGATGTAACTCTGCTCATTCAGATATACTGGAGTATTCACCACCTGCCTGTTAGTAGCATTTTAACTATATACACCCCCTGTCATTGATATACACTTGTACTGTGCATATTTAAAAATAAAAAAAAACACTTTGCACTGGCACGTGTAGAAAAGAAATGGTACAGATGACCAGTGAAAAAGTGAAACTCATTTGGGAGCTCTCGCAGTCCCGCAGTAGTGGTAAGAGGAAGTAATTCTTACATGATTCACAGGAGCAGTTAAGTTTTTATGAGCAATTAGATTGGTCTGCACTACTCCACACAAGGGCTGCAATGTTGGGATTTGACCACAAGGGGGAATAATTCATCAAACAGGCAGGGCTTTGTGACTTTGCAAGACTGTTACATTTTTGTTTTATTTAGCTGTTAAATATTGTAAAATATGAAAATAACTTTTAAAAATGTACTAAATACAAAAAATAGGTTGTAACAATAATTATTTACTGCATATCTCATGTTGTAACATAGGAAGAATTTGAAGTCTTGTATCTGTATGCATCTCTCAGAAAACCTTTGTAAAAAGTGTCTTGATTTCAACAGATCAAGTGATATATTCTGCCCCAGTTGATTCTGTCTTTATCCGGCATGTGTCTGCTTTTCCCTTAAACCGACCGTGTTGACATGTAGTCGAGGAATGGGACGCAATCATCTTGACAAGCCATTGAGGTCTTGCAGCTGTGTACACAAGAACGAGGGCCTAATAGTGTGGTACACATATGGGTCAACCAGAATGGAGGCTCTGGGGAATCTGCGGTATAGAACATGGCGCATTCCTGATTCATGTAACTGACAACTAAGACGATGCTTCTCTGGCCAGGCCTAAGAGGGAGACAGTTCTGTAGGAAATGTGTTTGGCAGAAAAGTAGTATCATGAATAAAGCAAGAGAGTGCCACTGTTCTGTTCTCTTATGTCATTTGCATATGCTCTAATTCAGGGCAACTTACATTAAGATGATTGAAATAAGCACATTAAGCAGTGTAGACCAAAGTAATACATTTCATGAAATTCCACTAAAATGTTACAATGCTATGCTAAATGAAAAGGCAAGTAATAAGAAAATTATATAAATTCATGTAGGTTAAAAATAACCCATGAAAGAAGGAAATGTAGAAGTACAGAGTTATAGAAAAACACTGAGTAAATCATGAACACAAAAACTTACATAGAGACGCAGATGTTCCATTTAAAGAGCAGTGTCCAAGAGGCAATGAAGAGAAATAAGTGGTTGCAATTTGTATTTTGGCACAGTTTGTTCACTGGGGAATGTGGGAAGATAAAGATCACTGAGATTTAAAATCTGCCAGTGAAAAATGATCTCAAGGGATGAACGTGAGAGTAGAAGGAATAATATGATGAGGTTAAAAAGAGGAGCTGAATTAATAAGTGAGCAGTAAATACTTTTTCAATTGACTCAAGAGTGAGTAAATGGAACTGAGCAGCAGAGGGTAATTAGAGAAGCATGGTAGACAAAAGCCAAGCCAAGCTGCACAACTGTGGATGTTGAAGAGGATGTAGAGTCTAAAGTGCCCACAGGCTGGACAGGTTGGCCTGAATATATTGTCCAGATTTCAAAATAGTAATATTTCCTGAGGAGGAAGGTGAGCAAGAGGGAATCAAAGAAATGTTTACAGACAGATGGGGGGGAAGTTGACTGGCTACCTTGTCTTCAGAAGACACAGGAAAGGAAGTGATGCAGCAAACCACAGAGGTGATAAACAGATGCCGAAGGATTAAGAAGACATTGCAGGCCCAATTAAGATGGGTGGAACACATTATGCCTGAGAATGACAGGGGTTGAAAGAAATGACTATAATCTGTATTAGGGTGTCTGTCTTGACACACAGATCTTGTGATTTTCCCAGCTTGGTTTTGTCGCCTCTCCCAGTTCTAATTTTACCCATCAACCTTTTGGAGAAAAAAAACCTGAAAATAATTATTTCCTGCTATGTTGGATAACATCCATGTGACGCATTGTTGGGTGTAGAACAGATTAGTGCTTTAATTTACACAGTTAAATATGGAGCACCAATGTTAAACGGGATAATTAACTCCATCTAAAGTACTGGCACTCAAATCAGTGTCATGTGATAATTTAATAATACATTGTGATGACCTGTTATACCATGACTTGTATTCTGGGATTTGTCGTTACTCTGCCTGATTCAAACACCTTTAAGCTATATGTTCCATTACAATGAATAATTTAAACACTACTTCCAGAGATAGTAAACACTTCTCTCTTGACATTTTCATAACAAAAATGTATTTATTTCTGCTCCTCTAAATGTTCACATGTTAATTTAGATGTATACTGAATAAAAATATGCATTTCTTGAATGTTTCATGCATAAAATGATTAATTCTATATTAATGAATGCTCATTTTCTCCCCATGCAAAAGTTGCCCAGGAACTGAATGAGATCTAAACTTGGACAACTGGATCTGTATTTAATGTGTTTGCTTTTGTTGTTCAAAAAGTGTCAAGCCCAGACTTGCAAGACCTTTGCAGTATCTAACAGCATCCAATCTTATTGTGTGTGTGACAGAAAAAAACAGCCTTTGATCGAAGATTTGTGACAGAAGGTGGAGGTGGTGTGGGTGGTGGTGGGGATGAGTAAAGGACAAAGATCTTTCGAATAATGGGTGTTGGCAGTCTTGGGCCAGGGTAGGCCACGGCCTAAAATACTCCTGGGTCCACCCAAAAATATTGCCATTGATTCATTTGTTTTCATAACCCATACCCTACCCCCTCTAGCATAGCCCATGTAGTATAATAGTAAGCCACGAAACACAAATGGAGGGTCTTCCATGCCAGTGAGAAATCAGTTCAATCTAACTACTCTTGAATTATTATTTGTTGAAACAATAAATGAATTAATTAAGAAAGAACAAGCACCATTATATTGAATTAAACATTGAGTGATTTTTACTGTTAAAAAGTACTTTGTTAAAATGCAGATAATGCCACTTACTATTGACTTATCATGTTTGGAAAGCCTACTTTCAATTATATTTAGCCTACAGCTACATGTGGTCATTGTAGCCTTTTGCCAGATTGCTGTTGTCTTCAACTTGCAAAGCATTGTGGGTACACGTGCAATCACCATGGATGTGATAGGCTGCAATATCACATTACAGGGTTTCACCTGTGACTAGCTTATAAAAGTTCAGTCCTGCAAAATACTTTGAAATTGAGCAAATCAGCTACTTAAGTGTATACTGTGCAGCTATACCATGTAAAGTTCTTGGGTTTTTTTTTAAAGACATGACATAATCCTCTACCTTGCTTCACAAAAACTGATGTGTACATGAAAATTAAAATATAGGGAAACAGTGTCTCCTTTTTCAAATGTGAGGCAATGTGGCAATTTTTTGTGGTCACTTTTGGTCATATTAATATTGATGTTTGTGCAAATGTTTACTTCCTGACATATGATCAACATGCATACCTGTGAATAACTTTTATGTTTGTACACTGAAAGTACTTTTGTTAAGAGATGTTATGAAATGGCAACATCACCTAGCAGCAGATAAAATAAAGTGACTTTCGTTCATTCTCTCATTGGTTACAGAGGAAACCATGCTATGTTTCACTGACAATTTCAGGAAAAAGACAATAGGCACAGAGCAGTTTTTGTTTCCTGAAATACTGAAAGGAGGAGCCAGCACAATTTATACTGGTCTAAGATTTGTTTCAACAGCTCGCTTGCTGGCTGCAAAAGAAGTGTTTGCTAAGTATATGTGACGGTAACAAACTTTACAAGTTAACACTTCTAAATGACACATTTACTTCTAAGACTGAATTCCATCAGCGGCACCTTTGGATTGTATCTTGCGCGTAAAATGCGATGGAGTTTGTTTAAATAGCGCAATTGCTTTCCAATTTGCCCCTTGTCCAAGTAGAAAAAACTTGCTATCTAGACAGCTAGCTAGGCAGCATACAACCGTACCAATAACAAAATATTCTAGTAGTTTCATAATTGCTAGTGGGTTACTATTACGTACTTTTTGTAAAATAAATTAATAAATATGTTTTGTGGTGTGCTGGAAAGACAAAATAAAATGTAAATTTTAAACAAAAATGTTGTTTATCACATGGCATTATATTTTCTCCTGAATAAACGTTGCTTGCACTCTGCTCACCTTACAGCTTCCCTCTCCGCGTGTGTCCACCTAATTTACCTTACACCCACCTAAAAATGTCTCTATACGCCGCTGCCCCCAGTTCAAACTGTCGTACTATCGTCACAGTTTTGTCAACGGTAGCTGGTGCGGAGGAGGAGGAGGAGCAGGAGGAGGAGGACACAGCGGAGTCTGGGGCAGCCGGATGGGGGAGGCGGAGCTCGGCGGCGCCACCTTAAAAAAACAGCCGCGCCGGCCTGTCAATCTCGACGCGACCCAGACAGACCTCAACCCGGGGGCCAGCCGTGAGAGCCGCGTCGCCATTGGCCGAGCGCCCCTTTCCCTTTTGAAACGGAAGGCCCGATTGGCTCGGGCTCGCCGAGACACTCACGCGCACAAATGTCTCTCCTCTTTTGTTATTGTAGCGAGCGCGAGGAGAGGCTTCGGGGGAGAGCAGCAGGATGCGCGAGCGGAGACAGAGAGGCTGATAGACTGATATCGACTGTGATAGAGAGACGGACAGAGCGGGGGGAAGGGGGAGCAAGGCAATTCGGAATACTACTTCAACATCCCCCCCAAACAGAAAGCATCTCTACTTATCTGCCAGCCATCCTGTCGATGAGTAAGTACAGTTCATTATTTTTTTTTGCGGCTAAATTTCCCCCGTCACTCGAATAGGGGCAGTGGTTTCAAGCTGCGCCCGTTTCTATCTAGCTAAGCTAGTAAGAGCAGATGAGACAGGAGGACCCCCCCCCCCCCTCATCCCCCCACTCCAGACTAGCTAGCTCTATCAACAGACAGACGTCGGAGGTGTGGATGTCTAGCTGGCTAGCAAGCTAGCGACGTTTCACATTGCCAGCCAGCACATTAGCAGACGTTACACTCACATATCGTTCTCACGTTTTAAGAGGTGAAAAGATTTTCTCATTTTCAGCCGGAACCGTAACTGTTGGCTGTCTAGGTAACGTTGAAATATGTATTTAGCTGGCTCGCTGTAGACTTTTATCTAACTTAAAACTAAACGTGACAGAGGTATCAGGCTGAGTCGATCGAATGACGTGATATTACCAATTATGGTCTTGCTGTATTCGCGTGTATGGGTTGCAGTTGGGTAGCTAGTTAGCTAAGTTAGTCTAATAGTGGTTGCTGATAATTAAAAAAACATCTCATAACACATACAGTTATTGACAACATACCTTCGTATATCGTGATAGAACGGAATGTGTGTTTCTGTGCGCAACCAAATGTTTAAAGGGACCTCACCGTTATATTTAGTGCTTGTTACTCGAATAAATTAGCTGTGGAAGGCTTATATTTTGACATATTGCAGCTCTGCACAAAAGTATGAAACACTGCCCAGCAAATGTAAGAACAGCGTGTCTTCATCGAGCTTAATTCTGCATTTAATGTTACAGTTGTAAACGGTGAATGAGTGGATTCACTGTAAAATAAATCTTTCTGTAGTGTAACACAAAGTATATGTGCGAAGTCAACACTATGACATTGTATCAGAGCACATCAGATGTTTAAGACCTCATGATTTCACGCAAAATTCTGCTTCTTGGCTTCTGTTCTCTCCATATTTAGCTCATGTTACTCTGCTCCTTGTATCAGGTCCCTGTTGCTGCTGGAGCTGGTTGCAAGACTCACTCTTGCCTACTTCTGTTCTAACTGTTCTGCTCTGCCTTCCATCTACATTTCCTTGCCGCGCTCCCTCTCATCTGTTGAGATCATCATCGACTGGCAGTCTGTCTCTTCCATATTTTCTGTCTTCTGCTTGTGCATCGGTGTTTCTCCTCTCTGGCTTCCCAGAGCTGGAGTGAACATGCTACCAACATTAGAGCTACACGGGCTCTGTGTAAGACCGGTCTTCTCGTGCAGTTACATCTCTGCAGGCACGGCTCGTAGTACCCCCATGCACTGTAATCATTCTGCTGATCGGGCCTTGTGCGGTGTCCTCAGTTCTTTGCCCTCTTCGGTGCCTTCGTTAGCCCGTGTTGTTTTTTCCCCGCTGCTAAGCCATTGGTCTAACCCCCTAGCACTTCTTCCTGTCGGTGTTCGGTCTGAATAATTTCAAATTATTTCTCGCATTAGGTGTTTTTACATTTTAACATGTGGTATATGCCCTTTAGCTTTGACTCTAGAACTGGTTGTGCCTGATTTAAAGTTATATATCTCCTTTGCTGAGGTGGTTTACACAGTGTACCGGTCTTTATTGGCCCTGAAGGAGAGAGCTGAAAGAGGCTTGGAGGGACACGGTTACAGTATGTGATGTGTTTCCGTGTTGTGTAATGATCCCGTCTGTGATCAGGGTCACTCAGGCCGAATAACGAGTATTTGCCTTTCATGTGATTTTTGAATTGGCCTGTATATGGGGTCGACAAGTGGAGGCCTCCAGTTAGTCGCATTCATCCGCATACTCAGCCTGCTCAACTGCCACCTTCTCTGCTCGCGTCCGTGACCTGTCTGCTCACCTCATGTCTTTGCCTGCCTGTCTAGTCCATTCCATTAGCTTGTAATGGATCTCGAGAACAGTAGTATTCAAACCAATCATCCCCTACCCTCTAGTACATAATACTGTGCAGCAGACTCTATGTCCACTCCGACCATGTAGTTTCACTGGGGCAGCGGTGTACAGTGCTTCTGTACACTTACCACTTTTTGTCCACCCTTCCTCTCCAGTGCTTATTAAGTGTTGTAATAGCTTTACCTCTGTCTACTTTCCTTCCCCCCCTCTCCCACCATGTGATCCTTGTACTCCCTTGACAGAGGGATGGTAAAGCAGTGGTAGCTGGAAAGAAGCAAGGCCAATGTGTCCTCTTTTTAAACCCTCATCTTTCAGCTTTTATCCCTTACACTTAGAAGCAGAAATCTTATCAAAATCGTAATGCTTTCCACTGGCACAAAAGAACCCCCTGCTTCTTGCCCTGTAAGGGTTGAATATATGAAGCTGATAATTCCGATGTCGGGGTTATTCGGACCCGACTCATCAGTGCGCTGCAGTTATTGGAAGCGAAAGGGAGAAGACAGGATTTGTCTTGCAGAGACAAATCCTGTTTTTTTACATGTAAAATTCTGAGCGCTGGTCAGGCATCCGTAAGCCAATCAGAAATGTGAGGGACATTTGGGACACCGATGATGTGTATATTATTGGGAGGGGAACCGTATGCGCCTCAGCAAACTGAAGCATGGAGAAGCAGGACGCGGAGCAGTGGCGTAGTCAGGAATTCACCTCACTGAGTCTGACCGCATTTGTTCTTTGGAGAAGACAGCACACATTTGGCCAGATGAAGAGGAAGCAGAGTTGTTGGACCTGACTGAAGAATGTCATGGGGTTCTGTAACGTATACCAAAAAAAAACAGTTGGAACAGAATCACGAAGTCCAGCACTTGGCTGGAGATAATTAGTGGTAATTACACTTGTCTTTGTTTACTGCTCCGAAATGAAAGGAAGCGACGCTGAGCCCATTTTAAAAATCAGTCCAGCTCATTTGGAGCGTTTTGTTTTGTTCCTCTTGTGTAGACTCGATGGGCCGACCCATAGGGACTGTGGCTAGATGGGAACTATCCGTCCTGAATGATACTAAAATGCTAATTTGTCCCGACGAATGGGCAGTGTAGTTTCCCCTTCTCAGGAGTTGTCAGCTTGATGCAGTGGACCATTTACTGAGACATTCGTCTGAACAACTTTTTTTTTTAGCTCTCGCTGTGAACGAACTCCTCTGCTGATAGACTTACCTTTTTCTCTCTATCTCTGTCCTCTCCGTGTTAACCCCTTTCTCATCTCTCTCACTGTTTCTTTCTCTTCTGTCTCCTGGCCTTTCTCTTGATCTTTCTCTCTCCCCCTCTCTCTTTCCAGCTCTTAGTGTTGTGTCAACACTCCCTCCCTCTCTCTCTCTCTCTCTCTCTCTCTCTCTCTCTATCTGTTTCTCCCTCACACACACACACACACACACACACACACACACACTCCCTCTCTGTCTCTCTCCCCTACTCTTTGCTGTGTTAACCCCCCTCTGTTTCTCACTCTGTCCCTGTCTCTTTCCCTGACTCTCCCCCGTCTCTCTCTCTCTCTCTCTCTCTCTCTCTCTCTCTGTCCTGCTCCAATGCAGTGTTAACCCCTCTGCGTCTGTGTGTGTGTGTGTGTGTGTGTGTGTGTGTGTGTTTCGCGCAGGAGGATGTCGGTGAACCCCCCCAGCAGTAACGACGCCTGCCTCAGCATCGTGCACAGCCTCATGTGCCACCGGCAGGGCGGGGAGAACGAGGGCTTCGCCAAGCGCGCCATCGAGAGCCTGGTGAAGAAGCTGAAGGAGAAGAAGGACGAGCTGGACTCCCTCATCACGGCCATCACCACCAACGGCGTGCACCCCAGCAAGTGCGTCACCATCCAGAGGACGCTGGACGGGCGGCTGCAGGTGAGGGGGGGGGGGCGTCTGCACTGAGACACACACTGGCGCTGCTCTGACTGAACCTCACTCACGCTGAAGTCATAAAGTAACGATAATACAGCACACTCTTACTCCTGACTGATATCCTCACTGAGGGCCAGCACGGAAACACACCTAAGGTATGAATGACTTTCATGCTAAGGAGTTCTGACTGACAGCGCACAGCTAGGGTTCGTATGTTAAGGTACGTCCGCACACACTTCACTCATATAAGGTCTGCACTGACTACACTCATGTGATTTTCATGTTTCATTGTATCAGTGGAGGACCAACTGCTTAAGCTAACTGTAGTATTTGCAGCCTGATCAGAGCAGGGAAATCACTCCCTAATACTCTGGGCGTTGTTACTCCCTCTTGTCTGTGGAAGGAAACAAGGAGGTAACAACTAGCAAAAAGTGCTCAATCATCCCAAGCTCAGTGAGATAGGTGATTGTTTCTACCGTCTGACTGTCGAGGCGTTTAAGAGCAGTGGCAGGGCTGCGTAGCACATCTGTTGGTTTCTGTGGAAGGCAGCGTGCTCCACTGCCTCTCTGTGGACCGGTTGGTTGCTAGGAACTAGATAGCCGCAACCACAGAGCACATGTTGTTTATGTTGACATCAGTGAGCCTGGCTACGGTGGCTGCGCATATCGAGATGGAGTCATGGAGTCAACGCGAGTTCACCGCAGGATGGAACGAGTCCAGCTGTTGTTCTGAGCGGTCGCCCTGCTCCCACGATAGAATGTGTGCGGACACGCAGGCAGCGGCAGCCCGTACAGCCTGTCGATTCAGCAGCTGAGCCTGCGAACATGTGGCGACAAGTAAAAGTTCCCTAACCAATGCAGTTATACGGTTAAGCCGGGGTACTTAACCTGAAATGCCTGTGTAAACACCCAGCTGTCTGTGTGGTTATGTAGAGGTGTAAACTGTGGAAGTCACAATAAATAAAAATAATTTCAACAATTGTAGTAGTAATTGCTATGCCACACTACTGCCCAGGGTAATATAGGTATATATATATATATATATATATATATATATATATATATATATATATATATATATATATATATATGTGTATTATATCACATGTTACCCACATGTAGGCACAGTGGTGTCTGTCAGTGCCAGCGCTTGTCATGTAAGTGACAGACGCACAGACACACTCCTCCGCGTGTTTGCGGCGGTGAACGGCGCTCTGTGGCGGGCGGAATCCCTCGCCCGTCACGCACCGCTCTCTCCATTACGAGGCCGGAGCAGGAGTAAACAGGGCCGTCCAGGTTGGCTGGAGGCGGCGGCGCAGCGAGTGAGGGAACGCGAGAGCGAGAGAGAGAGATGAAGGGAGTTCCCTGCCCCTCCCCCCCCAGTTTCTGGAGAGAAAGAGAAAGAGAGGGAGGGAAGAGGAGGGGTGGAGGGGCAGTGAGGGTTGTTTTGTCTGAGACACAGGAAAGGGGCAGGGTTAAGTTAAGCCTGTCTGTCTCTGAGTGTGTGTGTGTATGTGGGTGACTGTGAGTGTGTGTGTGGGTGGCTGGGTGTGAGTGAGTGAATGAGTGAGGGAATATAGCTGTATGTATATTTGTGAGTGTGGGTGTACATATCTAACTGTGATTTTTGTCTTTTCTAAATAAATTAAACTTTCTAAGCACGCATACATATTCATATACATATACACAAGTACATATACATACTTACATGAGCTGTTTACAGCAATATTACACATGCTAGACATGATTTTTGTTAATGAGATATTTAGAGTAACTGAAGAAAAAAAGTGTCACAAGATGGCGTGTTAGTGTTTCCCTGGGGTTGATGTGTTTAAGTGTGAGTCCTTTTGGATTTGAGCAGAGATCTTAATCATTGTGTTGATAGAGGTGTGTATTACTATGTAATATCCTGTATGTGTCACTGTGTGTGTGTGTGTGTGTGTGTGTGTGTGTGTTTGTGTTTGTGTTTGAGCTTGAGTCTGTGAGTAACTGGATGAGTGAGTGGATTTGGGTCTCTTCCAGCTCTCTGACTCTCTCTCTCTGGAAGGTCAGTTTGCTGGGTGGAGGTTTGCAAAGGGTAAAAATAATAGGAATGAAAATAAAAGTGAAAAAAATGTCCTTTGCGCCTTCAAGTCAGTTTCCTTAGTATCACTCGATGAATTATGCAAACTTTCCCACTTCTCTGTCAAGTCAAATTCAGATCAGATCCCGCTGTTTTGCTTGCCTGACAGAGGCACTGTACACTGCATTATATACACAAACAGCAAGCACAACAGTGAGCAAAAATGAGGTTTGTCAAGCGAGAAGATGGAATTAAAACGGTTCTTGGGAAAAGAAGGAGGAACACGTAGTTTGTGACTCATGAGCTGACACACAAAGTTTCGTAGTTTTTAAACCTGACGTGCTGGCGTTAGTGTCTGGCCCTCAGATTGTTTCACACAGCTGAACGGGGTGCTGTCTATGGCTGCTTCCCGCCAGGAGAAAGGACAGGTCCTCTGTGTTTGACAGGGAAAAACGGTTAATTTTAGGGAAATGGCTGTTTTGTACCTTTCTGCACTTTTCGTATTTTCTAATGAAGCTCTCCGTCTGCCTCATTCTGCCCCCTGTGTCCCTCAGCCTCTTCAGCCCACTCGCTCGTTCTTTCTCTCTCCCCGTCTCTCCCTCTCTCTCTTTCTCTCTCCCTCTGTCTCTATCTCGCTCTCTCCCTCTCTCTCTCGCCCTCCCTCGCTCATCCTCTCTCTCCCCCCTCTCCCCCTCTCTCTCCCCCTCTGTCTGTGGAAGGTCAGAGAAGGTGAGACATGATGTCTTTACTCAGCGGCTCGGCTCCACTCTGCCTGGGCGGATTGAATTAACCCCCCTCCCCTCTCCTACTCCTCCCTCTCTCTCTCTCCACATTTCTCTCTCCGTCTCTCTCTCTTCTCTTCAAACAAGCTTTAGTTACACTGAGGTTCTGCACCCCCCAAGTGACATACAACAGTGCTGTAGCCTTCAATGGCAATTGTCTCAGCAGTAGTAACTACAAAGTAGAGTATGTGAGTCCTAACTGAATCAGGAGTGTGAAATGAAATCTCACACCATGTGCTGTGAGCCTTTTGCATTGTTTCCTGATGTCACTTCTGCAATTTCAGAGTCACGGTTTTACTGGCAGAAGCAGCTGGATTTGGCAGCCTGTGGTCATCAGCAACCTTGGTGTTAAACCCACACACGCTCTCACATGTGCTCACGTACACACACACACACACACACACACACCCACACACACAATGGCGTGCGCACACATCTATGCACACACACAAACACCTATTCACATGTACACACACACACACACACACACACACACACGTACACACGCACATGTACACACTGAAAGGCACGCTTAGTCACACACCCCCCGTTACTCTGTCCCCATTCTCTTTCCCCCTCTCTTAGTGTCTCCATGCTATGCACTCCAGCCGTACTCCATCACCATACTCTCACAAACAGAAGTTCTTCATCAACAATAACTGATGTATTTGCCAAAAAAGCACACGCCTGTAAACCTGTGAATAGGCCTACATGTAACATACACTGCATGTTGTTGAAACAGGCTCTATTTGTTTTGTAATATTGTCAGAGCACTGTTGGAAATGGTACCAGGGATATGGCTCTCTATTTTTATGCATTTTCATGAGCACTGCTGGAAAGTTCCACCTGGAGATCTTCATTTATTTATTTGACTAAAAGGCTGCTGCTCCCACAGTGTCCTTGTCCCTATTTCTTTGCGTTTGATTTATCTGCACTTGTTGTCCATCTTACATGTTGTTCTTCATGCTGGATAAAAGGGCCCTGCGAGTGTTGAATAATGATTCCTCCTCGTCCCTCTGTCCCCCTCTGCTCTTCCTCTACCCCTCCCCACTTCTCCTGCACCCCTTTCCTCCATGGCATATTTCACTGCACACCCCACCTTCAAACTCCACCCCACCCCCTTTCTCCTACACCCTCCCATCTCCCACCCCCCACCTTTAAACCCCACCCCACCCCCTTTCTCCCAAACCTTCCCATCTCCCACACCCCACCTTCAAACTCCACCCCACCCCCTTTCTCCTACACCCTCCCATCTCCCACCCCCCACCTTTAAACCCCACCCCACCCCCTTTCTCCCAAACCTTCCCATCTCACTCACCCCGCCCTCAAACCCCAACCCCACCCCCTTTCTCCTACACTCTCCCATCATCCACACCCCACCCTCAAACCCAACTCGCATCCCCTTTCTCCTACACCCTCCTGTTCTGAAGGTTGCCGGTCGGAAAGGCTTCCCCCATGTGATCTATGCCCGACTGTGGCGGTGGCCTGACCTGCACAAGAACGAGCTCAAGCACGTCAAGTTCTGCCAGTTCGCCTTTGACCTCAAGTACGACAACGTCTGTGTCAACCCCTACCACTATGAGAGGGTGGTGTCGCCAGGCATCGGTATGTCTGTGACAGATACACACATGGACACAGACGCACACACATGCCCAAAAGTGCACAGACATTAGATACATAACATATAGAAATATATTCATTAAAATGCATGCATTTTTAATGTCCTATAATTATTAATAATGTGAATGTTTTATGTGCAAACCCTGCTGCAATTTCCTGCCAAACTGTGGAGCTTCCAGTATTTATGTAAAACATTGTGTATTAACGGTCAGTCACAGTCATAGATATGATTCAGACTGCGGCTAACATTTCCTGTGTTTCTCCTCCCACTCCTTCTTCTCTCTCTCTCTCTCTGTCCCCCTCTCCTACTCGCTCTCTCTCTCATGTTCTTTCTCCCTTCCCTCTCTCCTGTTCTCTCTGCATCCCCGCCTCCCCCATCCAGTAGGACTCAGTCTGCAGAACACAGGTGAGTCCAGTACACCAGTGTTCCTGATGTTATCCTTAACACCGTTAAGGTTGCGGAGGCTCAAAGTGCTACTGATGCTTTCCAGATTCATCGAAGGCAGTAAAATCCATGAGAACAACAGGGAAAGATGTTGTTCTTTTAATGCGACAATTATAAAGCTGTGATTGTTTGCTTCGTTTTTGATGTACTGTCACTAGAAAGCACGTTTATGGGGTTTATTTAGAAAAAGTGTGATACAGTGAACAGCAGAAATGGAGGTGGTTTTGTGGTTTCATAGAAAAGAAGTTTTGATTCTTGGTTCTGGCAGTTCCCAAATACTGTCCTTTTTCAAAATAATGTAATATTTGGAGCAGGTCTGTAGGTTGGTCTGCATGGCTACTGGTAGGACAGACACATCTTGTGTGGAGGCAGCAAGGGCTGGAAGGAATAGAAGACACCACTGACTACAATGGAATGTGATCCTTCTTTTAGAATGTTTGTACGCGTTAATGTCAGATTCAGATTATGGTCTGTTTAAACTACTCTAAAATATCAGTGAAATTAAAGTTGAATGTTTCAGCCATTGACATGGCAGTGTAATATAAGATATGAGGTTCAGGTATGAGTCTGTGCAATTGAGTGGCACCAAGCAGGTTAGGTACTAGAGAAATGTGTCACCGGTGAGGCATGTGACACCCCTGATGGCCCTCTGTCCTCGTTTCCCTCCCTGCAGGCCCCCCAGGCCGCCTGATCAAAGAGGAGTTCATTCACGACTGCATTCAGATGGACGGCCCCCCGGGGATGCCCCCCCAGTCCGACCACCAGGGGGGGCTGAAGCTGCCTCCTCCCGAGCACTACGGCCAGCCCCTCCCGCCGCTGCAGCTGCCGCCCGAGCCCCCCCGCGCGCCCCCGCCCGTCACTCTGTACCCCAACATGCCCCTCTCCCCGCCGAGTGAGTGCCAGCCCTCTGCAGCCGCATGTAGTGTGAAATGCACTGGCTGGGCGGAAGTGTAGCATAGCGGTAAAGAGCAGGACTCATAACCAAAACACGGTTCGATTCCCCACTGGGGCACTACTGTTGTACCCTTGGGTAAGGTACCTAACCCAGAATTGCCTCATTCATTACATTACATTACATTACATCATTTAGCAGATTCTCTTACGCAGAGTGACTTAGAAATATCCGGCTGGTAACATGTAAAAAATTGTAACCCATGTAAGTCACTTTGGATAAGAGACGTCTGCTAAATGCCAGTGATGATGAGAATGTTGAAATGCACTGAGGAGTCGTTGCTCTCACCAGTGTGGGAGTGCGTTGTTTCGGCACACACAGATAGGACAGAAGCACTGTGATCGGTAACTGTCCAGCTGAATTTGCACCATAGCTGAAACGTCTTGGTTTGTAATGTACGCTTATGAGGACGGACAGCACGAGTGTACTGGACATGGCAGAACACCTGCTGACATAATGCAAACTGCTGTTAACCTGCTCTCCTTCTCTCCCTCTTGTCTGTGTTCGACTCTCTGTTTCTTGGCTACATCCATTCCCTGTCCTTATTTTCTCCTCTGAACCACCCTGTTCTGGCCCTGCCTCCCTCTCCTCGCGTCCTCATCTCCCTCCTCTTCCACCCTGCCCTCTCCTCCCTCTCCCTTCCCTCTGTCTTTCCTTCACCCTTCACTGTGTGCTCTCTCACTCCCCCCCCCCCATACAAAGCCTCCAGCTCCATGCTGCCCATGCAGGGGGGTCACAGCGAGGGCCTGCTGCAGATCGCCTCCCCCCAGGGCCAGGTGATGGCCCCGACGCCGCCCCCCTCCACGCCCACCCACGGGCCGCCCCAGCCCCCGCCCGCCCAGAACGGCTACACCTCCAAACACACGCAGGCGCAGGGTGCTTTCCACAGTGAGTGCCGGGCGGTCCGCTTCTCTCCGCGTCTGTTTCAGCTTTTTTATTTAGCGTATGTTCCTGTACAGAGTGACTGACAAAGTTCTTAAATTATTATTAATATTAATATTAATATGTTAATATATATTTAATAATACATTAGATATATATTACAAGAGCAAAAGGAACATTTGTAACATAGTTACACAACAGTCTTTAGAGCGTTAAATATACCTAAAGGCGAAAAACAGTGTTAAAATGGAGTGATTAGGACCTGGGTGCTTGGCTTGTGGCCTGTGTTCACTCCTGTCATTCATTTCTTGTTCCTCTCTGAAAACTTTCAGCCACCTGGACAGGCAGCAGCACGGCCTCCTACACCCCCGTGGGACCCCAGCAGAACGGGCGGGGCCACCAGCAGCCACCCCTTCACCACCCCTCCCACTTCTGTATGTTTCTCCATCACTCAGCCGGCTAATCCAGGCAGCCCCTCTGACAGTTGTGTCTGTGTGACCTGTCAGTCACTGTCACTTCAGAATAAAATGCACACAGTGTACGAGTGCACTATGCTTATGTCACCTTTACTGTGATGGGCGGCAGTGTGGCCTAGCGGGAAAGAGCAGGGCTTGTAACCACAAGGTTGTAAGTTCAGTTCCCTGCTCAGGCACTGCTGCTGTAACCTAGGGCAAGTTATTTAACCCACAATTGCCTCAGTTATTATCCAGCTGTATAAATGGACAAAACTGTAAGCTATGTAAGTCGCTCTGAGTAAGAGTGTCTGTCAAATGACAATAATGTAAAGTAATGTTGAAGTGGCTTTGTTTGTCCCATTGTCGAAGGGACAGTTATAGGTTTTAGGGGATAACCCTTATGCCCTCTGTCTGTCTGTCTGTCTTTCTTAAACACTCTCTCCTCCTCTGTCTCCAATCAGGGTCTCAGCATCACAGTTCAGCCTCCTTTCCTCCGCCTGTCTCCAACCATCCAGGTAAAGTCAGAGTCACACCCACACACACACACACACACACACACACACACACACACACACACACCTGCGTACATACGCACCCACAGGCTCGCATTCACACACACACGCTCCCACACCCAGAGAGATACCTTTCTTCCCAGCTAACCGCGTCCTGTGTCCGCTCCAGGCCCTGAGTTCTGGTGCTCGATCTCGTACTTCGAGATGGACGTGCAGGTGGGGGAGATGTTCAAGGTGCCGGCCAGCTGCCCGGTGGTGACGGTGGACGGCTACGTGGATCCCTCGGGGGGCGACCGCTTCTGCCTGGGCCAGCTCAGCAACGTGCACCGCACCGACGCCAGCGAGAGGGCCAGGTCTGTATCTGTGTGTGTGTGTGTGCGCATACTTGTCTATCATACTGTCTGTATTTGTGTGCATTTGTGTGTACTCATTTGTGTCTCTGTGTCATCTGTGTGAATGCATGTCTCGCTGTTTGTTTTTCTGTCTGTCTGTCTGCTTGATCGTCTGTCTGTGTGTACATAGGGCTTTTTCTATACCAGAAAACAAGGCCTTTGTGTCTGTCTGTCTGTGTCTGTGTATCTGATTATGTGTCTGCCTGACTGTGTGTGGCTGACTGAGTTGCTGTAAGTCTGGATTTTGGTGTGTGCTGAAAGCTGACTCTCTCTGTGTCTCTCTGTCTCCAGGTTGCACATTGGGAAGGGGGTGCAGCTGGAGTGCCGGGGGGAGGGGGACGTGTGGATGCGCTGTCTGAGCGACCACGCCGTCTTCGTGCAGAGCTACTACCTGGACCGCGAGGCGGGGCGAGCTCCAGGGGACGCAGTGCACAAGATCTACCCTGGGGCCTACATCAAGGTGAGAAACAGAGAGAAGGAGGAGAGGGCCTGTACAGAGAAATAACTCACTTTATACTGTATTAAGTAACTTAATGACTGTATACAGTATGCCATTATAGACTTATTGCTGCTAAATATCCCTTTTAATGGGTAGCAGAATTAAGGGATATTAAACTAATAAGGTGCTGGCTGTGTTTTGTAGTTGGATTAAAGGATTTAAACATCTGTCCTCCCCTACCCTCTCACCCTCTCCTTTCTGTGCTGTGTCCTCCCCTCTCCTCTCCTCTCCTTTCTGTGCTGTGTCCTCCCTCTGCTCTCCTCTCCTCTCCTTTCTGTGCTGTGTCCTCCCTCTCCTCTCCTCTCCTCTCCTTTCTGTGCTGTGTCCTCCCTCTCCTCTCCTCTCCTCTCCTCTCCTGTCTGTGCTGTGTCCCCCCTCTCCTCTCCCCTCCTCTCCCCTCCTCTCCTCTCCTCCCCTCTCCTCTCCTCTCCTGTCTGTGCTGTGTCCCCCCTCTCTCCTCTCCCCTCCTCTCCTCTCCTCCCCTCTCCTCTCCTCTCCTGTCTGTGCTGTGTCCCTCCTCCCCTCTCTGCAGGTGTTTGACCTGCGTCAGTGCCACAGGCAGATGCAGCAGCAGGCAGCCACAGCGCAGGCAGCTGCAGCAGCGCAGGCGGCGGCCGTGGCGGGGAACATCCCGGGGCCGGGCAGCGTCGGGGGTATCGCCCCTGCAGTCAGTGAGTACCACAGCCTTTGGGTCCCGCTCTCTCGCTGTGCTGTTCTTCTACCAGCTTCTGTTTGTAATGTGCCTAGCTGGCTTCTGTTTATAATGTGTTAACCCCCACACACATACTCTCCCTTTTCCCCCTCTCGTCCTCTCTCTCCTTCTCTCCCCCCTCCCCCTCTCCTCCTCCCCTCTTTCCCCCTGTCCTTCTCTCCCTCTTTCCCTTTTCCTCTTCTCTCTCTCTCCTTCTCCCTCCTTCTTTCCCCCTCTCCTCCTTTCCCTCTCCCAGGCCTGTCAGCAGCAGCAGGGATCGGGGTGGACGACCTGCGCCGTCTCTGCATCCTACGGCTGAGCTTTGTGAAGGGCTGGGGGCCGGACTACCCCCGGCAGAGCATCAAGCACACCCCCTGCTGGGTGGAGGTGCACCTGCACCGGGCTCTGCAGCTGCTGGACGAGGTGCTGCACACCATGCCTCTGGCAGACCCGGGACCGGCCAACTGAGCACGCCACGCGTCCCACAACTCAGCCATCAACATCCACAGTTATCATACCGCACACGCATTTGTGTTAAATGATACAACATCCCCATGCACATCGCTAGCACCACACACAAGCACGCACATACACGGAACACACATACTCACTATGACTCTGACCGGTTCACACAGTAACTAACTTCAGACACAGTTATACTGCACATTGACAGACTCGGCTCTGAAACAGATGTGGAGCAAGAGCTCAGAAATGACCCGTTTGTAAACTACCGGAGCAACGGAGACCAAATCCACTTCAAATCGCCGGTGCACCCGTTCAGTCAAAGCTTCGGGACATGGTGGGACCCACTTTCTGGCAGAGGAAGAAAACCAGGACCCAAAATGGCCCGAACCCTCACCCCCAGCACAGACTCACTAGTTGGTCTGACTCCGTACAGCCAGGACAGGCCCCGATCTGTGGAGCTGCAAGGCCTGGCAGCCAGTGTTCATCCCGATGACATCAGCTCTCTCTCGGACTCCCAGTTGCTCTGCCCCGGATCCAAGACCAGGACCTGGGTTCCAGAACTGAACCCCCGACCATGAAAAACAAAGACTGCTCAGAACTATTCTTGGACACAGCCCTCAGCTCCAGACATGACACTCCCCCCACAGGGACCCTCACTGTCAAAGTGCTTTTGTTGCTCTGTGATTGCCTGTATATATATATATCGTGTTGACTGACATGACGCCAGCCCCATTTAATAGGGGTTTGCACCCTCGAGTTACTTTATTCTCCTACCAAAACTCAGAACTTACCAAAAGAAAAGAGCCAAAAAAACAGCTTTAAGAGGATGTTAATTTTGATGTTAGTGATTATACAGTACAGTATGTGACCGTTTGCCAAACAGTTTAACTCACCAAAGCCAGGATACCTCAGACACAGTGTGAACCCACTGTTTTTTTTTTTCAGCCAGTCACCCTTGTATGCTCTCTCCCTCAGCCCCCTTCTCCTCAGCCATGGTCCTGGAGGGCCGTCTGGTCCCCCCCCCCCCCCCACCCACGCTATGGAGCTGCTAATTTCATTACTCCTTGGAAGCGTGTCGCGTAAGTTCAAATCCCACAGGTGGGCGCAGTGCGTCATTCGGGCAGATGACCAGAACGTCCCGGACACCCGTTCTTGGATGAAGCTGTGCTCTTAAAGCCTTCATCATGAAGTCATTGCATTGCATTGCCTTGTGTGTTCATGAGGTCATTTGGACCATGAGGTGGAATTGACTTCATTGTTGCTGTCTGATCCAGCAGCTTAAATCCGTGGCCAACTAGTGGAAAAGAAATCACCTAGCGCTGTTGTCTGAAATACACTATATGGCCAAAAGTATATGGACACCTGACCATCACACCTATAAGAGCTTATCGGACAACCCATTCCAAAACCATAGGCATTAATACGGAGTTGCCCCCCCCCCCCCCCCCCCCCCCTTTGCAGCTATAACGGCTTCCACTCTTCTGGGAAGGCCTTCCACAAGATGTTGGAGTGTGTGGGAATTTGTGCCCGTTCAGCCAAAAAAGCATTTGTGAGGTCAGGCACTGATGTTGGACAAGAAGGCCAGGCTCACAATGGACGTTCTAATTCATCCCAAAGGTGTTCAATGGGGTTGAGGTCAGGGCTCTGTGCAGGCCACTGGAGTTCCTCCACACCAAACTCGTCAAACCATGACTTTATGGACATTGCTTTGTGCACAGGGGCACAGTCATGCTGGAACAGGAAAGGGCCTTCCCCAAACTGTTGCCACAAAGTTGGAAGCATACAATTGTCTAAAATATCTTTGTATGCTGTAGCATTAATGTTACCTTTCACTGGAACTAAGGGGCCTAGCCCAAACCCTGAAAAACAGCTCCAGACCATTATCCCTCCTCCACCAAGCTCCCGATGCACAGTTCTTGTCCTGATGTTGTAGCCAGAGACTGTTTGGAACTCTGTAGTGAGTGATTCAACACAGGATAGGCGGTTTTACATGCTACACATTTAAGTACTCGGTGGCCCCGCTCTGTAAGTTTGTCTGGTCTACCGCTTTGTGGCTGAGCTGTTGTTGCTCCTAGACACTTCCACTTGACAATAATAGCACTTACAGTTGACTGGGCTAGATCTAGCAGGGCAGAAATTTTGCAAACTGACTTGTGGCAAAGATGGCATCCTATGACAGTGCCATGTTTAAAGTCACTGAGCTCTCCAGTACGACCCATTCTACTTCCGAGGTTTGTCTGTGGAGATTGCATGGCTATGTGCTTGATTTTATGCACCTGTTAACAGTCAGTGTAGCTGAAACACCTGAACTCAATAATTGGGAGGGGTGTCCACATACTTTTGGCCATATAGTCCTTTACCTAACAGTGTAAATTTAGCATGTAATTGGACTAATTTGAACTTGAAATTTAATATAGATTTTTCAGAGTGCAGCATTAATTCATTGGCCCTTACAAATTTGATCTATTAACAGTCCAACCAAATCCTCTCCCTGGATTTTCTCCCAAGCACACTCCCAGTGGCATTTGAAGTGAGGCAGGAGACACAGCTATGTGAAGTCACCCCAGGGAAGAACACAGTGATTGGCAATTTAAAGGATAGGTTGTCTTTCCAGTGCTAGGCGCACCAGTGATTTCTGTGCCTTTCCCTTTGTTTAGCACTGGTATCGCCTGAGGTCTGCTCCAGCTAGGCCTTTGGCTCCTTTGCTACTGCCTGTGGTAAACCCACTCTGCGGAAATAGAACCTCTGAAGCTCTTTTCTCCATGCATATATACATTTATGTGCATATATAAAGATCAGGCTTAAGTTCAGACCAGGGGACCTCCAGAACCATGGCTTAAATGCAGGTCTTTCACTTGATACTATTCTATGGGTAGCGAAGCTAATCAGTGCTGAACAGCATGGGTTTAGTGTGAACTTTAAGTGGTCAGATGTGCGTGTTTAGTTGTGTGACTTGGAACTGAAATATTTTGTTATACTTTTACAGCAGGGTTGATCGTATTGGCTCAGGTTAGAGGTTATGAAATAAGCCTTCAATTAACAAAACCAGAAATTTGAACAGAATATCTTTAAATTTCCAAGACCTCCCAGAAATTCTCTCTGTAATGTGTGTGTGCCTTTAGTGTGAAGTAGAAACAGAAAGATACTCATAACCCCTCATGCAGGATTGTAAAACAATCTGTCCTCGTCTTCCTTGTCAGTTATTGTACAGTATTGTACTAAAAAAACATTGTTCCCTGCTTATCCCACAGACTGTTTTATTTTGTCATTATACCCCGTTAGTTACTGGGGTAAACCAAAATATACTGTATTCAGCTGTGTGTAAACACACACTGGCTAACAGACTCATGCAGCCATGGCCACAGTTAGTCAGAGCAATATGCTGAACTGTACATTGATTAAGTGTATGCTGACACCTAGTGGACATGGCGGGTACTACATGCAGCAGTGGTTCTTTTGACTGGTTGTATTAAATACTTTAGGACAGATTTTAAAAATCATGCATGGTGACACATTGACTTAAAAATAATTTTTATCGAGCTTTATCTTTGCCTTATAGATAGCCAGGATGGTCTGGGATAATTGATAGCTGGTAAGACACAGTTTACCATAGTACTCAGCGTATATAAAAGGTTTGTTTACTACATCACTTGTACACCAGGTTTATGGTGGTGAGTGATGTAAGACTGTATCAGGGGTATGGTATTGTAGTGATAACCATATTGCACCCTCTACACTAGTATACAATAATGTTCTGTGTTATATTAACTTGCTATATTTATTGTTGTGAAATATGGCACACCACAGTGGATCAGTTTCATTTACATAATGTCCCTTGTGTCTGATGCAGCTTTACTATGATATTGCATTTTTATTTTTATCTGAAGAAGTAATATTTGTTATATTGCCCAACCAAATGTGCGTTGATTCAACATTTTTAATCAGCCAGTGTCCTCATTATCGTGACAGTCAATCAAGGGACAACAACATTAATAGCATTCCGCCTATAAAAGCTGTTTTGTTCTATTTTGGAATATAAATATATATGACTTTTATCGAGTGTGAACTTAACGTTATTCAATTTGGCAATTTATTGTTATTGTTATTTCTATTACTGATGTAATTATCATTATTTTAATTATTGTAACAGGAGATGCTCCTAAAATGTTGTGTGTACACCAAAGTTAATTAAAAAAAAGAACAGCTAAAAGTCATTTTGATAAAACTGGGAGTGAAGCTTTTATCTTTTGTGTCTTATATTGGCCAAGTTGTTCCTGCTGTGCATCTTCAGCTCACCTGAGCGCTGTAGCTAGTGTAGCCTCGAGGGGTTAGTCTGCCTACAAGAGCACTGAAGAACACCATACTAAGTGGACGATTTAGCAGCATAACGACATTGCAATGACTGTGTAATCAGTGTGCTACTGTTAAGCATTCATATCTGTTTACAGAGTAATTAGCATGAGAAATGTACCTGCAGGTTTGTAAGTACGCAGGTTATCTGAAAAAAAGCAACCCAAGCTCTTATCCCAAAACCTCTGCTGAATAATTCACCTTATATTGATTTATAAGGACTATTTTATACACTGTGAAGTGCCTCAGCTTATTACACCCAAGGATACTATACAATACCACACACTGTTATTTCAACCCTAAATGAAATGCGTACATTGTCTATCCATGTTACTATACCACTGATAGTAGTATTGCAAATGTATTGCAAAGATAGCAGACTGATACCTTTTATAGTATTATCACATCGTGTGCACTGTGTACGGCATGATTACATAGGTGTACCATCATAACGACCATACCATAACACAATATATGTTATTGCATTAATATTGCAAGTCGAGAGTGACGTACCAGTTGTGACTACATTGAACATTACATTTATATTGCTGACATCCAGCAGACATTTGTAACCAGAGCAACTCCCAACGCCAAGCATAAAGGGCAGCCAACAGAATGACATGAAGCGTTACACAAACAAGGACACCATCATCCGCACATCCACATCCAACACATGCCCTGAAGTAAAACGTCCATATGTAACGCATGGCGTGCACACAATTCATTAAAGTAATTAACAGTAGCAATACTTGATGGTGATATGACGGGGCACACATAACACAAAAGTCAATACACAGCTGAGTGCATTTTAAAAACCAATAGTTGTAAAGTACAATACAAAGAAGGTAATAAAATCAAAAAAGCACCTTTATAGTGAATGTACTGAGCGTGTTATTACATTATTTTACTTGATTACCAGGAATTCCAGCATAAATAAGAATCATTCATTAGTGGTTGATTCCATTTTAATAATTGTGTCTACTGGGGTACTTCACATTTCTGCAATTCACATCAAAATATTTTAATTACATTTAAATACATATTTTAATTACATTTAATTAATGTATTATTGCCAATAAAATGGTCGTCATTTACATTTTGCAGTCCAGCTGTCAAAATGTTCATGTGAAATCTTCCAAGGTGACAAAAACTATATCCTATACATTGGGCACAATTTAGTAAAAAGGAAACATGCTGATAGATGATCCATATTATGATGTACACGTTCATTCAGAAACATTAAGAAAAAAGCAGGTTTATGGAAGATAAAATTTTAGAGCTAAGATCTAAGCTTTCCCCATTTTAGCTAAGTAAACCACCACTTTCTTTGAGGTTAGTGTGAAATATGTGTATAATACCTGCTACAACAAACAACAAAGATGTCAAATTTTAACGTTTGAAATGCTCTCTTTAGATTAAACTTATATTTGTTGCAAATTAGTTAATTGGCCAATTACACCTGTGTGTCTTCCAAAATACTTTGCAGTAAAATAATCTATAGGGTAGTGCACAAATACGGTCATAGGATGGGATGTATCATTTACAAAAATGTGAAAAGAAGAAAAGAAATGTGCAAGCTAAGAAATGAAGCAAAAAATTTGCAAAATCCAGCATGTAAAAACCAGTAATGTACACTATATGGCCAAAAGTATGTGCCACACCGATTGTTAACAGGTGCATAAAATCAAGCACATAGCCATGCAATCTCCATAGACAAACCTCGGGAAGTAGAATGGGTCGTACTGGAGAGCTCAGTGACTTTAAACATGGCACTGTCATACGATGCCATCTTTGAGGGGGGGCAAACTCCATATTAATGCCCATGGTTTTGGAATGGGTTGTCCAATAAGGTCATATAAGTGTGATGGTCAGGTGACCACATACTTTTGACCATATAGTGTAGCTTGTCATCTCCGAGCTGCAGCAGCACCACCAAAAATGTGGATGAGATATCTCTCAACCACCAGGGTGCAGTATTTCTCTTCCCTTGCTTTCCATAGCGCTTCAGTCGACCTCAGAGAAAACTAATTAACAACACATATTTACGTGAGCAGACTAACTTTATTTCATGTATGTACCTTTATTTGAATTTGTTCAGGAAAGGGGAAGTTAAGTGTGCTCACCACCGGTTTCAAAAGAGAATTGCTGTCCCCGTCTCTACTAGCGTACTTAAGACAATTAACCTTTTCCTCTGTTGTTCATGATATGTTGTCGCCTGAAATGACGTGAAACAACCCTCATGTAGTCGTGTTGTACAGACTTCCCCACTCCATATCATGCTACTGTCCCACTCTTCCCTCCAGTGATGTTCCTGGAGCTGAAAATGGAAGATTTTCTTTTGTACTTTCCCTGCATTTTTAACAATAGTTCAAACAATCATAAAAAACACACTTTTTAGTGAGTGAAAAGTGAAAAGGCCTTTATTTTTCACGGCTAGGCATATATGTGTTTCAGCACACTTGCCTTCTTCAGGGTGCTAAAGTAATTTGAAATGATGTGTGAAGAGGATGTAATTGTCAAATCAAAACGACAAAAGTACCTTGATGCATTTCACCCTGATGTTGGCTATCAAGACGTGATATTCTCAACCTCATAAAAGACAAAATGCATTCCGTGGTTTTGAATAGGTCTACATATTAAATTGTTCAGTTCTGTTAAGCACAATACTGTGGCAAATACGCATTACTAAAGAAATGAACAGTCAGCAAACGTACTGAAGGCGTATCACACAGGTGAATCCAAGCAGAGTAGTTATTCAGTTGTTTGAAAGTAGTATTAGTAGACAACAACGGTTCATATGTACAATTTATTCCATGGTACTAACATTGTGATAAACAAATAAATACATATATCAAATACTGATAATACAGAAAAGGTCACAACAGCCCAAATGATGAGCTTCATCGCACTTACATCATGAGTGGTACCTATGAAATCATGGTAGATGAGAGAAAACTAACAGGGCGCGGCCATATCTTATCGATGCCCCCTTTTGGGCGTGGAATTGTTTGATGGACATTCACATGGGGCTTTTAACATAGGGCGGGCTGATTATTTTGGAGGGGAGCGATTGCTCTAGAGATTGGTAATAATGTGTATGAAATACAGTTGTGGCGTTTACATACAAAGACTCATTTCCTCGAGTTGGGCGTGCTTATAATTTTTTGACAGCAATTGTGGGCGGTGCCGAGCTCCCTTCGCAGGCTGCGAGGACCAGTGTCGCGCTGCAGCCGCATTACTGATCCTTAGAACTGAGCATCACTCGGGCTCGCCAGCTAGAGAGATCTGGAGGGAACTCGAACGCATCCCTGAGAGCTACATAACCACATCAGAAAGACTGGAAAAGACCGAACGGGTGTCAGCACGGCCGCTTTATAAGCTCGATTGTTTCTTTTTTTACGCCGTCCGAAACATAACCGAGAAAAAATTATTATTCATGGAAATAAAATAGTGACCTGCAGATTCCGTTTGTTTTTTTATTTTATTTTTTTTTCCTGACAGCAACGCAGCCTTTTGAATCTCAAAATGGCTGAGATTACCAACCTAAAACCAACATACGGTGAGTGGCTGTGGTTATCTTGATATGTTCTTTATAGAAACCATTAACGTTAATATGGAGGCGAACATCCTCTTCATGCAGGGTCAGAGTATGCTGTCCATCCACTGAAATGTGTCCATTTAAGAGAATATTATGGTTGCGTATTCTGAACTATGAAGACACCTATATGTTTTACTGCCTCCGTACTGGACTCGTTTGACTTAACGATCAACTTAATCGTATAACCCAGAAATTCAGTATTACAAGTTCTGTTTAAACGTTATGGATCATTTTCTCACTTTTGTATGCTTAATTAAACTGTAGGACGACGTTACATTATCACACACCAATAAATATTTAATCAGATTAAAGGATAAGATTTTATGTTTCCAGTCCACAGGAAAACACTAGCTATGTCTTCAACGGATCATTTTAGGCGATATAGGCTTGCTGTCGCTACTATTATATGAAACTGGTAGCAGCTATATTTTTATTTTTTAAATTATTGTTAGTTTTTGTTTTGTGGCCGACAATTTGATCACAATTTGATCACAATTTGAGCAAAAGCAATGTTAGTAAACATCCATGACCTGTTTTATTACCCAACATCCAATATAATATACTAGATAATATGTCGTTTTTGTATGCATTATTTTGATACATTGTGGATTTTTTTCAAGGTGTGCTCGTGCCTGTTAGTGTTTTTGGATGCTGCTGTTTGCTTCGTCATTTGCGCTTTTAGGTAGAGTGGGAGAAAATCCAACCCTGACCTGCAATGAACGCAAAAGAGCACCCAACGCGGTGAAATTTTGTCTCACGAACCGTTTGCGAAATGGGTTGAGTAATGCTGATTTTCTGGTCGCGGGTGCGTGTGGAACAGATGGAAGGATGAAACCGTGTGGCCTGTGCGCTCTCGACTACCCCCACTTTTTCCCAATGGCGTTGCCTGCGCGTGTGGGTTGGGGTTGACGGGGGATGACGTTATGTCTATTCCTGTTCCAGGCATCGCCTGTCCCCGTTTATCTATTGTTTTTGCTGAACAACCTGCCCGGAACCGGATTAGATATTGGACATTATGAAGCCGGTGGAGGATTTAGTGGGTTAGCATCCGTGGTGGTCGAGAGATTCGCTAAATCGGTGCCATCTCTGTTGACGTTAGGACGTGATTTAATGGCCGTTGTTACGCGTATGGTTAGCGTTGTTACACGAATAAACGTAATATGGTAAACCGTGGTTTATTATTCGGAAGAATGCATGGTTAGTTACAGAGGACTGGATGGAGCTTCATCCTATCGATAAAGTGCCAAGTGCCTCAACCATTCAGCATGCGTATGTTGCTAGACAGTCATTCAGTGAGATGGTTGACGCTCCATAGAGGGAGATCTTAAACTGGATGGATACTGCTGCACCCTCAGGTTACCTGAGAGGTGAATAAAAGTTTAATCCATTAGCTTCGACACACGCAGCTGGAGCATCACACTGCCACCATTATCCAGTAATTGTGATAAAGTAGTCATCAAGGCATGTCTTCATTCAGATCCTCAGCGTACATGGGCTCCTGCTGCCTAATACAGTATGTCATTAGTGACAGAGCAAGGCTAATGCATGTTTTTATGTACCTGGAGTGATGAGGTAACCAAAGGCTAATAATGATGTTACTGGCAATAGCTTGCTACGGTATGCTCTGTGGGTTCTTTGCTATGCATGTAAAGGATCTGGACTTGCAATATAAAAGGCTTCTCAAGTTAATGATGCCATACACACCACTTCATCTGTGGTTCCTGCAATCTCTGTAGCTTTGTTACTGTATGGTCTGTACCAGCTTCACAGTCACATTATCAGACGTTGCATGTCACCGTATGTTTAATGCAGGACATTTGAATGATCTACACACAACATAATGGGGTCTGATGTTAAAAATAACTGTTCTGGGACCATCTTGGATCAGAAACCCACAGCGTAGGCGGCGCCTGGAGAACTGGCATGGAGGAAGATCTTGGCTGAATGAATCACTGTCCTGCTTTCAGACTCAGTGGAGGATAATAATCTTTAAAACACAAGAATGTGGAAAGCACATACCAAAAGAAAAACATCCATTTGATTTAACCAGTCATCTCAAGGGACAGGGATATCAGTGAGGAGTAACTTTGTAAACGCACACCATATATTTAAAAAGGGTAGTCAGAGCTTGCGCTAACTGATGTCTGGACTCCCAACCTTCTTTCTACATCTAGGAATTCCAGCAAATATTGCAAACCCTTATGCAGAAACAGCAATGAGCACAATGCAATGGTAAGCATGCCAGCACCGGCAGGGTTTTGCAGTAAAGAATGTTCAGGGCAGGTCTGTGGATCACAGTTAGTGAAGAGTGCTCACTGTGAGGGTTCTTCGCAGACTCAGTGTGAATTTAGGTGAACCGGTGCAGGGCTAGCACACATGCTGATGTGTGAGAGACCACCAGCAGGGCTCTTCGGTTCCGTCGGGTGAGCATGCAGGGAGATGCAGCTGCCGCCTGCTCCACAGTGTAGTCCAGGGCAGCGATACTGAAGGCACTGAAGATGATGTGATTTATGCAGTAACAACTTATGACAGAGTGACAGCCCTCTTGCTGAACCCGTGCAAAATGTAACGACCCCCGGGGACAAAATGTCTGCCAGTGGCTTCCATTCCTGCAGGTGTTTCACAGTGAGATGCACATATTAAATATCTGTGGTGCATGGTGGGAATCTGAGCACATATTTGCAACTGCAGTTCAGATTACGAGGTGTCCATAGTTTTGGCAGCAAACATATATGTCCTCCACCCATTTCCCTTCTTACCCTGTGTCTGCTGAGGATGTCGGTAAAGCACGGACACTGACATGGGCACTTATTTACCCCAGAGAGACTGAGCCAGAGCACTGTTACCCATTCACCCCAGAGAGACTGAGCCAGAGCACTGTTACCCATTTACCCCAGAAAGACTGAGCCAGTGCGCTGTTACCCATTCACCCCAGAGAGACTGACCCAGAGCATTGTCGCCCATTCACCCCAGAGAGACTGAGCCAGTGCGCTGTTACCCATTCACCCCAGAGAGACTGAGCCAGAGCCTCTGCCCCTTCTCCAGGCCCCTTTCTAGGTCTTTTACACAAAGCTCCAGGGTGATTCCTCACCCTCCTGTGGCTGCATGCCTCAGCTGAAACGCTTTGGTTATGTTCATATGTAAAATTTGTAGTTTTTGTCTGGAGGACCATCTATTCCAGCTCACTTATTATAATAATAAGAAATAATAGTAAGAAGAAGAATTAGTGCAAGTAGTCATATTTCCATGTTCATATTCATGTTTGGAATTAGACTGTAGTCAGTGTGTTGTTTGCTATATTGTCCTAAGACTGTATGAAAGGCTGTGGCTCTAGAGATAAATATTTTGGATTGTTCTATCACCTTTAAGTTATGTTGTGAAATGTAATGAGGCCACATGAAACTATTGAGATCACTGAACCTTCAAAAGAGAAACAAACTTCTGCTCTTTTTTGTATTTCAAATTTTCCAATCGATAATAATGGAGAAGCTATAAACTTTTATAAAGCGGTTTATGGTTTAATGATAGACTTATAGGCAATATTGTATTATTATGAGAATGACACATTTGCAAAATCATTTTTAGCAGAACACAGTAATGTACACAGAGCAGGCTGCTCTTTATTCACTCAGCATACAGGCCTCTGTTTTGGTTAAAATCGATGCTATGTGGTATCAATCAGGTGAACAGGTCAGAAACCCAGGTAGATCCATTGATGCCACGGTCATTCTGAGAGCTACACATTGGGATCAGATTCAAAAAGGTGGATGATAGCAGTCCCGACATAGTTCATATTTTACACTCAAAGTTCTTTTAAAGTCCTTAAAATGTAACAACATTTGTTATCTTTTGTTATTTTAAAATATTTTTTTCACTTGTTCTAAGTAACAGGTAAAGGGTTTAACAAGTAACAGGTGTGATTGAAGATTAAAATCTGTCAGTTTTTGTCAGTGTGAGATTTTCGGCATGAGTGACATTGACTTGATATTGATTGTACACACAAAAACATTTGTTTGCAAACATTAAACACTAATATAAGAACCTGTGTATGTGCTGCTGTGTTTCTCAAACACATTCACGTTCAGTTTTAATTTAGAAAGGCTTTAATGCATTTAGCGTCTATAGGATGTCAGTCCTAGCTTCTTTGAGAGAAGTGTGTCTGGTGGTCTCGATTTCATTTATACTGTTTCATTGGTCCAAGTTGTTGATGTCGTTGAAACATTGTATGTATGGCCCTCCTGTGTCTGACACTCTTGTACTGTATGAACATAAGTCTGTCTTTTAATTATATTGCTTTTCAATATGTACAGATACATTAAATATGCATTCAGCTTTTTTTTGCAAACTAAGTGGACATAAACTTTCAGCAACCAGGCAAGTGTTGTACAGCGGTTTGTACTGAAAAGGCCCAACAATGGTTTGTCTTTTGTCTGTATTTTAGCTGATATCTAGTGCTAGACCCCTTGGTTGGCTTGCTTATCCAAATGCTGATTGAGAATGTAGTTTATGAGTGTAGTTTTAATTTCCTGCTGAGAACTGCAAAGCTCTTGACCCCTCTTGAGAAGGCTACACCATGAGGAACCTGTGCACCTGGGTGGAATTTGAACAGTGTCTTAGTGGAAGATTTGTGTCTGAGGATAGTTGGGATGTCAGAGGCGTCTCTGCTTTACTGCCGCAGTGCTCGTCTTTGTCTGTCTCACCCCTCCTGCTCTCCCACCATGACTCCTTAATCCAGAGACGTTTAGCAGTGAGGGGGGCCCTGATCTGTCCCTCTACATTTGGGTCAGATTGTGCACCCATCTGCATAAGGGCCACATGCCAAACGTGCCTGTGTCCATCGTCCCAGGACAGACAGAAATCTGAAAATCTCTCTGTAGATCAAATCGCTGTGGAATGGTGCGTGTGTGAGTTGTATGTCAACATGTGAGAGGGAGAATTGTATTATTGCATACTGTATTCCACTTATTATTCTAATATTTCTGCTCTAATATCTACATGCTTTGCAACAAAAATGCATGTTTTTTATTCTGATTGATGGAATTGAGAAGAGAGGGGGCAGTGGAGAAGGAAAGGGGGGGGGGAGAGGGAGAGAGAGAAGGAAAGAGTATAAAAAGAAAAGAAAAAAGAGGCCACTTGCTGCTCACTCATCCATGAAAGATGCATAAACTGGTTAAACCAGTTAACGGTTACATAAACAGTAGATAAATGTGATCAAGGCATCTGCACCACTGACTTATGATCATGAAAAATGTGGGCAAAACCATCAGTTTTGCATGAATTAGGTCACACTGTAATTTGCCTGTGAAAGCCTGTCAGTCTGATTTCAAGATCTTGTATTATTTCATATGAGTGGGTACATGCTGAAAAGGTCCAAGCTGAGTTCATGCATTTAGGGAGTCGTTTGCTAAAAGGAGCAAAACGACTGTGGGTTGCTCCTAATCTTGCATATGCTAGCAATGTACTTACAACGATCAGGCCACTGTACTGCATTGCCCCCCACTACACTCCAATTAGACATCTGCCTCAATAAATTGTGGTCTACATTTTTAAGCTTGCAGCAAAAATAACCAGCAAACAAGCAGAGACATAGGCAAAGGAAGGATGTATTACAGCCAATAGAGCTGGAAGTATTACTAGAGGAAGCAAACAAGCATATTTCTGCTGTACAGCTGCAAACAATAGCTGCTGGCCAAAGAAGCATTTCACAAGAAATTCATGAAAATTCAGTAAGCGCAACAAAATGAACAGCGCTGTAGTTAATGGAAGACATCAAGACCTGAGGAGACACAAAGAAAAAAATAGCTTTAACGTTTATGTTCTGGGCTAAATTGCTTGTATGTTCTTCTGAGAAATTACGATGAGTGAATGTGGAGTTGTTCTTTGAAGTGAAGTCAGCTGTCAGTGGGCACAATATTTGAATTTTCCTCTCCAATTTTGACTGCAAATTTAGGCCAGAATTTCAAACAATTTTGGGACAAAATATAAAAATGACAATAGCTTTTTGTGATTGCCAACTAAATGCAGTCAGTATTTTGCATCCAGTAAATTTTTGTTAAAATAGCAACCCAGGTTCCATTTTACTCATCCCAGTATGTGCGGATGAGTTGATCCATGGCTCTGCAACCTTGACTTTCCCCTAGACCAGCCCAGGAGCAGCATAAATTCAGCACTCTGACAGCATGTGAGCATCCTGCAAATGAGCTGCAAATGCAAAAAGGCTTTGGAAATATTTTGAATATTTTTGTTGTTGGTGAAGAGCTGCGTTGGAGAAATCTGGCTGTTGACATCAACTGTGTTGTCACAATTGAATTCAAGGAGCTTGCTTATTTTTTTTTATCAATGTTTTAAGCACTGTGACATCTATCTGTCTCAGTTTGACAGTTCTGTAAGGTTATATTGAATTTTTTTTTAATATATAGATAAATAAATGTATTGACAGAAGTAAATATATTCATCTATATATTCATATTTCCATCTATATTTTCTTTTTGTTTACACACAAGCAAGGATATGCTGTGATTATTTATAATTTTTTTTGCCTTTGACAGGCACTGTAGAAGAACAGTACACTTTAATTTAAGAATGATTTTTGCTGAGCAGTATTCTGTCAACAGCTTAAGAGTTAGCTTTCATCTGAAGTTTTTGATCCTGGGATAGTCCTCTTACACATTTACGCTAGGTTTTTGAAAACCACAAGAGAAAGACCCAAATGTGCAAAAAATGAATGGGAATTAAATCCACAGGGACACATTATTTGTGTCTCTGCAGTGAATTTGCATAAACATGAAGTGATTGTCCTGTGATTGCATATGCATGCAGTCTCACACACAGACAGCACTTGGGCGTTCCTCGGCTGAACTGTGTTTAATGTGTAGGTAATAGATACTGTCGGGTGAAAAATGTGATCAATGGTGGGTTTGCGGAACCGCAGAAGCCTTCTAAATAGGAGCCTTAGCATGTATGTCATGTAGCTTGCTTTGTTTTTTAGCTTTAGCACAATGTGTTCATTGTCTGCAGTGCAATTAATTATGTATCAAATCATTATCTATAGTGTCAGAATTACAATATGAGGTAGCCCCAGGAATTGCAATGACTATTAATTATTTATTAGACAATTACCAGGGTTAAAACTGTGCTCTGTTATTGGTGGAGGGTCAGGCTAGCCGCGACAAGCGTGTGTCTTGGTGTGCAGCTTTACTGATGAGCAGGAAGACTGGTGCAGTGGCCGCGTGTGACACGCAGTGCAAAGGGAGTGTACCTCTCCTGGGGCCGAGGGGGAGAGGAGAGGAGTCTTCAGCTGAGGCTCCACTATCTTCCCAGAGGACGTTCCCAAGCAACTGGAGCAGCTGGCGCTGAGCACCTTCCAAAATCTGACATCAGCCGATTCGGAATTCCCACAGGGGCGCTAGTGACCAGTGAAAAAAAGGCGGGGTCGAGTCTTTGTTCAGAGGCAGACACTGGCGACAGGGGGTGGGGGGCTCGGGTGGGGAGAGTGATAAGGGAGCGAAAAGAAGGTAGGGAGGGAAGATGAGACATGGAGAGGAAGAAAGAGAGAGCAACACAGGACAAAGAAGACTGACACTAAGTCATTTTTTTAATGTTTGCGAATGCTGGGGGGTTTAGATGTGAAACATGCCCGGCGCAGCTGGGACAGTCGTCAGTTGTGCTGGAGAGCGTGGCCGGAGGAGAAACGCCAGTCTCCCTGTCTCGCCAAAGACATGACAGGAAGGCTCTATTATTGTACGCTCGCTTCTCTACTCCTTTGCCTCCGGTCAGGCGATGCACCAGCGTTTCGTTCGCTGTGTTTGTCCCTGTGATTGTGCAGACAGGGCTATCTCCCAGGGCGTTTACACTAGCCCAGATCCAGCCGCAGCTCAATGTGCCTGAGGCGTCTGTCACGTTTACATACGCTCTGAGTGTACCTCTACTCAGGCAGGGAGCTGTCTCTCTCTGACCTCACCAGCAACTGCAAAATACGGGGAGGGAATGAGGGTGAGGTGGAGAGAACAGGAATATTTTATATAAAGGTTGTAATCTTTCCACTGCATTTTTCCTTTTATATGGGTTTTAAGCCTTGTTTGTGTGACTGCGCCCTCCTGCTGCGTCTCCCCCCGTGAGGATGAAAACTCGCCCTTTCCCCCATGCAGTGTGATCTTTTCGGCCTCTGCCACGGGCAGGCGTTTGTGTTCCGCTCTGAAGCCCACAGCCAATCCGATGATCCGCTCACCGAGCCCAGGGTGTCCTTCTTGGAGGGCCGACGCCCCCGCCGAAGCGTGTCGGGAGTTCTCACAAAGCGGGTCTGATTGATCTGACATCGGTTACCATGGGGTGTTCCTGACCCGTTTTGACCTGAGGTTGGAGTACGGGCACTGGGCTGTCGAGACAGGCTGTGGCTCTGGCTGGGCTTTCCTATAGAGCTCTAGGCAATACTTTCCCTCATTTAGTTATCATGTTCTTTGGGGTTATCAGTTTCAGTGCAGGCAGAGAATGAGTTGGTATGGACATGTGCTGGCCTTTCCTATAGGGCTCTAGGCAATATTTTGTCTTTAGTTATTTCATGTTCTTTGGGGTTATCATTTTCAGTGGAGGCGCTGAATAAGGTGGTATAGGCAAGGCTTCGGACAGATGCATCGGTGGTGGAGGGGAAAATTACATATGTATTCTATGAATATATCGTTCATTGAAAAATGAATGACGAGAACTGTCTTTTTAATAAATGTATGGGAATATATGTCAGTTTACAGAGATTTAAAAGATATTCAAATGTCTGCATAATTTGTGCCATGATATGTGATAAATGGGGAAACAACAAAATGCATAATGAATATATTTGAATATGTTCTCCCATAATAGCATGCATATATTTTAATGATATTCATATCACTGGAAGTGTTCAAAAATATGAAAGTAATGTGTAATGTTTATAAATATGTATCCCAGCAAGAAAATAAATTCATGTAAATGTAACATGAGCTATTTAACAGGCAAAACCATTTTATGAATGACTATATACACAATATTTCTCTTCCACTGAGAAATAGGTTCAGTTTATTTTAAACGCACCACATACTCATTATTATATTGATGTAAATGTATTTCCTTACAGGCACATATGATACCTAGATTTTGCGCCTAGATTTTGTTCAGTCACAAGCACCACAAATAGATTTCTTGTCAGATAGTATTGAGGACATAAAAGTGATTCTTTTCCTTCAAAATGGTTCGGGCACCTTACAAGATCAAGTTCATAGAGGACCTTTGATATTGGTCTCTTGATACCAACTTCAGGCATCTGACTGTCCTGTTTGAAGAGGAATAAAAAAAGCACGTTGCCTTGGTTTACTCAATTGTGCTACTTTTAACAAAGGCCTACATTTTAGCAAACAATATGAAAATCTCTGTTCCTTTACAGTCATTGATGCTGCCTTTTTCTGCTCTCACAGTAGGCCTGTATGGTACATTTTAGAGTCTATGTGTGAAACAAATGGTGCAAAGAGTAAAAAAGGTGGCTTTGCTATAATGTAGTGGATAATGTAGTGGAAGCCCATGGACTTGAAATAGCGGAATCTGAAAAATTTCCTTTAAACTTTGAATTGTACTAAACTTGTTTTTCATGATTAATGTGTTCCAGTTAAAATAAAAATCACCCATCAGAGGCTCACTCATTTTTACTTAATAGCTTCTAATGTTGTGGTATTACCTTGGGAAAATTATAACAATACATTTCTTCTCCAGCCTCTTTTGTGTCATAGAATAAATTGATGTAGCACATTCTCTTTGTTATAATTAAAATGAGTGAATGTACACAGAGGTAATGCTACCACATTACATGTAATCAAGTAAAAATGGAATCAGGTGTAGGTGGGGGATTCTTGCTGAAACTGGTGCTCTTATTAGCCACATAACACAGTGAAAAACAGTGTCAGGCCAAGCTGCATTTTAAACGTGGGGAATGGGAAACGAAGGTTTGATTAAGAATGGGTGGGGCTATCATATCTTTTCATTGACTGACTGATTTCAATAAATTACTGTGTTTTTCTGAGAGCAAAGTCTGGGTTGGTTTGTGCAAATCAGTGATTTGCAGCACTTAGTAAACCATCAATTATAGGGTTCATACCTTGCTCTCCCATCACAATTTAAAGATTATTTTTCAGCGCTATTTAAAGATTGGCCTCCACTGTTGTACAGCCATTAGACCTATCCTCTGATTTCCATTTTGGCTGTAATCAGCAGATTTGTTATGGGTTTACAGCATCTCCAGACAAACGCCACCCTCAACTTGGAATATAAGGAGGAGAAGATATCAGAGACATGGGGGTGTCTGTAATTGATCTCAGAGTGTCACTAGAAATAAAACGCATTCCTCTCAGTTCTCCCTAAAACTCTCATTTGGGGTGCCTTTCTTTTATCAGATGTCTTTCAACTTTCAACAGACAAATAATATCTTTTCTTCCGCTCTCTCATTCATGCACTCTCCCTCTCTGTATCTCTGTATATTCGCCCCTTTCTCTCCCTTTCTCTCATCTCAGTTCCCCTGTTTTCCCTCTTTCTCTTTCTGTCTCTCTCTCTCTCTCTCTCTTCCCCCACCCCTTCCCCCTGTTATCGTCGCTTCTTCCAGTTATTTATCTCTCCTTGTGGGGTCATATTGCCCCCCTCCTGCAGCGTGAGGGCTGATTGGTATGCAGCCGTGTGTTTGTGTGCGTTTGTGTGCGACTGCTCCCAGCACCCCTCGAGTGAGGCAGACACTTTGTGCCAGTGGCCAGCCCCCCTCCTGTACCCGCGCTCTCTGGTGCACTAAAGTACATTTGACTCAACTTCCCAGTCTGCAGCATGCAATAGGTTGCGCTATTACCTAGCAGTCAGCCTGGCTGACTTTATTTATTATGGCACATTTAAACAATGCATCTGCCATGGAATGGCTGTGCAACATCATAATTCAAGTGACTGCCTCCGTAGCCAGACTATGGGATCGCTCCACCCTGGAATACTTCTGCAGCACAGTGGACTGTAACATAATATGGATGCTTAAGTGTGCTATCATTTGGATAGAGCCAGTGGGAAAGACATCCCATAATGCTATAAACATTTGTGTGTTTCACTGGACATATTCTGTAAATTTTGGATGTAGTTCTTATTTTTTCAGGGAAAAAACCTATGGATTTTAACATTTGACATAGCATTTACTGTGGTACGCAATGCTATATTAACGCAGATTCTCACTGAGAGATTTTCTTAATGAATGTCACAGAGTTCCTCAGTAGCTAGAAGAATTTAGAAAAGGCCATTCACACGGCATCCTTGGCTTGAGGTTCGAACAGCCCTGCTTTTATCCCTCTTGGTCCATTCAGCCTCTGTCCTGTGGTTGTTATCGCACTTCCTCCTACTCCTCTAAGATTCCTAACTGGAATGAGCTTTATTGGCATGACAGGAGGCTTCCGGTGTTGCCAAAGCTTTCAGAGCAACAAAATGGAGAGGCACTTTAGCCCAGCAAAAACAGTGTGATAAGGCAGTGAGAGAGAGAGGTGGAGGGGAGAGGGACGGACAGAGGGAGAGGAGAAAGTGAGAGAAACAGAAGGAGAGGGGTAAGATGGAGAGAGTGGGTAAGGTAGAAAAAGGAAGATGGAGAGAGGGGCAGGGAGGAGAGAAGGGGCAAAAGAGGAGAGAATGATAAAGGTAGGAAAAGGGAGGGAGGGAGACGAAGAGGGAGAGAAGGAGGTAGAGAATATTGAACAGGTGGGAAAATGAATGATGGGAGGGGGAGAGAATGGCAGGAGGAGTGCAGAGAAAGATCGAGGGAGAAAGCAGTGGAGCCAGATAAACATACAGACAAAAAACAATCCCCTGTTTCATTCCCTCCAGCCCCCCATCCCGCCGAGGCACACCAGCTAATTGCCTGGGGAGCTCAGGTCCCAGCCTCACACCGCTTTCTCTGCTCTGTTCCTGAGAATTGCACACTATGACTCCAACACCTTGGAAATGAATGAGAGATGGACCCTGTCGCATTCATCCATTTGCACTGCCACTGCAAAGTAAAACGCACACTTTCCCAGCTATTTTTTCCATTTTGTGCGAATGCTTGAAAATGTTCCTCTCATGGAGTCTTACGTGTTCTAGATGAATTTTTTACTTGCACAATTGCACAAAAGCTGCTTATTACATTTGTTCCTTAGAACATCTTTAGGAAAAGAGTATAACCAGCAGCCAATCAAATTGAAAATACAGCTGAAAGTCCACAAATCATTGTTCATTTTACAAGCTGTGGATGTGAGCTCCAAAACTGTTACACAATTAGCTATCTAAAATTACAGGGTTAAGAGAGTTTAAAGGACAGAGACGTCAAACACAACATTAATATTTCAGTCTGACATTTTGGTTACTCCGGACCTTGTATGAATTGTTACCAGTGTTTGTCTCAACGGTACCCGTTAAACCTTCCGGCACCTGGGAAACAGTGCTCATCTCACCCAATTAACCGTGCCCGCTGTTTGACTGAGCGGGCGGCTGTGGCCCCTCTGGCCCCACATGTGGTAGGAGTCAGAAAGGGTGACCTGCTTTTCGCGCGCAGCCTACAGGATTGGCTCTGGCACATCACTCGCAGAAACTGCCCGGGCTCTCAGCAGATACCATGGCTCTCCATCTCTGACACCTCTCCGTAATGCTCTCTCCCTTATCCGTCTGGTTTGTCTCCCCCCCACACACACCCGATAATGTGACATGTTTCCCCTGTTCAGCCTCCCTTTTGCTCCGACCTAATTTTGTGCTCCCGATGTGTTCAGTGCATGCTTCAGTAAGCAGCTATTAGGCAAACATCCTCCCTCCCTCCCGCGGTGTCCCTGTTTGACTGCGGTGACACAAACAGAGGCAGCGCCTATCATGTCGAGGCACTGGCAGATGAAAAACACCCTGATCTTTGTTGACACGTTAGCTGTGAATTGACTCCATCGCATGCCCCGCTTCAAACGGGAGTGTTCAAACGAGCCCATCCAAATAAGGTCATGCAATACTTTTTTTTCCAAACATGACATTTAGGTCACTGAAGCAGCGTTTTTCGGAAGAAAATCCCCACACCCAGAACATGAGGTCTGCTGGATGTCTGTGTGTGATGTCACAAAGTGTGCGCGAGGTCACAAATGTGGAACAGGATTGTAACAGAAGGTTGCGGGTTTGACCTTTGCTTTGGTTTAGCTGCAAGACACTGCTGTTGCAGCCTTTAATGAGACCCTAAAATGCTTCAGTAAAATATTCAGTTGTGTAAATAAAAATATGCAAAATGCAAACTGCCTTTTATGAAACTCTTTGATTTCCAAATAAATGTCATTCTGGGGTTGATTCTTTGCAATGACTCAAATGAGATGTCTAATGAATTCCCGCCCTTTCTTCTCCCTCCCCTCTTCACTTGGTGTGTGTCTGTCCCACCTCCCCCCTTTTCCTCCCTTCCCCTGTTCCTCCTCAGACGTGTCCCCGGTGCTGGCGGGGTTCCTGGGCGCGGGGGTCCTGGTGGTGTCGGTGACGGTGGCTGTCTTCCTGTGGACCTGCTGCCAGCGGCGGTACCGCCAGCTGACAGGCAGCTACAAGCTCCACGGCAGCCCGTCAGGCCACTGCGACGCGGCCACCGACCCGCCCTACAAGTTCATTCACATGCTGAAGGGCATCAGCATCTACCCGGAGACGCTCAGCAACAGCAAGAAGATCGTGCGCGTGGCGCGGCGCCCGGGCGGGCGGGGGGAGCGCAGCCGAGAGTGGGGGCGGGCCGGCGGGGGCAGGGGCGGCGGAGGGGTGCTCCTGGTGGATGCGGCGGAGAACGGCCTTCTCAACGCCCCGCACCTGCAGATGAACCACCTGGTACCCAGCGGGCAGCCCAAGCTGGAGCGTGAGCTGCCCATCCGGGCCGACTACTGCTGCCTGGAGAGCAGCTCGGCCAGCAGCAGTGAGACCAACAGCACCGTCCCCAGCAAGATGGCCTCCCCCTTCACCCCGGCCGAGGAGCCAAGCCTCGGCACGCTCACCCTGGCCGTGGACTACAACTTCCCCAAGAAGGCGCTGGTGGTGACCATCCAGGAGGCCCGGGGCCTGCCTGCGGTGGACGAGCAGTCGGGAAGCTCCGACCCCTACGTGAAGATGACCATCCTGCCGGAGAAGAAGCACCGCGTCAAGACCCGGGTCATGCGCAAGACCCTGGAGCCCGTCTTCGACGAGACCTTCACCTTCTACGGCGTGCCCTACAGCTCCCTGCCCGACCTCGTGCTGCACTTCCTGGTCCTCAGCTTCGACCGCTTCTCCCGCGATGATGTCATCGGTGAGGCCATGGTGCCACTGGCCGGGGTGGACCCCAGCACCGGCCGGGTTCAGCTCACACAGCAGATCTGCAAGAGGAATTTACAGGTAAGAGAGAGCGGGGGCATGGGGGGAGGTGTTGGGGAGAAGGAGGGAGAGGAGATTGTAGATAGAAGGTATGAGAAAGAAGGAGAAAACGACATCAATTTCAGATGACAAAAATAGCAAAGGTTTCGCTGTAAATGTATTTTGCCTCTGCAGTAAGTTACTCAGCTTTAAGCTATGAGTTTTAAGTTCATTGTCATAGCTTTCTTGCTTCTTGTCTGTAAAAAACGTGTGTGTTACTGTTGGGAAAAGTCATCTACTTTGCATATACTTGCATACTTTACGTTGCTAAGGTGCGATGTCAGCAGCCCAAGGGACCTGTTGATACAGGCACTGACAGAAGAGCAGATCTTTCACAATACATACCCAGGTCCAGGGCTATTACAACATATTATTATGTATTATTATGAGTAATGTCAGAAAAAAAGATCTCACATGCACGCACACACACACACACACACACACGCATATAAACAGAATCACACATGAAGACACAAGAACACACACACGCATACACACAGGTGAAATACACACACTCATACACACAACAGCACAGGAGTGCATGGCTGAATTGTGTCTGTCCAGAAGGTCAGTGGCTCTCTATTGATTCCAGGCCCATTAAGGCCTTAACTGCTAGCGGGCGGGGGGGGGGACAGAAATCAGACCCCATGTTATCTCCTGCTGCAGGGAGACATCGATCAAAGCCTCAGCCGGAACCTAGCCCTGATACTAATATCATTATCCCTGCCGCCTTACACAAGGACGGTACATCCCCTATTGGCGCTGTCACCACCAAGCCTCCAACAGCATGGTCACAAAGCACCAGAGTTTACCCAAGGCCGGTCTTTAAATCCGCCAGGCTGTTGTTTCTCTGATGCGTCACCCTGACGGGCACAGATTCTCGGCCCCCAACCAAATACACACGCTTGTGTGCACTACTTTACGTCCCCTCTAAATCACGTAGGACTTGTGGAGACCTGTGGTGGGCTATTGTTCCCGTGTGACAGAGAGAACATGTGTGGGTGTTCTGGAGTAGGTGGGTAATCTCCACCCTGCAGACTCCCATCCACAGCACAGCTCCATCTCCCTCTGTAAGCCCTCTGTGATGGGCTTGCTGCCACAGACCTCCAGTCAGCCACTGGCCTTTTACAGCAAGCTGCAAATAACACCGCCACCTTTAGGCTGAGCCGCACATCGGGCTGACACATCCAGACATCAGCCTCCCTCCCTCTCTGTAGACACTGAAAACAAGCATAAGTGTATACACAACACACACACACACACACACACACACACGTGCACACACACACACACACACACACACACCTTGCTTCCTCCATCCCTTCGTCCAGAGGGACAAATACATTTAATTGAATCCATTCCGTTTTTGCCCAAAGAAAAGAATAAATTGATTCTCTCAGGAGAAAGAGTGACAGAGGGGGAGTGTGTGTGTAAGAGAGATAGAAAAAGAGGGGAAAAAATGAAGAAAAAGAAGCAAGCTAACCTGGGGCTCTGTAATGTATTCTTGTTAGAAAGAGAGTGAGGCACCGAGTGAGAGGGATGAATCTGCAGGGAGATAAAAACTTTGGATTGTAAAAAAAAGGCGGATGTGCCGATTAAAACTACGGCTCGAGTGAGCATGAAAGTTTAATACGAGGAAGGTAAAATGGAGGAAAAGCCTTTAATTATTTAAGTAGGGGGTGGTAAAAACGTCACAGTCATTATGACGGTAATATCTCAGCCGTTTAGCACTCAACAAAAGAGGACTTTTTTTTGCAAAGTACTCTGCAGCAGATACCCTTATGCAGATATGTTACAGTCAGAGTCTCCCCCATTTGCATATAAAGTGTCCCTGTGGATTATAGTAAAGGCTCCATCAACTGCAAAGGCCCTTGGATTGGCCCTCCAGGAGGAACGTCAAAGCAGAATACATCATAAGACATTGTGGTGTTCTTTGATCCTGACATGCCTAGTATTGAATAGCAATGTTCCCACAGGTGATTTTTCTTCCATTTTTTCCTTCAAAGATTCAGTGCAACGCTGCATACAAATAACAGGGTTAAATGGACCAGGCTGAATGCTTTCACGTATACTACCAGCCAATGTGCCTCAGAAGTAACTACAATTTTGTGTTACAACAAATAACATTTACATACCTTACTCAGGCAGTATTATTCAATTCAGAATATTATACTTGTAAGGCTTGCCTTGAAAGTATAATATATTCTTACTTGAATTGTAAGGCAAATGTTTGATCACACAACAGCAAGATGGACTGAATTAAGTAAATCAATAACTAAATAGTATCTCCCTCACCTCATTCAACAACACAGTCCTCAGTGAGTGGAGACATGAAGTCTGATTACTGTGCAGAACTTTGTAGCTACATTGATTGGTGTACAGTGTTTTCTAACATATAACATTCCTCAGATACACATCGATGCACAATCATATTAGTCATATATTCATACATATATTCAGTAAACACTCATGTATAAAGACATGCACACATTTACTCATGCACGCATACACTCACATACATATACACGTATACATGTACTCACTCTGTCTCACACACACCCACACACACTCAGAATTTCACACAGTAATAGGTGATTTTGTCCCAGTCTCTACCAAACTTTTGCTTGATAGAGTGTAGCCTGAGCCCTGGGCTGCCTCCCCCCACTTGTTACCTTGGTAACACCCTGCAGCTGCACAGGAATCTACATACAGAGAAAGAGAGAACCTGAGAAACAGGAAGATGGAGAGAATAAGACAGAGAACAGACCCAGACGCACACTGTTGTGGTTGTGTGTGTGTGTGTGTGTTTGTGTGTCTGTGTGTGCATGTGCATATCTTTATTTGCATGTATGTATGAATGTGTACGTGGATGTGTGCATGGATGTATTGACACTGTATTCTTCTCTTTGCAGTGTGTGAGTCGTGGGGAGCTGCTGGTGTCTCTGTCCTACCAGCCTGTCACCCACAGGCTGAGTGTGGTGGTACTGAAGGCCAAACACCTGCCCAAGATGGACATCACAGGCCTGTCAGGCAGTAAGCCCATAATACTGTCCTTCCTAAAACTGTTTCAGATGGAAACCACCTGAAGAACTCTATCTGTTAATTAATCTTTCTTTTCATTGGTACACATAAGAGGTTGTGTAAACCATGTAGACTGTGAAACCACAGTTTCATTGTGGTTACCAGAGCCTGTCTCGCTGTTCGCTGTTGTTTTTTTTTCCACTTATTTCTGCTTCTCTTTTCTTCATCTCACTTAGACCCATATGTGAAGGTCAACGTGTTCTATGGCCGCAAGCGCATCGCCAAGAAGAAGACACACGTGAAAAAGTGCACACTCAACCCCGTGTTCAACGAGTCCTTCATCTACGACGTGCCAGCCGAGCTGCTGCCCGACATTTCCGTGGAGTTCCTGGTCATCGACTTCGACCGCACGACCAAGAACGAGGTGGTGGGCCGTCTGGTGCTGGGCGCGCACAGCCCCTGCGCCTCTGGCGCCACCCACTGGCGGGAGGTCTGCGAGAACCCCCGCAGGCAGATCGCCAAGTGGCACAATCTCAGCGAGTACTAGCGCCACACGCACACCTACACACGCGCTGGGGAGTCACAGAAAAGACCCCCCCCCATTCCGAGGGAGACAACTCCTCTTATGTCATAGATCACCCCCCCCTAAAAACAAACAACTGAAAACTTAGGGGGGACTTGTACAGTGAACTGTTTTGCGTCAGTAAAAATAACAGTGATGATTACTATGATAACGGGGTTGACAAAAAAAAAAAATCTGAAAGGACTTTTGAGAATTAGAGCACAAATTGTTATGAGTCTACAAGAACAAATAAAAGACTGAATGATTGGTTGTTACAAAGAACCAAAATATGAATCAAAAAATATACAAGACTGTTAAAAAATGATTCGGTCCTATCATTTTGAAGGCAGGGCAGGGGGATGGGATTATCTGAGTAAAATTCACTTAAAAAATATAGTTCACAAACCCTTGCCCCACCCTACCTGGTTGCATACATATTGGTGGTGTATACTTTCAATCTATTGCATGCTGAACAAATAAAAAACATTCAAAGAAAAAAATGAAGAAGCAATGAAGTACATATTACTGGAACTCTTAACGTATAAGTACTTATTCTCTCATTCTTAATTCCATAGGAGGAGAATAGGTGAATTCAGCAAGAGCTCAGCTCAGAGCCGTACCACCAGGGCAGTGGGGTAACTTAGAGACAGGCTAGTTTCCTTGGTGAGATATATTTACCCTATCTTCCATTCTATATTAAAAGGAAAATAAAAATATATATTCATAAATCCATAATGGCATCTTTTAAAATTGATTTCTTCCATTCTTGGAGTGCCCATGCCCATACATTAGCAGAGAAACCCATGAAACTACAGATGCATTGACCCGATACAGACATAGCAGTTCTCCGCTCTATTCCCAGGAAAGGGATCCTTGGCAGAAATGCTGCCATCTCTTTAGAACCGACAACAGCTAATATTCAAACCAGAGATATTCCCATCCAAGCAGTATGTGAAAATAGAGGCAAAATAACCTTTGCTGTTTCATTTGGGTTTAGAAAGCTATTAAAGTTAATCACGAAGTTTTAATACAACATGTTGATTTTTTTATGTAAGAAACAAGTACAAGGTTTGATCATGAATAGGGCATGGATGTGGGTTAGGATCAAGGCTTTTTCAGATGTACTAAAGTTTACAGATTTTTTCTCCAGAAAGCAGTGGGTGCCTTACTAAAAGACAACATGGACCCACTGCCTGGGCTACCAGTTTCAAATTCAGAACCTGACTTTGGGTTTTCCCTGTTGCTACCCACGCAGAATCTCAAAACATTGTACTTGCCCCCCTCAGATCAATTTGAGATTTGATTTCGTATTGGCCAAAGATCAGGAAGCTTGAAGACATTATCTCTTGTGGAAGTTTCGCAATGGTCATTTCTAATTGTAATCCTATTTTTATTTTGTCGAGCCTGTTTGGAGATTTGGTTTAGAAGCTGTGAAAGCGGTGAGTGCACAACACAGATGAAGCCAGGCTTTACAGGAGTTCCCTGTACAAAACCCCACCACACTTCGCAGATTTATATTCACTGTGGTTATTATCATGAGAGCTGTAGTAAGAATCACAGTGTACTGCTCCATCAATGGCATTGTAATATATAGCAAACACTATCTGTGGCTTCATAGTAGATCTGTGTGATATAGTACTGCACCATTTTGAACAATATTGTTCCTGCGTCCAGTTTGTATTGGATCCACAAAATGCTACCGCTTTGTGTCTGTGCTTCCTGTCGAGGCTAAGGCACATCTCCCTTAACTAAGCACTATCTACTGTTCAGTGGAACCCTTTGATTATAACTGCACCTTAACTATGTCACCAATGTTAAAGTGAGCTTGCGAGTGTGTCTACGTGTGTGTGTGTGTGTGTGTGTGGGTGGTTGGGTGGTATGTGTGGGTGTGTGGTATGTGTATGCTTGTGCGGGAGGGGGTAGAATTCATACACTACTAGAAGAAGCATTGGAGTGTCATCTGGTGCTTTGTTCCTGTCTCTCTTTTTGCGTTCGTTGCTGAAATAAGCACTGCAGAGGGGATTCCTGCTCCAGAGTTGCCTTGGGAAGCTTTGAGCCGTTCAGATCTCTGAGTGATCAAAACGTGTATTTCAAACCAGCACGTCCTTCCCCTGTTTCCTTAACAGAGCCTAAGTAGTTAGATGTAACACTGCCGCCGAGTGTGCAGAGATAGTCTTCCTCTCTCCGTCACTGATACGGCTAGATGTATTTTACAGTTTGGCATCTGTAATAGTGCAGTGATACGGACAGGTTTTGACGTTTGTCAAATGGGCATTTCTGGTGGGCAAAGCACTAGTACAACATCTCTGTCAGGACACACCCGGCAACTGCCTGCATGGCGGCTACCGATTTGTGACCGATTGCCAGTTGTGTCGAAACAGAGGTAAGGTCTGTTACATTAGTAGTGCCGATGCTTGGCAAGCCATTTCAATCAGTGCTTTGCATTAAATTTGAGAAGCGGTGGCGCTGAAGTATTTTGTATCCTTGAAGGCAGTTATGTGCTTACATTCAAAGGCTTCACAAAGTAAGTTTGGCTGCAGACCCCTTTGAAGTCAATTTTGTACTCATGCTTAAAAAAAAAAATGAACTGAGAATTTCGCGGTCAGACATTGTAAGGAATGGGAAGGTAAATATAGTACACAGCACTGTGGCAAAGGGTTGCAGTCGTGTAGAGAGACATGCCTTAGCAGCCGTGAAGCAACAGATAGCCTGGAGCGGAGTAGTGCTGAACTGGTGGAGGATTTTGTACCATATTTATCTGACGTCATTTGGAAAGCTCAAAAGCTAACTCCTCCTGTTGCCTTTTGGTTTAGTGAATGTCCACCTGACACACTTTTAGGTGTGCATGCATTTGCTGTTTGGAATTGTTGGAAAAAAATGGTTTTCTCTCAAGGCTATTTGTAGGAAAGAGGCATGTTGTATATATTGTAATATAGGAGGCTACAACCTTGCTATTGTTTTTTTCTTACCAAATATACATATATAAATAGTGTCACCACCAGTTGAGTCCAGCTGATATTCACAGTGATAGTCCCCTTAAACCTATTGTTGATGCACATCATGTGGAAAAGGAACATCACAGTTTTTTATTTAATTTTTATATGTCATGTCTTAGCCTTGCCTTTTCTCCCACGCAGAAGGCTCGCACTGAGAATCTCCAGAGGTCTCATGCGGTAGCAAGAATAATTAGATGCGCATCGTCTGTTCTTTGGACGGAATAAATGCAAATAAGCAGAATTCACGTCAGAGAAGTATAATGTTTGCTGCAATGATTACTAGGTAACATCATTCAGACTTTCTGCTGAAGAATCCTCTTTTTGTCATTGTTTTGAAATCAATTGTATAGCTCTTCATATCTCAGTATATGAGGTGGTTTAACGTACACTCAAGGGTTTGAAATGGTCCTTACAGCAGTAATAACTACGATGGCAAAATACCATCCTATTTTGGCCCGCATTATACATAGAAGCACTGACTGCTGTCAAGAAAAAAAAACAGTTTTTTGTATTCCTTTTTTTGTAGAGTTCCCTGTGCCCCTGCAAGATATTGTAAGCCTTGTCGGGGATTGAATTTAATGTACATGAAGGCTCTTCAACCCGCTGTCAAATCAAATTAGCTTTCACACGGTAACCTCAAATGGCTCTCGCTCTGGCACAGATGCACAGAATAGATTCATACGCTGTCCTTATCCGGGGGGTCCTGTGTCTGTTCACTGTATAAACTCTCTTTTGTCCAGATGTCCAGAGATAGACTTTACGGAGCATGCTCATGTTTTTCGTCATTCCAGCTATTAGCATAATGCACAAGCATCATTAGAGAAAGGCTCTACACAGGAAGACTGCAGCATAGGAATCTAAACAGCCCCTGGAAAGTAAAAAGCAGATGTGAAACCTGTGTGTTTTTTTTGGCAGTTTTGATTGGCATCGTACAGTCACCGTTGACAGGAGCTGACACAGACCAGGGTAGTCTAATGAGATGGAAGCAGTGCATGCGCAGGTTAAACAGAGGATGCACTCAATGTCGTGAGTGACAGGAGGGAGGGGGCCGGGCGGGCGGGGGGCCGCTCTGTAGAGCAGATTTGAGGGGGATCACTGGCTCATGTCTTGGCCCCAGCTCGTGTCCAGATGGACAAGGTGCTGGCCGGTGTCCGGGTTTGACTGCACTGGCACTGGGAGCTCCTTCTTTTCCTTTGCGCCCATTTCTTTCACTGTCTAAACCATCCATTCCTCTATTTTCCTTTATATTTCTCTCTCCGGCCTTGCATTCCCTTCGTTTTATTTCTCACATCGCTCTCAGTTTTCTCCAACTCTCTTTCTCTCCCATTCCCCTTGTTTTCTCACGTCATTTTTCACCTTGATCTTGAGAAGGGAGTCTTGTACAATAACAGATGTGCATATGCGCTTCGGCGCATATTATGTTACTCACCATGGCACCTCTTGGTAAAAAAGCTCTGATATAATAAAACCCAGGAAAGGTATCACTGTGTGAGGAGAGAAAGGGAGAGAGAGAGATGTTAGCGCATTATCCCTCCCACTGGGTGCAGCAGCTTTACTGCAGTGCAGTCAGACAGATTGACTGAACTTGTACCAGGGAGGGAGGAAAATTTAATTTAGGAGAACCAAGGTGAGAAAGTTGAGTTGCACGATGCCCGGCTCACGTCAAGGCTGGTGCAGATAGAATAGAATGGCATTCATTTTAAAACTACAACAACCATATCAGAGAGGGGTGCAGATAGAAATTCATATGTATTCCTTTTTAAGATAAAAGCTGCAGTGAATCTAAAAGTGTCTGGTGGCTACTCCTTGTGTGTGTGTATGCATGAGTGTGTGGCACTGTCCATTCCGGACTCCATTTCAGATAGGATAGTTTTACATAAATCATATCAAACTGTCACCCGTTCTGTACATTTCATACCTATAATTTAACTGTTTTTGTACATTTTAAGTTCAGTCACCCATCAGACAGCATCAGATTAACTGTAAATCAAATGGATTCTTGGTCTACAGGGTGTCCCCAAAGTCTGTCTCGCAGGTAAATTTAGTTAAATGGTAAAAATAACTTTATTTTAATTGAAACAAATGTTCTAGTTGATATCCTCCATGGGTCTGTGGACAAACACAAAATTTAATTAACTGAATTGAAAAAAAAAAAAATCCAATCTTTTCCTGAGGATTGTAACTCTTTTCCATAGTAATCATCGCAAGTTATTCCACCAGCAACAAAAAGAAAGTTAACAATAACGATTTCCCTACAGGGCCAGATGAATGGGACACCCAGTGTATATAACCCACACATATCCATTGGAATATTCTTTTTGAAATGATGTTTTAAGCGAGATTTTACCGTGATTTCATTGATCCACCCATCAAATCTTGAGCGATGTCATTTTTTATAACCCTGTGATGATCATCAGTTTTTGTTTCATGCACTTGTCAGGTAGCATTCTCGTTTTGTGTTGTGTGTTCTCTTCCTCTGAAATGGCAAAGGGCTCTATATATGTGCTCATTTTTAGGGTGCCCTTCCCAAAATCCTCATCCACCCCCACTCTGCCCCCTCTCCCTCTACCCCATATCTTTTTTGGTGTCTGGTCTCTTGTACTACTGAACTGGGGTTAAAATACAAAAAAAAAAAAAAAAAAAAAAGAGGAAGAAATGAATTGTAGTAATTACAATGACCTAAATCGATATCAATGATAATTTAAGGTAAATAACTTTTAAATGGAAAAAAATGACATCAAGTAACCTGAACTGTGTTTAAAGTGCATAATGCCATAAAGTCTATGCTAAATATATTACACTAATGCTAACTTGTATGTTGAATTTGTTAACACACATTGAACGTGCAAATAAAAACTGTTACACCAGTTCCGTCATGGACTGAGTTTTCCTTCCCTCAAAGTATCTTATCTGTCTTTCTGTCATAACACCCCCCATACACACACACACACACACACACATTTACAATGTACAATGTAAACATAAAAACACATGTACACATACAGACACACACTAGCGAAAAAAGATCATGCACACACAATGTACCCTCCCCTCCTTCACAGAGACACACATGCTTTTTATAAATACCCACTAGCCACTGCATTTTGATTCAGAGGACAAGACAGAAAACCTGTATATTGTTAAATGAAAGAATGATGTTACAGGAGGGTTCAAGCCTTAAATTGTACTCTATTTTATTGCACACTTTTAAAAAGATACATGTTGTCTCTATACTTGTACAGTCACAGTGTACGCTGTATAGTTTGAACATGAAAATGATATACCACAATGATGTACAAAAAGTAAACTAAAAAAACTAACTCCACCCTTCCGTTAACCTCAGCAAAAAAATGTGTCGCTATCGCTGACAAATTTAGAGTAGACTAAATTTCAAACCACAGCCGCAAGTTGCTGAATGTCAATGTACAGTCAGCTGTTGCTCATAACACGTCGGAAAGTGGGACCCAGTCGCCGGGCGCAGCATTCAGCGCTTCGTGGTGTGTTTACAGTGGGTTTGCATTGCGTGTGTTCACTGGACAACATCTAAGTTTGGCACTTAAAAGATTATAGCAAGCAATTGCAAATTGACAATGAAGCTGGAAGTTCAGTGACACAGGTGAGTGTTTCTACATCTAAGATGTACAGAGGCGAGATAGTTTTTCGTCATTTGTGACAACGAATATACAATACAAAGTTGCAATGAGCTAGCTCGGTAAGTTTTGTTGCTGTTTTTATACAAAGTTCACACTGATAGTGGTTTACTGGCTACATAGTGCAAAACTGAGACTTGCCAAGAAGTGTTATGAATGTTTTAGGTTATTAAAGCTTATCCCCTTCTCCTCGGTTTTGGTTTCCAGTTGAAGCTGAAACTTTGAATTCGTTCTTAAACCGTAATTCATTTCGCCTTTTCAGCACTCCCGAGTTGCTCACGTCAGTGTAACTTGATGGAAAAATTTCCTTTGTTAGCATGACTCTCTTGTCCAAAAAAAAAAAAAAAAAAAAAAAAAACGGACTATGGGGAAACGCTGTCTACTCTCTCAACGTATAGTTGTGGATGAATCTGAATTAAATTTTGTTTGCATAACTGATTACATTAATTCGTAGCTTTTCCATTAGTCTACCGAGTTAGACTAGACTATATAGCTAGGCAGCTAAAGTAGGTAATATATTAAAGTTATACTTAAATTTCGTTTTACATATTATACATTTGAGTGTATACGTGTGATACAGTACATGCTATTTAATTGCGCTATTATTAGCCATTTATCAAACTACATTACTTTATAAATGTTAGCTTATAATAATCGCAACTGGGGTTCTTATTTGTAAAATCGCCTTTGACGTGTCATGTAATGTTGGCTTCGTTTTACTTTTTTGCTCGAACAATGCCCTTAAATGTTAAAGTGCTGATTTTAATAATTTCATAAACTGAATATTAGTTCGATATGGTTGAAATGCTCAACTCCCCAGGCCTAGCTTAAGTACAAGCCTGGGGTCTTTCTTAGGCGCACAGCCTGCCGAGTGACGATTTGAACAAGGGGATGGACGCCCCGGCCGTGCACAGTAGTTTCTGTTCAACGTCCTTGTACCAGCAAAAACTGATACTTACAGCATCTAGGAGTCTCTTTGAACGTGAATATTAAACGTTGCAATTCATTTTAAGCGAGAATGGGTCATGGTTCATTTGAAACAGACAGACCGTTAATACGAAGAAAGAGAAAGGCATTATATTCATGTAAACTGAATGCAATACTTCAAATGACCACTACAAGACGTTCCTTCCTATAGGGGATTCATCCGAAAGTGTAGAAATTCCTCGAATTTAATTAAAATGGGTTATTCCGATGCACTGGAAAATTGCGTTATGTTTGCCTCGTGTTTCGTGTATACGTGCAATATGTAGGATATGCATTTCGAACGTTTTACTGCTACTGTTTTATTGCTAATGTAGTATTGCTTAGCAATTAATTGCTTAAATGTGTTTTCAGAAATATATTGTGATTGACAACATCATCGATTAATAACAGACCGCGTAGTACTTGAAGCATTTCTCAGCAGTAGAATTACAGCAGAAGATAGAAAGAACAAAGCTAACACGTAGTTAGTGAAGTACCTTTCAATTTCTTGTAGCAGGTTAAACATTTAAATGTTTTGGATACGATTGAAATAACAACTGTTCACTCAAAAGCTTAATTCATATCTCAGGGAGTACAATTCAGGAAGGCGAAGCTCTTGGAGTTAAATGTGAACTAAATATGTTTTTTTTTTTTTTTTTGAACTTGTCACACTTTTCTCCATATATCCACATCAGGCACCAGAGCTGCAGTGGTGTAAACAAAGCTAACACTAGTAATAGTATGTGGCTAACTTGTAATAGTTTGGACAGCTGATTCTCCCTGCCTTACAAGTCTCAGACTCAGAATAGAATATTAGCTGAATTTGACCTGATTCTAGAAAGGCATTGTTTACTGCTTACAATTGGTTGGGGGTGTTCCATAATGTTTGAAATAGCTGGGTATAGTATTAATGGTTAAAAACCTATAATTAGATACTGTGAAGACAAGAATAGATAGATTCTTCTCATAATGTTAATAGAGTCCATTTAGAATTTAAATCAGTGATGTATATTTTAATGCACAGAGATTTAAAAGAAAGTTATTCATATGTTAATTACTACATATTTGTAGCAATTTAAATATGTATTACTTCTATTGCAAATTTCACAAATGCATAATGGTTTAGTTCCCATCCTGCAGTGTCTGGGATAGTAGTAAGTTTTAAGTTTTTACGTAACCCTTAAACTTCTGTTACAAACGCTGTTCCAGGTGGAAGAAGCAGATGAGAAGGAGCTGTGGTCATGTCTGTAGTGTGACATTCAGCCATGGTTACAGCAGCAGTTGTGGTGCTGCTGGTGTCACATGTTAACCCACTTCGTGGCGCATCGCATTATCACATGAGTGTCCGCTATAATTAGCCAGTTCCTCTTTGTTCAACAGTGCACGATGTGTCATAGACCCGTGTAGTATTGGAAGAGCCCTTTGCTGCCTCGGAAGAGTGGAGGAGACAACCCACTTGTGTTTGAAACAAGTCAATGGGGTCGGTTTCACTTGGGTGAATTCTATGATCCTTCAGCAATAGTGCCACTTCTGATGCAATATTGTGCATGTCATTGCCTTTCCACGCAGTGGGCCTGTAGATATGCATATGCTCGTTTTTGGACTCTGACTGACCATCTCTGAAGTCTACCAGCACTGTGAACACGTTGGTCTAACGCGGCGTTTGTCCCGGACGCTGCAGTTAGCCCCTGAAGGCTGAATGCTGTCCCTCTTGGTGTGTGCAGGCCCAGTCGTGTGGATGGAGTCAGCGCGCGGGTCAGGGGGGTCGGGGGGCCTGTCCCGCGAGTACAAGCTGGTGATGCTGGGTGAGGGAGGAGTGGGAAAAAGCGGTGAGTACAAGCAGGGCCTGGCATCTCTATTACTCTTTCCCTCTGTCTTCCCCTTTGCCTCTCTCGGTTCATTTCTCTTTTGCTGTTTCTCAATCCTTTGCTTTCTGTCTTGCTTTGTCTCTTCCAGCCTCTCATTTCATCTCTTTCTCCCCTCTCTCTCTGTCTTGCTCTCTCTGTCTGTTTCTGTCATTCATCCACTTTCTCCAGCTTGCTGATTAAAGTTCATATTCAGTTCACTCTGCCTCTCTCCCTTTCCCTCAGCCTGTCTGGTTCCATTGCTCTGTCTGTCTGCAGTGGTCAGATAACAGGCATTTTGTTTGTGATTCTGTCTCACCTTCTCCCATTTTGTCACTGAGCCAGCGGGAGGGGTAGTCTCTGTCCATTGCTTGAACTCATTTTTTGTCTCAAGGGCCTCTTAGCAACAGGGGGGTGGGTCACGGCCTTGATGCTCCAGCCTAGCAACTGTTTTCTTTTTGTGGCTGCTGTTGCCGTGGAGACTGGAAGAATTCACCTGGTGTAGGTAGAGGAGCAGTAATTATGCCTCTGGGGAATCATAAAGGCAACCCAAAGCATTATTCCTCTGGCATAACTCATTGACTTGCTGTCATCTTGGAAATTCTTGCAGAAGCGGATGCAGAAAGCACATGTTTGTTAATTATTATATATTTTTTGCAAATGGCTCAACTCAGCCTGCAGCTGTGATCTGTTGCAGTCCTGACTGCATGCAGAGAACAGAAGAGGAAGTGTGGGAGAGGGAGATGCGTTTTGGCAGAGACTGAGGTGAAGGTTAAAGGGGATGCATTTGTAACTCAGACCTTGTGGGTGCTAGATGCCCCATGTTGGGGCAGCATTGTAGCATAGTGGCAAGGAACAGGATCCCCCACTGGGACACTTCTGCTGTAGCCTTATACATATAAATGGATAACATGTACAAAGTGTAACCTATGTAAGTTGCTCTGGATAAGAGTGTCTGCTAAATGCCTGTAATGCTATCTGCCCAGCCCCCAGCCTTTGTTACACTGTACCTGGATCAGTTTTCGAATGGTGAAAGATGTAGGAGGTGGTGGCAATCACAGGGGTGTCGGCCAAGTCTGTTGCATGTGGTCACTTTGCCACTCTCTCTCCTCAGCCATTATCATGCAGTTCATCAGTCACAGGTTCCCGGAGGACCACGACCCAACTATAGGTGAGAGAGGGTGGGGGCATGTTTCTCTGCGCCTCTGTGCTTATGTCTCTCTGTAAGTCTCTGTCTCTGTGTACCCCATCTAGCACTAGAATCTCTGCCTGTCCTTGTATGTGGGTGCATAAGTCTGTAGATTTGTGGTCACTTTCATGATTGAGATGATGTGAGATGATGATGATATTTATTATCTAAGGTGACTTACATCCATGGCATGATACCTTAAATGCATTTGCACAAATGTACACAATAACATCAACACCTTACAGTAAATAGGAAAAAAGCAATAACACTAAGAGCATAGTTATCCATCATAGCAACAACCATGCATCAAAAAAGCAACTTTACAGCCTAACAATGGTCTATAAAGCCATTTTTACAATAAACTAGCAAACTGAATTTACCTGGTTTTAGCTTGTGTGAGATGTGTACCTGTTGAGCTGCATGTCTGTGTGCATGTGACGTTTTCATTGAGGTCTGAATTTATTTCTGTGGTGCTGTGCTTGCTCCTGCTCTGTACCTGCTGTTTCGGTGTGGGTCCCTCTCTCGTCCTGTGTGCTCATGCCTTGTGTCCCTTCTCAGAGGACGCCTACAAGACACAGATCCGCATTGATGACGAGCCGGCCAACCTGGACATCCTGGACACGGCAGGACAGGTGTGTCTGGGCAGCCCCCCTCTTTCTCTCTCTGCTCCACCTGTCCCTCCCTAAGCGTCTTTACTTATGAGAAAGTATCATGAGTCAATATATGATAAAATAAATTGGTATTAAAAGCCCTATTATCTATGCACTTCATGCACCCAAATGCAATATTTTCCTCTTCATAGGCAGACTGACACTAATCATATAATCTTAACTCTGTCTCTGTGGTGGCGGTAAATATGGAACCCCAAATTCAAAGAATACATTTTCGTATCTGTCAGAATGTACTGCATTAATGTCACATTTATATATGTAGTTTTATGCATGATTTACAACACGCAGGATTTCACACTGTATTATACATCTGTATGGCATATATTACGAATATATCCTGTATGTTTGGAATTCTTTGTTTTGACATACTGTTTTTAGTATGGATGCTTCCGTCCCCCCTCCAAGGTGTCATGTGAGACAGCCCCTTCACAGTGTCACTCACCCTGACCCCGCCCATCACCCTCGGCCCCCTTCCTCTTTCTCCAGCTCCGTTCCTCTTTCTTTGCACCTCTCCCGCTCTCAATGCCAGATCGGCAACTAGCCCCGATGGTGCACTCACACATTCAAATGGCCTGACCGTAAAACTGCTACAGGGCTGATGTGGGTGTGATGTGCTTGGCCTGAGGTGAAATAAATATATATTTAGAGTATTTACAGATACTGGATTTTTGAAGCGAGCAATGAATCTGAAAATGAATTGATCTTTATTTAGTACAGTGCCCTTTACAAAAAATATGCTTGCTGGTAAATGATGAAAAAATATACCCTGGCTCCTTGAAAAACATGATTGAGATAACCTGGAAACGTATCAGAAAACAATATTTTTCATATATGCGGGTCCTTATGTTACCTGTCTGTGACAGTCAGCCTGCCATAGACATTGCAATTAGGACGCTTTAGAAAGCATTTTTAAAGTACGTGGACACAATGTGCAGATTTGTTTCACATCAAGAATACAACAGGAGGACAACACAGGTCCACAGACACAACATCACAGCATTAATGTAACAGCACAACATCACTGTAGTGACATACAAACGTGGCATCAAGTGTCCCCAAAGGACGCTGGTACTTTTCCACTGACGACCTCACTGCCTCCCTTCTCCTTGTATATGGGAGGTATATGCCCCTTTGGTTTCTCCCAGTCTGTTTGTACCGGCACTTGGACATCTCACAGACTCACTGGCCCCGCCCTCCTATTGTCTCTCTCTGGGTACTATCAGTGAATCACCTCCCACTCTCCCCCTCAATCTAGACACTTACATCATTGGTTTTACTGACTCCCTCCCTCTGTCTCTAGCTCCCTTCTCTCTCAAAGCATCTCTCTGTGCTCAGTCTGTATATTAAGTCCACATCTCTGCTTCCTCCTTCTCATTCTCAGATATTAAACTGCCTTTTGCAGACTGCAGTGTCAGCGTATCACTGCTTTTAGCTCTGCTCCCGTGAACTCAGCTGATTTAACACTTTCAATAATTTCAAAACACTTTTGACAAATAATTTTGTTGTTGCCGATGATATATATACGCCCTTAGGTGACAAATTTGCTTGTAAAATATTGGTGGTCTGAGTGGAAATTCCGTACATCCTGGTAAGTAATGTACAGGACCAGACCTAGCTCTGCGAATGCATGATTCAGAAGTTTTTTACAGATGCATTTTGGCACCCTAACAACAGGTGCTCACAAGTTTCCATACAGCGAATGGGTGATGTGATATGATTAAGTTAAGAGCCTAACCTGACCAAGAATGGATCTTCAGGGGACATCGCTGCCCTTGGAGTCACTGGAAGCTGGAAAAATATGCACACAAAACCATGTTTTTCCATTCTACTAAATATATTTCCTTGTTGGACCGTGTACATGGGCAGCAGTGTAGCATAGTAGTTTAGAAGCAGGACTTGTAACTGAAAGGTTGCCGGTTTGATTCCCCACTGGGGCACTGCAGCTGTACCCTTTGGCAAGGTACTTAACCCATAATTGCCTCAGTAAATATCCAGCTGTGTAAATGGGTGACGTTGTAAATAAGAGTGACTGCTCATTGCCAGTAATGTAAAGTAATGTGACATGAATGGGCTGAGTGACTATTCTTTGCTATCACTACCCTTCTCCCCCCCACCCTTTGCAGGCTGAGTTCACAGCAATGCGGGACCAGTACATGCGGGCGGGGGAAGGCTTCATCATCTCCTACTCCATCACTGACCGGCGGAGCTTCCAGGAGGCGCGGCAGTTCAAGCAGCTCATCTACCGCGTGCGCCGCACGGTGGACACGCCCGTGGTCCTGGTGGGAAACAAGTCTGACCTCACACACCTCCGGCAGGTGAGTAGCAGGGGGGGCACGCACTCCTGGGGTCACGTTCTTTTAACCGACCAGCCAGCTCACTCCCACCACGTTAAAAAAAGCTGAGATACTGATAACTGTCAAACATATATACTGTATGCTTAAAGGATAATTTAAGCATAGCATATGTACATATAGGCTACACATAGCTGTCACATGTCTCTACAAACATACAAAATGTGATTTGATTTGCACATGCCTAACCTCAAGTAAGGAGGAGCGGCAGTGTAGCATAGTGGTCAAGGAGCAGGACTCATAACTGAAAGGTTGTCAGTTTGATTCCCCGCTGGGGCTGTACCCTTGATGAAGGTACTTAACTCACAATATCCTCAGTGAATATCCAGCTGTATAAAAGGGTAACATTGTAAAAAACTGTAACCCATGTAAATTGCTCTGGATAAGAACATCTGTTAAGTAATACTAATGTAATGTAAATGTAATTTTTAGTGTCATGGTAATTTACACAGAGTCCTCCTGTCCACCAGGTGTCAGTGGAGGAAGGTCGGGGGCTGGCGCGAGAGTTTCAGTGTCCCTTCTTTGAGACTTCGGCGGCTTTCCGCTACTACATCGACGAGGTGTTTGCCGCCCTGGTGCGGCAGATCCGCCAACGGGAGGCGGAGGCGGCCAGGGGGAGCGAGAGGAAGGCGCGGCGTCACCACTCCTTCTGGACCCGTTTGAGGTCCCCCTTCCACAGGAAGCAGCACTCTGAGCACTGAGAGATATGGGGGGGGGTAGGACAGGGTGGGGTGGGGGACTCACGGTGGGACGACCTTTGCCTGTACAGAAAGGGAGGTCAAGGAAGAGATGAAGGGTGAGAGGAAAAAAAAGAGGAGGATTGAGAGGGAAGCGATCTAAAAGAAAAAGGACCATGTAGTGAGAGAATCTGAAGATGGGAAGGTGGGAGGGAGTCACATTACTGAGTGAGACTGAGGTGGGGACGAGTCGGTAATAATAGAATATGGAGGTTTAGGGATGAGAAAAGGAGAAAAGAGTGAGAAGGGAAGATGGCAAAAAAGGAGGGACTGTGGATATGTTGAGAGAGGGTCTGAGTCAGAGATGAAGAAAGGGGAGATGCAGGGAGAATTTGAGGGCTTTGAGAGAGCTGTGTGGGTGGCTTTCTTAGTGATATCACAAACGCGTTCTTGTTGAACTGTAGTCCAAATGTAGGTTGGTGGCCATACATACTACACTGTGTCAATGTGCAGAGAATCTTTTGTTGTAAAAACAACATATATATATTATACACAATATGAAATGATGTTTGGCAGTGGTTCAACATCTTCCAGCAGGAGTGTGGATGTCAGATTTAGAAAAATGATAAATGTTAAAACATTTAGTCAAATTCACAGTAGTTTCCCTCAATCAAATGAAACCAAACCAACAATTTTTTTCTGTATTTACTTAGACCCACTCTCTTTTCAGTTGATAACAGCAATACATTGCCAATCACCAGTTTTATTGTGTACAATAGTTGATTTTCACATCAAATGACTGTCTCTGTACCATCCAGTTAGTTTACAGTAGATGCAGGTTTTGCAAAGGCTGATGTGTAGCATGCGGTGGGATAGAGCAGGTGATGAAATGGGTAATATCCTCAAAATCCACCCAGAAACCTGATTAAGAGCTATAGATAGCCAAGGGACCGTAGACCTAGGTCCAGTGCACCTCTGCCTGTTCTTGGTTTAACAGTCTGTGCAGCTGGGAAGTAGAGCTTATATTTGTGTAGGTTTTTCATAAATCTGGGTGTCAGAACAGATATTCTCCCTAGTTCTTAGCTCAGCTGAATGTCATAGAAGATATTTACCCAGGTTTTCAGCGCAGCAGGTTGCCAGATCAGATATTTACCTGAGTTTTCAGGGGATTTTCAGACAAGGTTGTCGGTGGAGTGCAGAGGTTGCCCTGCTCCCATTTGCCCTGCTTGCACAGGTGCTGCACGGCTCTTGCTCTTCCTGCCCTGTATTAGTAAAGACTTGAATGGCTCATGCCTCTACACGATGGGATTTCAACGTGACTCGAGCTATAGCTGCCATTTGGAGACTGAAACGCCAGCCGTGCACTTACTCAGTACATCCGTATTATATTTTTCATCTTGACTGTATGTGAGCTCTGGCAGTACTAAATGCTTATTTTTTTATATGGGGCCATGTACCAGGCTGTGCTCTTGGTTTTGTGTTGTTTTTGTTATTGTTGTCGTTTTCTTATTATTGTGATGATTATTGTGTTTCCCTTAATTTATTTTCTTTTAACATGCTAGAATAAAAGGACTGAACTTTTCCAAATTGTTTATTGTCATTTTTATTGTACTGGATGTGTAGTAGTGGAAGAAAAGAGCAATATATTGTCACTTCACAAATATTCTCGTCAGAAGCTACCGCACGCCCCCGTGTGGTCATTTTGCATTTTCAGTTTTTTAAGCCGTGTCTGGTAGCAACTAAGAAATGCCGTTATATTAAAAATGTCGTAATGTCGCAGCAAAATAAAGGCAAACCCAAGCCGAGGTGCAAAGTTAGTTTAAAAGGCCAGTCTAGTCTCTACAGTACATTGCATAATTCCAATATGGTTTGTATGAGTAAATTGATCTTGCTTGTTGCATGTAAAATTGTGTACAGTAGGATTTACATGTCGTTACGTAATTTGTGCTCCCCCACCCCCTCACCCTGTGCAAACTGAACTGGAACGCGTTGTTCGATGGAGAACATTAGCAAACTGCTACTGCTGCATGTTTCTGATTAAGTTATATATTAATTTCGGGTGGCATGGCGCTGTTGTTGTTTTTGTCGTTTTATGTTTCGTATTAGTCGTCTTATTGTTTAGGAAAATGTAATATATGGGCTTGACTGAAACTGAATAATTGTTTGCCAGACTAGTAATATTTGTAGCTAGGTAGCCACTACGTTGTGTAACGCGCTTAAAGCGCTCAAATAACATACATTTTTGTCCCTCTAAGCGCTCCGTCAGTGTGTACAGCAAAGTTGCAAGACAAAGTGAAGCATATGTACGCCAGCGAACCGTATACCGTATGCTAGGTCGTGGTGGGGGTAGTTTCAGCCGTCTTAGCATAGACCGAACGTCCACAAGACGATCTGTGCCCGTAAAGCAGATATTTTGACAGGACTCGACGAGAGATATCAGATTGGCACTCGACCTGCTGCCAAGGAAGGCCTCGCCAGAGCCAGGGGTAGGAGTGGAAATCAGTCCTCGCTGAGGCATGGAGTCTTGGGTTCGCTTCAACGCACAGAGCCAAGCCAAAGAGCGGCTTTTCAGGTAATTAATTAACTACTGTCGGAGTTGCTGACAGATCAGAGCAGAATGGTCCTGTGAAATGTACCGATATTGTATTCGTGAGTTGTCGGGCCTCCGCTGGAAAGAAAACAACGCAGATATCTAGGTGCCAAGTAACTTGCAATAGAGCTTGTCAATGACATTAGCTAACGTGAGCTAGCTAAGTCGCCTTACTGTGGTAGTTGATTGCTCTCGCTAGCTAGCCTAGGTTGCAAGGTGGATACTTCCTGTCACAGCTGTAAGAGATATGTAGATTGTTTTTTTTTTTAAGAAAAAATATATGGAAGGGTGCATTACAGTATGAAACTGTAATGAATATCGCTAGTTAGTTTGTTTGTGATATTAGTCAGTTAACAATCGACAACTGTTCTGCACGTATTAGAACGTAGCTAGGGAGCTAACTCATTTAAGTTAGATAAAACTTTGAAATTCTCATTTATGTAATGTTATGCGTACTACATTGTAGGAATAGCTAGCAATCTAGTATCACAGCGTAATCCCCGACGTGCGTAAAATGTGTTGACGGTAGGAAGAAAGAGAGCGTAAACTAACTAAACATTAGGATATTCTTTATAGTTTCCATGATGACGTGTATGTTATTCCTTAAATAAGGGTTAATGTGAGTTGCTTAGTCAACAAGGATAAAACTTTAGTCAGCTTTATTGTTATTGCTTAGCTGACTTCCTTCTCCCGTGAGATTTACATATGTTACGTTTTATATGGCCGTTGGTGCACCGGACTGTTCAGCTGAAGGACCAGCTCTGTGTACCTTTCTCAAGCGAACTGTGCCCCGGTTGCGATTTGAATCTGCAACGTTGTGGGTTCCCAGCACTGCATAATTGTCCTCACTCTCTGTTTTGTGTGAATAATAGGCTGCGTTTTAAATGATTTTAAATGAAGTGACGTGTGTCTTATTATCCACGTTCCTGGATTCCAGGTTTGAGTTTTACTAATCTGTTCCCAATCTCTTAATTAACCCAAGCAAGCACTTTATTTTGATTTGTAAATATAAATAATTATGAGTTTCAGAATATTGCAGATGTCAATTATGTTTACTAATTTGCTGCAGTGGAGCTAGGGATGTGCATCACTATAAATGAAGCTACACAGCCAGTTGAGTAAAGAGATCAGTTGAGCAAAGGTAATTGCTGTGAAGGAAGAGCAACATGCCCATCGGGCCTCATGGATTTCAGCTTGACACTTCCTGGTCTCACTTGTGAATGGACTAGCCTACCCTGATTTTTTTAGTGCCTGTTAGCCACCAAGCATTTGACACCTGATACTTCCAAACCAAAGCTTTTAACACAGGCTTATTGTGGAGTCTGCCTATCAGACTTTTTAGGGTGTCATGCTTTATAATTACAGGTGTCGACCTGCCAAGTCGGAGTGTGGCAGAGGACTTGAGTGTGACTGTTGTATGATTAGAATACAACCTGTTCACCACAATCATTCATTTATGCCTGTGGAGTTATACTGATGGTATTCAAGCTAAGTAGCTTCATCATGGCCTGAGGTGCCTATGGGTCTGACCTCCAGCCTCCTGCTTTCAAGCCCACTGTCTTACCCGCAATGCCACGCAAACTTCCCACTGTGTTTTCTGAAGTGAAAGTTCAAAACCACCATGAAATACGATCTTATAGACAGAAGAATCTGCATTGTGTTAAATGTGAAGACCAAATTTAACTTGGCCAATATTCCTGGAATGATGCTACTTAAATGTTTTTTTGTTGTTGTGATTTTGATTGGACTAATGTCTGAACTATTTTGTGTTGGCAGGGCAACACAGTATGCCTGCACATTGCTAGGCTACACGTTGCTGAAGGGCGGGGCCAACAGTGATTTGCTGACCAAGATTAAGCAGCTGGAAGCCCATGTGAGCCTGGTGCGGAAGTGTAAGTGAACCCCGGACCTCTGCCAGGGACACCGTATCACTGATGAGATGGATGACTCAGAGCTTTACATTTCAAGAACTGATGTTGCCATTGTTGAACCCAGAGATTTCATGAATATTCATTACAAGAGAGACATTTTCTTGTTTGATTGTGATTGTAGTCACTATTGATTACAATCACAAGTTGTTGAAACAGTCAGACATTCAGACAAGACCTGTTTCCTCATGGGGTATTCACAGAAAGCCGAGGTCACTTGAACTCTTGGAGGAACAGGGCAGAATGCAGAGTGTGGGATCTTTGCAGGGACTTATTATGTCTGGTACTGCTGTGCCTGTGAACATTCAAACCTCATTGTTTGGCCAGTGGACATACACAGTGTATTGTTCAACCTCAGCCCATCGCATCCATGAAATTCAGCTCTCTTGTAGCCAGGAGTTAGAATAATCATAGCCACTTGGGGCGATGCAAAATGCACCCAACTGGCTATGATTATTCCAACTCCTGGCTGTGTGTTTTTCTGCCTGCACATACATAGTCCCTCTTTTGGCCTCCAATTGTAAGTTGCTGACAATCTCAATGCACTAGCAAAGACAAAGATTAATTCAAGCTGTTTTAACAAACAAAGATGAATGTGTCAGAGAATTCAAATAAAGCAGTAACTTGTAGAAAAATACTAGGAAAATAAAAACAAATGATTACTCTTAATTGTTGTCACTGCCCCTAATGTGAAAATTTTAAAGTGGTCAAAAATGAAATCATGACTTGGATTCAACCAAGTAAAGTTTCCTTCCTCTTTGTTGCGCACACAGCAGATGTTAATGAGTGTGGATTCCCAGTCAAGACCCTGTCACCATTGCTGCTCCTGCTTGAACTTTGTTCAGATGACCTGGTTTGCTCCCTTTTAGTTTAAACCTCTTAACCCACAGATTAGTGGTAGTGTTCAGAGTTCAGGCCATGAGTGAGCTTATCACTTTAAATTCATCCAGGCAAACATTGACGTTGTCTTTGTGGAGACAGTAGCAGTAGTTGTAGGGAGATATCTATTACTATTGGCTTGGCATTCCAGCAAGTGTACACAGTTGTGCTTCAACTGCCGGTTTTCAAGAGCAAGCGAAAGAATTGAAACCATCCTTTCAAACAAGAAACTGTGTAAACCCAGGATGGTTCTACAAGAAAATAAAATTCAGCAAAGTCTTTGGCTGGGAATAACATAAAATATATTGAATTTACATTAACTGAGATGTTCTAGCATTCACAGTTCACTTGCAGCTAGTGCCACAATTGCCACCGCCTTAGTTCCAAGTGTTAACATCACTAGTGCATTGAAGACTTCAGTTTTTTTGCATCTGTATACATTCTTTGCATTTCATCCATTGGGCAGAGACACCACTTGTAGTCTCAGTTGTTTTAATGCCATGCTTTGTTAATCATCTCCAAAGCTACATTATTGTGGTAAATGTCAATAGAAACAACTTTATGTTATGGATGGCAGCTTTTGCTAAGGTTACAGATTCATGTTACATTACATACATTTAGCAGATCTTATCCAGTGTAACTTCCAGCACTATAGAACATCCATTTCAAGTTCATCCATTCAAGTATTTGTTGTATTGTTCATGTATTTGAGAACCTGATGTTTCTATCTGTAAACTTAAAAACGTATATAATGACTTTCAGGAGTCGTAGAATTTGCTTTAACTAGCTCATATGCTAACCTGTCACACACAATTTTCACCGTCCAATTCGAAAGTGGAATCCTGGAAACACAGGGGTGCTCTGGCTGATTTTTACAGCACCCCCTTGGTCGGACACCTGCATAACACTAAACCAAGATTTGTACTACAGTAATTTATGGAAATTTAAAATGCTGATGGAACAATGGGAGCTATGGGGCATTTTTGCCGTTCTCCTAATATTTTTCCGACTGTTACTTTCACACACACATATATACTGTCATTCCCATAGTCAAAATTGTTTACTAGTATATAGCAGAAAGACCAGAGGCGAGCCGGTGCTCTGAACATTTTCTCAGCGACAGGCAGTGCCCAAGCCCCTCATCCATGAGGACACTATTACTGCTGTAATTTACTGCCTGATAACTTACTGTAATTGAGGCTGCCTTTTCCCCAGTCCTTCCAGCCAGTGTAGCACGGCAAAGAGTCATCTCTCCTCCATGACACGGTGGACTGCTCAAGTGACACAGTGAATAAGTGAATCCCCGAAAGAGTGGCAGTGAATCTCTCACGGGCAATCAACCTAAGCGCTGCAGCACTTTCCGCTTAATTTTAAGTGACAGACTTAAGCCGGGATTACATTTTCTTTCTAGTTCTGAACAATATGTTTTCATTGACTTCTGCTGCCGCTGAACTTGTGATGTGCAGGGATTGGAAATGAAGGGAATGATTGCATAAGTGGGTTGTTCTGGTTAGAGCGTGGGCTGAGGAGATGTGAGCAGCCCTGGCTCACTGTCGGATCTCTCCCCCCTGCAGTGATGCGCCTGGGGAACTCGGCCGAGGCTCTGGAGGCCGCCAAGCGAGCGGTGCACCTGTCTGACTGCGTGCTGCGGCTCTGCATCACTGTGGCCCACCTCAACCGCGCCATGTACTTCGCCTGCGACAACGTGCTGTGGGCTGGCAAGACGGGCCTGCTGCCCAAGCTGGACCAGAACAAGTGGAGCCAGAGGTCCTTCAGGTGGGCTGGCTGGAGCTGCTTTACATTACATTATTGGCATTTAGCAGACGGTCTTATCCAGAGCAACTTACATAGGTTACACTTTTTCACAATGTTATCCATTTATACAGCTGGATATTTACTGAGGCATTTGTGGGTTAAGTAACTTGTACAACAGCAGTGCCCCAGTGGGGAATTGAACCAGCAACCTTTCAATCACGAGTCCTGCACCTTAACCACCATGCAACACTGCCGCTGAGCTGAGGGGCGGTTAGGAAGGGAGAGAATACCCCTCCCCGCCTCCATTGGGATTAGTGTGATTTTGTTTCTTCACCCAAATAATTGTTGCAGTGGGTGTTTTTTTGGGATTATTTGTGTTGTGAAGCTTAGTTACACTAAACCCATTAAGTTGCTTAGTATTATAAGATGCCAATTTTATAATACTAACAACTTAAAACAAATTACAAACAATTACAAAATTCAAAAAATGCATTTATAAACAAGTGTACCATTCAGATTTTGTAAAAATCTGAAAGATTGCAGGCAAATTGAAGAGTTATATGACCACACAGGTTGACTTGTTTGAGCATGTGTGTGTGTTTTTTTCCATGGCTTTCTACTTCTTTTGTTTCTATCCCCTATTGTCACCTTAAATTACTTTTTCCTGTGTATTGGCTCATTTGGGTTTCCTCAGCTCTGTTTTGGATCTCCAACCTGACTCACTGTAGTCATTTGGTCTGTCTCTCATCCCTTTCTCCCTCCTCCTGCAGGTACTATCTCTTCGCCCTCATCCTCAACCTGACGCGCGATGCCTACGAGGTCAAGCTGCTGATGGACCGGGAGTCTCGGAGTGTCGGGGCGAAGGGGGCGTGGGCCAGCCCGTCCACCCCGCTCCCGGAGAACGGGGAGCTGCTGCAGAGCGCCGGCTCCCACGCCTCCTCCTCCTCCATCTCCGCCATCTCAGCTGGGGCCCTGTACGCCCGCCTGCACAGAGAGCTCCACCTGGTGGCCGCCGTGCTGCGCAACAACCCCCCTCTCCTGCTGGACCTGGTGAAGAACCTCTGTGACCTCTTCATCCCGCTGGACCGGCTGGGGCTGTACCAGACGGGGCCGGGCTTCGTGGGGGCCTGCGGCCTCACCTCCTCCATCCTTTCCCTGCTCACCCTCGTCCACCCCTGGCTCAAGCTGAAGCCCTAAACCCCCACAGCGCAGCACAGGAACTCTCGCTTTGGTTTGATGCAGTGGGGTTCTGGTATGTTACCGCGGGCAGGAAGGAGGATGGACCACAGAGGAGCCGAAAAGTGTCTGCATGGAGTGGTGTGATGGAGGTCTCTGTAAAGCTGTGTGGTTTACATCAGGCATCTTCCGATGCAGTGTGATGGAAGTCAAATGTATATATCCGTTTTTGTTTTATTTGGTGGAGGGAGGGGGGAAGGTCGCAGGGCTGTGGTTAAAAAGCTCACACCCTGGCAGTCCAGGGTTGGTTGTCACACCTACTTCCTTTAGACTAGAGACTAATTCAAGGCCTGCTTGTGACAGGAACCCTCAGGAGCTTTGAAGACTAAACCATTCAATTCCATTTCATAGACCTGACCCAAAATTATGTATGTTTGCTTTGGGGGGCGTCCACATTTCTGCCCTCCACATGCCCCCCCCCCAGAAAAAAAAAAAAAAAACGTTTGGTAGAATGGACCTAAAGTTAAAGACGTGTTATGGCTTTGGACGGTGTTGGTTACTGTGTAATGTCCCAATGGAGTAAAGTATTGTTAACATTTTTTCCCTCTTCATTCATAATCATAGCTTGTGTGTATTTGTTTTGAAAAGTGTGTGTACTGTAATATTAATTCTTAAACTCTATGCGATAGTCTTTTAAGAGTAGTCTTGAGGACTAATTTTAAAAGTGGACACCGTTTTTGTGAGTCACCCCCCATTGTGGGTGCATTTTTCAAGATGGTATCTCCCCCCTTTTTTCAGGTAATGCTGTAGTTCATCTGTTTTTTCATCAAGGTTGTTCCAAATTATTATGAAAGGGGTGACCTTGGTCCATGTGTTAGACTTCATGTTGTAAAGGCACAGTGTGGTGACAAACGTTATGACACGCAAAAGATGTATTGTCCTCCCTCTGGCCATCCTAGGTAGAAAGTACAGCTCAAGATGGTGGTGGTGTTTGGTATGTTGCCCGTTTGAAGTTGAACACCTTTTGCAACCTGTTTTCAAACTCTGGCCTGTTTGGAACGTAGGGTGAGAATGGTCAGCTTTTATCATTTAAAAACGAGTTAAGGGGCACCTAAGGCTGTTCAGTCACAGTGAAAATTGCAGTCATCATTTAACATGTATATCACTGTATATGTATATATTCAGTTCTATTTGAATTTATGATTATGATGATGATTTCATTTTTTTTTAAATGAACATCAGAACATCTTTTGTTGGACGTACCCAGGTTTTACTAAGTTGTCCTTTTGATGGAGTTATAAATATGCCTGATGCATCCAAACCAAATGTTTCCCTTCCTTTTTATTGTTTAATGAACCACCCTAGGTGCCTTTTAAAGATCATGTGACCAGACCTTACAATCCTGTATTGTAATCCTGAATAATGAGCACATGTGACATGTAAGATATGATATTGTAAATAACCTCCTTTTAAAGAGTTATTAATCTGGTTGTGAAGACGAGTGCTAGTGTCTTCCTGTAAATTGGGGATCTTCCTTGTTTTTATTAAAACCAAGGCATTTTGGGGGCATGATTCGAAGGCCTTCCTGGATAATGCAACCTAATCTTGACCAGGCCAATCCCCATTACGGTGAGAAATGTGAATTCTATCGTACAACACCAAAACACGTTTGGTTTCTTTCATTCGTTGCAATTTAATTGCGGTTGTACTTGCTGTGATGCCGTGCATTTAACTTCAGGTCGGAATAAATCAACGAGTACAAAACATGGATGTGAAAGACTGCTTTGTTCCAATAGGTGTGAGAACATAACTGTGAAGCGTCATCCTCAGTATGACCTTGAATGAGCTGTCTCCACAGCTAAATGTGAGTAATTCTTTTTTTTTTTTAAGGTGTGTTTGTAGATGTCAGACTTGTTTTATGTCTCTGGAGGTGTCTTCACATGCTAAATGACAGTATTTATTGCGTGATAGGTCGGGAGTAGAGAATGAATCAAGGGTAAGTCAGCTCAGAATTAAACCACAGCAATGAAGAGGAGTGGGCATCATTCTCCTGTGCCGTTTCCCTGAAGACGTCGACACACTGGTCTACCGAATGCCCAGAATTCTCACTGTGTTTGTCTCTGATGTCAGTCTGTGAAGTGCTGAGGATTTGCATGTTCTCACAAACAGACTAATAGAAAATAATACACACCTCCTTGAAAAAAAGTGTACTTTCAGTGAGACTTCCTGGATAAAATTCAGGTGTGGTATTTGTTTGCGTAATGGTGGACAATTAGAGACAAGCAAAAGGAAATGCTCCATGTTCAAGTGTAAGTCTTAAGGCCTCTCAGACTGCTGATTAAAAGAAAAAAAACCCTTCTGAGGGGAATTGCTTGATGTGTGCTGATTGAGCAGGTGAATCTCCTGCTGCTTTTGATTGCTGGGCCCTAGCGCACACATCATCTCAGGGCACCGTTGTCGTTGGCGGTGTTGTCAGGCACGACACATGGCTGGTGAGCCTGGCTAGCTCCACCCCCCTGCTGTGTAATCCTGCCGTGGGCCGTGGTGTGGGCATCAGTGTGGGTGTGGGTCTGTGCCTGCTCCTCTCCATCCCCTGGCAAGCTGTGTAGCAGGTGGTGGGCACCCCACCAGCCTGTGACGTTGTAGAGTGACCTCGTCTCCATGTCAGCGTGAGTCATCAAAGGATCTCCCTCTCCGTCTGCTCTTTCGGGCTGCCTCCCCCATGTTGTGGATCAGACCCCTTTCCACCCGTTTCCTTCCCTGGGGAGAGGAGTCAGGCTGCAGGGTGTAGGTAAAGCCTATGGCTGGAGCTCTCACTGCAGGCCATAATCTGCCTCCACACACCTGGCCCAGGTGGGCACTTACAGCAATGATTGAACACTGTCCTTGTGTTCAGACCAGGTCAAGAACTCGACTCATGTGTCATTGTAAAACTGCCCCTAACCCTTACTGTAAATGGACTTGTTTAGCTCTCGTAGTGTCTTGGTCCGATCTAAATATGGTGATGACATTTGACAACATTTTTTGTGCAATAGGCTATGGCTTGTGAGGTTATTTTGAGTCAATTTCCTGATCAAGCTTGGTCAGTCTCACAAGGTTGTTTTGAGAGATAACTGCTGGCCTTTGGAGCTGGTTTTAGTGCTGCCTGCTCTGTAAACACACACAAAGAAAGCAGCCAAGCACTGCCAGATACTGATATGAGACTGAGTATTCACAGAATCCTATGTGTGGAGCTACCATGTGCTGTCAATCACTTAATCACATAAACCAGCCCAGAGACTGCTCTCTGCATCAAAACACCATGATTAATTCAAGTCACTGGAAGCACTTTAATGCTCCAACAGTTTTTGGGTTTATGAAGCCTGAGTTTTCCATCATTGCTGCCTTGCTCTTCCCCGCTACACCACCTGAGTCATGCAGAAAAAGTCTTTCCTTGTTACATAGAAAAACCATGTTTTTGGAGTTAAGGTGAGTAAACAAATCACAGCAGAAATATAAACATCAAAAATGAGCAGGAATGATACGTTCACACTCCATGTAAAAATCGCTGGTTTTGCTTCTACACTGATATTGGCTGATAGCCATCAAGCTCTGAGCCATGGACAAACTCCAGCATTGTAGCAGTTCCAAAGACTGTGCCATAGTTTCTCATGTACACTAGAGGGCACTCTGGTCCTATCTTTAGCAGGCAGATTGTTCACAGAAATCAGGGATGATGTTGAGTCTTGATGTACCTCAACTATGATAATATTGCTGATGAATATATGCATTGTGCATGATGCATTATTTTGTTTAACACATGCTCTCTACTGGCAGTGGGGTCAGAAGAATTCAGACCTGGCTAAGAAAAACACATTGACTGTGTGTCAATTCAGGTAAGAGTGCATATGAGTACTCGTGGTACATTTATCACTCACACTGAAAGGGTCTGAGTTTCAGCACAGTGGTGAGCAACCTTTAAAATGAGTGATCACAGAGAGAAATAATTCTCTTAGGGCTGTCTTTATAATTCTGCGCCTGTCTGTGTAATTGATGGTGGTGGTGGTCCGGGGTAAACAGTGTGGAGAGCTGACGAGCAGAGAGGAGCGAGGGTTATCATGAAGGAGGAGTATAAGTGTAAAGAAACGGGAGGAACTCAAGGTGACGACGTGGGCGGAGGGGGGGTGCGCTACCCAATGTGGGCGGCAGGCACAGTGCCAGATGAGGTGATGACTGTGTCTGCGTGCGCACGTGTGTGTGTATGTGTGTGAGTATGAGTATTTGTGAGGGTGAACGTACAGACAATGGAACCCCCTCCACCCACCCACCTTTCTCGCTCACTCACTTACTGTTCTCCCGCACTGTTAATCAGAGGCTGTTTAATTGCCTCCGTGCTCATTAGCTTTTCTCACTCTCTGCATAAATTCCGCCACCTCACGTGGAGTCCTGATAAGGAGGTTTGGGGGGGGGGGGGGGTTGCTATCAACAAGCACATCTATTGTATGAGCCGGAAACAAACACCATTTTTCCACCCACGCGCTCTTATTCTCTCTCTCTCCATCATTCAGGAGCTACTCAGAGAGTGCAGATTTGTTTACAGAGGAGATAGGTTCAGGGGAAAAAAAAAAAACAATTCAAAACATTATTTGTTCTATTAATCTGTTATTGCGATGTTGGTATTTGCAGAGGTCTCTGGAGACCGTTGTTTGTTATTGGACAATTTTCATTTCCCAGCCAAGGCTGGTAGAGCGTGTGACATCATTGCAGAACAGGGCAAAGCCGTACCTGCCCGTGTCACTGACCCCAAAGCAGCTGATGAACTGAGCCTACCTCACTCTGCACGTGAGCGTGTCCATGTGAAAAATATAAGTCACGATATAATAAAACGTTATGAAATTTTTCTGTTTCCTGTGTGGCTCCTGTAATTTTGCTTTTGCAGTTCAATAAAAGCGTCCCTGCTGATTTTCACAAGGTACATCACTGATGCTGTACGACAGCATGAGGTGGGAATCTTACATTTTGGGTTCTTGACTTAGATTACCGAGACTGACCACACTTGGCTTCTACCTATGAGGCATTATTTTAGAAGGCAGACAGTGTGACAGTACTTTTGGAGCACACTATACTGAATGTAATGCATAACAGGGGAAATAATTATCGTGCTTTTGAGCAGTGATGCTTATCTTTGTCCACCAAAGTTGCCCATCTGTGTTTCAAAAGCATGTCATGTTGGCCCCACCCACACCTCTGACTCACCTCTCAGTTTGGTGGGGTAAAATGGTTTGCTGCTACAGTTGCTGCTACTGTTGTTGTTACAAAGGGTGCCACACTGTGATGAAGATGACGAGTAACAGGACAAACTTGACTTGAATTCTGGAAGTAGTGCACTTTAAAGCACCCTCTGACAATCTGAGTGTAAAGAGTGCTGTACATTACGTTTTTGTCATTTATCTTATGCTCTTATCCAGAGTGACTTACAGAGGTTACAGTCCTATCCATTTATACAGCTGAATATTTACTGAGGTAAGCGGTACTGTGGTAAGAACTTTGCCCGAGGGTACAGCAGCAGTGCCCCAGCGGGAAATCGCCCCAGCAACCTTTCGGTTACGAGCCCTGCTCCTTACCACTATGCTACACTGCTCTACCAACTGAACATTAACTGGGGAAGAGCAGGTGCAGACAATGCTGTGGTCCCATACCTGCTCCTCCTGGGGAATTCTGGGACACGTGGCTTTCAGCCTACTTTCTATGACCGTCACCCCATTAAAGATAGCATAAAACAAGTGCAGCTGCTGTGTGAGCCGGAAACAAACGCCATTTTCTCTCCTTTTCCGCCCACACTCTCAAAAGCCATGTGAATCAGTTATATCACATCAGCACAGTGAGTAAACCCTCCCTTGTGAAAAATAGTGTCATTCATAACTGGAGGTTGGGGAGTGCACTCTAAACACAGAGTGATTATAAAAGTAAGTGTATGTAGTAACTAACAGTACATACAGTACCAGTCAAAAGTTTGGACATACCTGTTCATCAAAGCATTTTTTAGTTTTTTTTTTCTCGATTTTTCTAATTTCCTTTTTTTTTAAAAAAAAATGGAAGAAAGTCACACATAGGCATCAACTTCACTATTTATATTTGTCTAAGAAAAAATTTCAAGCTTTTAAGTGTAAGTCTTTATATTAAATCGTCTTTGAATGCATGTTTCCCATTAATCAGGTGTGTCAACGGGTACCGTACATTTGAAATTACTTTTATATTCGGTCATGACTGGGGAAATGACTAGTTGGGATAATATTCCTATTCAGCCTTAGTTACTGTGTAGTAAAATAGCCTTAGTGTAATTGCAGATATAGACCTGTCCACTTAATTTGGAGTGCAACTGAAATGTGACAACATATGGTAAAATTAGTTATAACAAAAAATAATTGTAAGGAATCAGTTTTTTTCTATGGCAGAATGCAGCTTAGATGCGTTACATATGTCTTACACATATCAATAGTTATGTGTGTGTGTGTAGTTTTGTGTGTATATAATGCATTCATTTTATAATTGATTTCTTATGATAGGAAATGCATTCCTTTTATGTTGCTAATTTCTATTTTAACATAAATTACTAAAGATTTTCAGCTTGCAGTTCACCCCCATTTCCATGGCCATATGCCACTCCATATTAACCATAGACCTGTACCCAGTGCATTACAATTACATTACATTATTTTCATTTAGCAGACAGAGTGACTTACATAGGTTACAGTTTTATCCATTCATACAGCTGGATATTTACTGAGGCAACTGTGGGTTAAGTCACTTGCATATGGATACAACAGCAGTGCCCCAGCAGGGAATTGAACCAGCAACGTTTTTGGTTACAAACCCTGCTCATCACCACTATACCACACTGCCCCCACAGTGAACTCCTACTCAGATGCATTAGAAGCCACTCTTTCGCATCCCACACAGGGGCTATGAAACCTGTTGCCAAGCCCCTGTACCATCCACTGTTTGTTTACCTTCTCATTGTATACATGTCTCTATTGAGCTCTGAAGAGCTCAATTGCATCCTTGAGCATCTTGAGATGGAGAGGCCAGATTAATTAAATTAGACAAATGTGGGAGTGAAAAACAGAGGAGACAGCTAGTTAGAGAGGCTTTCAGTCTCTGATTGCGGGGCAGCCAAGGGTGAGCACTCGTAATGACAAATGAGTAACCTCTCATTGCATTACGGTGGATGCATTCTGTGTTATTGTCATGGCCTTGCTCAACTTGTAGGTGCAGATCCATCAGTCATGAGGCCTGAGCAAGGCATGAAGATTCTCCTTGTGAAGTGAAACCACATATTATACATGGTTAAGATTCAAGATGTTCAGACGTTGCCTGGGTTAGGGCGAAATGTATGTGTTTGTGAGTGCATGTGTGTGTGTCTATGTGTGGGCATGCATATCGGAGAAAAATTGATTTTGTTGAAAAAAGATACATAAATTGCGAATGTGCCACAACTTTGAGCAGAGACTTATCTATCTGAATGTGGACTGCTTTTCTGTTTGGAAGTTGATTCATAAACTGACCAATTAAAAGGGTTTAACAGTTTCATTTTCAGTCATTTGTGGTTTTGACACTTGTCTGAAGATTAGCCACTTTTTGTGTATGCTACATAGTGTCACACTGTGCTGTCTCTTTTAAAACAATCTAACATTTCCTCAACCCACCTGTTTTTATAGCCTGGCTACGAATCTAGAGGACAAGCCTTGAGTTTGGTTAAAGTAGTCAGTGTGCTGAATAAATAATTGGAAAAATTAAGCAAGGCCAGTCAGCTGGAAGGCAAACCAGCAGACTCACACCGGCCTGAATTAAGTACCACCCCTGCCTGAGGATTACCCACTGCATTCTGGGAGGAGTAACAGTAACATGGCAGATATTTATCTCCCGTCACGAGAAATGCACTGAAAACACATTAATGTACAGGACCAACATGTCTAAATGTCTCTAATACGCTCTACACAATAATGTACTCTGTATGGTGTACGGTTTAGGTATAGAGAGTGAGTAATGTATCAAAAGCCTAGTAATGTACCATGAAAGTGTCAGCTGGCCTTCTCTTCACATGGCAGCCACGTGTATATCTGCATCTCCAGGTGCTCGACACAGGGCCCTGTTATATCCCTGCTGTGCTCACTGCCCGAGCCCCAGGTCTTTATCTTCCCTGTAAACAGGATCCTGGAAAAAAGCGCTTTTACTCGGGGCACCTGGTGCTCTTATCTCTCCCAAACGGCCAAACATCTCTATCTAATCGGCTCTCTCGCTGAGTTAAACGCGGGCGAGAATGGCTCCATTGTCAGGACCGCGGCTGCTGGGAATCCGACCCCCATGTCCTGGGCTTGCACCTGGGCAACGTGCGTGTCAAGGCAGCGTGGTGGAGGAGGATGCTGCCGCGGCTCCAGCAACAGTGTCAGCTCCACTGTACTAAGAAAATAGAGTACAGCAAAGCATCGCTGCTCCGTCACCGTTCAGTTCTGCACTGTAAGGGTGCCATTTCCCATTAGGGTTAAAAAAACTAAAACACCAAACCAATTACAGTAGATTGGATTCCAGCCCAAGTCACTTTGGTCTATGAAGGAGGGACCAAGGCACCTGGATACTGTGTCTGTCTGTTTTGTTGACGTATTTGATTTGACAGTGATCTGTGAACGGAAGTTGGAGATGGGCCAGGGCTCCTTCATTCTCTATGAACGCAGCCTTCTCTCTCCACACATTGATGGCGGCAGTGTCACCATTTGAAGCTGCAGTCTTGGCTGCCCACCTGTGATGTGGTCATCACCAGAATAATGGCTGTTGCAGCATCCACAAGCTGTAGTTTGCCCTAGGCGTCTCATACCTCTATCTCTCTGTTTCTAGCCCAAATCAAATAGTTAATGACTTTTCCTGGAAAACGTCGAATTAATTTCAAGTTTCACTGTTCAGAGGTAAGTGTGAGGCAATGTGCACGTAAACTTTCAGAGAACGGCTGTCAGAGCCTCTCCAAGTCAGCAAGCTCATTATTTAGGTGTGAGTTTAAATCCCCCTGTTATTCCAGTAGTTGTCATTTCGAGTCTGGAACTGTCTGCCCCTTTTGCGGTGAATGCCGTGTACTAATTACCACTGTGGGGCTTGCTTTTCAGCTGCTGAATTGGGGCCGTGGTGCCCATGCCTCAAAATTATGCATCTTTTCTGGCTGCCACGTGGCACATTTCGGAAACAGGTGACAGAATCGGTCCCCGTGCCTTTGCAGCACAAGGTGGATGATCACCCCTTCCTGCCAGGAGCATGACATCACTAACAGGCCCCAGCGTAAACAGCCACGGCCGGTTGCATAAAGCCTATTGAGGTGCTCCGCGGCCCGCAGCCAAGCGATATTGTCTCAAAAGTAGGTGCCCTTGCTTTTCTGTCTGGAGGGTCACGGTGAAGCACCGGTGTCTTTAGCGCTGCTGCGGAGACAATTTGACTGTACAAAGAGCGTGACGCCGGACCGAGTGGCAGGAGACACAGAAACCTTTGGAAGGTCATCGCACTTTATGTGCTTTTTCCCCACACACAACCCACCCAAGGCTAAGCTCCATCAAAATGAAAAGAAGAAGCAGACTAAATACACGGCATATGGCTGAACTAGATTTGCCAACCAAAACAACACAGCTTCAGCAGTCCGGTATCCCAGGCCAGTGAGCACGACTTGTCTGTACCTACCATGCAGCATAGTCCCTGGAGGAGCCTTGCACACCATCAAAACATCCTCTGCCATGTTTTCCTGTGGTTCGTGTGGGACTAAAAATATCCATGCTACGTGCCTCACACCATGTCGGGGCTCCCGGCTGAGTCCTGGCTCTCCCTGGCTTCCAGCTCACATGGAGAACACGGCCTGGGCTAATTATAAGACCAATGGTCCTGGCTCTCTGGGGAGTCATAGAATGAAAGAAAACCACCAGGTACTTTTCTTTGAGGGTCGGTGCAGTCAAAGAGCGGCTCCGTCAAGCACTTACGGACCAGACGTGTACTCTGTAGTACCACACAAGAGATCTTTGTGCAGCAGTGTAGTGCAGCAGTTAAGGAACTATCCTGATAACCAGAAGGTTGCAGGTTCTAGTCATGTCATGGGGCACAGTTGGTGTGTCCTTGAGCAAGGTACTGTGTTATTAACAGCTCTTTAAATCTAATATTATGAACAATATAAGGCTCGAAAAATAGAAGGAAGATGCTTGCAAGCATGGACTCCCACACTGCACTCTGACCACACACATGCACATGAAGTATACACCAATAACACTTACACTCACTGCTGCCTGAGCGCTAGGCCTCCTTTGTGTAAATCCCTGTGTATTTTGGCATAAGAGACAGATTGTCCCCTCTGGAAGGTATGTGCTGTGTGGATGACAAAGTTGCAGGTTTGAACCCACCTCGAGATGACTGTTTCATATTTCAATTCCTATAGGAAAAAGCCTTGATCCATCTGCTGCCAGTGCCAATATACTATGGACACCCATCATGTCATGTTTTGCCTTATACAGGTAGAGGCAGGTGCAGGAGAGGGAGAGAGGCAGAGAAGCTGAGCTCTCCCTGCCAAACCTACTGTACAGCAGCACAAAGGCATGACTGAATTATGACTAGTCTCCTTTTGTCACCCGACAGACTGCTTTAAGGAGAGTTTATTCCAATAGGAGAGCAGACTGTTTTTCTTAACTCACAATGTACAGTGGACTGTCGGAGATGGAGAGACGTGATTGTCTCAGCTGATAGGCTAGTAGGTGAGCCCTGTGGCTGCTTACTGAAGCCCAGAGATGAGATAAGGAGAGAGAGAGAGAGAGAGAGAGAGAGGCCCAGACAGGGAGGAGAGATCAGGAGATAGAGAGAGTTGCAGAGCAGGGTGTTAGGAGAGCAGAGACCTCCCAAACTCACATATGATGTTCTCATGTCACTGTGTCACTGGAGTAATGTGGGTGTAAGCAATGTTCACATTGTGTTGCTCAGTTAATGCATAACTTGCTTGCAACATAAGTGTAGAATTGTGGCAATGCTGTCACATTACGAAACTGCTACACAGTTATGAGAGAGTTAATGTACATGCTGGGTAGGTGTCTGTCTACGGTAAAGTGACAAACATTACACATATTGGTAGCTGACTATGATTAACAGAAACGTCCAGACACATACACACACAGACATACACACACACACACACACACAGGCATGCAGCTTGTGAATCATGAAAGGAAACAAAAGCAGGCAGGGCAGTAAGTTACGGGTTTAAACCTCAAGGACAGCTCTGCTGCATCCCAAAACATTATATTACATTGCATTATTGGCGTTTAACAGATATTCTTATCCAGAGTGACTTACATCAGTAGTTACAGTTTTTTTTGTTATCCATTTATACAGCTGGATATTTACTGAGGGAATTGACGGTTAAGTACCTGCCCGAGGGTACAGCAGCAGTGCCCTAGCAGGTAATTGAACCAGCAACCTTTCGTTTATGAGTTCTGCTACTTAACCACTATGCTACACTGCTGCCCCATGTTGATGTCCCTGGATCCAGTCCACAGTCCCAGCCCTGTGATACGAGAATGCTCTCAGCACGTTTGCTCCGAGTTGTTTGGAGGAATGTGAAAATCCATTAGCATCAAACTGACTGGAAACAGGACAAAATGATGTCTCACATTAGCAAGGTCTCCATTTTCAGGCACTCCATTTTGTTAGTAGCACTCAAAAACTAATGGTGTTGCATGTTCTGATGCTCTCTGGCATTCTATTTGTCTCTCCATTCTGTAGAAATGTAATCATTGTGTGATTACCGCCATTGGCACATTGTGCCAATTACCGCCATTGGCACATTGTGCTTAACAATCCTTAATAACAAGGGATGCATGTCAGATGGGGCATTCCCGATTGCTCTATGATCCAAGCCAGCACATGGCATTTTTGAGCTATTTCGTAAGGAGGCATTTCCTGTTCCCAGAGTTTCGCATGACCTTACTGTCTCGCAAGACGTGCAGAGTCGATGTTTGTAAACCAAACCTTTGCTACGCGCCATGTCTGGCTTGTTTTTGTTTGTGACGGCCCACCTCGCTCCATATGCCTTATCGATGTCTGTGTGGCGGAATCTCACGTATCTAGCATAGCTTTCCTTTTGTGTTTTTGATACTGCAAGATCTGTCAATCTTACTTTATGTAGCTGGGGCTGTTCCAGGCTCACAGAACAGTCATGAAGTTGATCAAAAGATGCCATCATATGATTACTGTATGGTTGGTAAAAAAAACTGGGAGAGGTGGGGGCTGGAGGGGTTGTTGTTCTTCATCTCATCTTTGGGATGACAAATTTCACAAGATGGGCTCGATTTTTCCGGATCTTACCTGTCACGTTTTTAAATCAAACATGCAGGCTTTATTTCGGCATATGTCCACTGTGTCACTGGCCAGATCTGGTTGTCAAGAACTCAGAATCCGCTACACAAAATGACAGTCTAAAGTTTGTTTGCATGCAATTGTATTAGACGTATGGCACTCTGAAAGGTTGTGGATCCTGGGCCGAGGAACAGCTGTTTTTTCCATCGTGGGCACGGATATATAAACGTGACATTTAGATTAGAGTCACGTTACTTTCACCAGTTTAAGACTCTCCTATGTCTAAAAAACCACTTAACCCGCATAAGAGTATTACCTGGCCTCTTACCCCCTTCCATGTACCTCTGTCTATGTATGGGCTTATTGCTGGAATTTCCCTAATCTGGCTCTCACTTCTGAGTTTTCTTGCTACTTATTGTTGCGTCTGACTGCGGTCATGCCTATTTTTATTCTTAGCTTATTTTGGCTTGTCTGTGCAACATGTGAATGCTTACCCTCTTTCCAAGACCACCAACTCAGACCACCATCTACAGCCTGTATATATATATATATAGACCCAATTTAAATGAGTACATGGACCAGAGAACCTACCTTTATTTCACAATTGCACTGGAGCGCTGCTTAATTGCTTTACGTGTTTAACAAGCATGTCTATTGAGATAAGTATCACCTATAATTACCTGATCATTCCTTTGTGCACTTCACACTAGTTGTGGCATACAAAAATAATAGTCTTGAGCTCCTGAGACGCTCAAAGTGCCAGCTGAGCTCTATGGCCCGGGCTTGATCCTAGCTGCGTCATCAGCTGATGATGACCGAGAGCCCACAGCGACAGCACAACATGGCCTTGTTCCAGCAGAGATATGGGTGGGTAGGTCGGCCACAGTTTGCCCATCTCATTGCACCCCGGCGACCCCCTGCTGGTTAGCCGGTCTCCCAATTACAAGCTGTGCGTACAGTTTTTTCCTTGGACTCGTGTCTGTGGAAGCTTGGCATGGAGGACTGCAGTGTGAAAACAAGCAGCACTTACATGTTCTGGAGGAGAGCATGTGCTTATCTGCATCTCCTGCATTGTTAGCAGGGGGTTGTAGTGATGAGTGGCATCTCTATGATATAACTGGGCATTTTAAATTTGGAGAAAAAGGGGAAAAAAGCATTTGGCATTCCTTATGAAAAAAGAAAGATAGTTTCAACTTAAAGCCACTCATCAGTTTTTTTAATTACTGATTATATCTTAGGCCTACGCATGTACATACATTTATACAACCAGCGTAACTCCATGTAATAATTATGTACATTAATTCCAATAAGTATTCACAAAGCTGTTACACTAGTAGGTCAACCTAACATAAAGTGTTACCAAATATTCACAAATTGATATTGATATTGAATATCATGAATGGCTAAGATGATATGACAGCTCTGGCCATCTAAAAATTAGTGCTTTAGAATGAAAACATATTCTACTGCACAATGTCTTTCTCTGGCATCTGCTAATTTCATTTTGAATGCTAATTTGTTAGACTCCTCTGGAATTTATGCGCAAGCTGTTATATGCATGTGCAAAAGCAATGCAGTGCTTCAGCATGCAACACGTGGATATGTGCTTTTCCTCAGGGCTGCGCTGAAAAAGGCGGGACAGTACACACCGAGCTCCAGGCACATGTATTTGCGATCTGGTACAGGTGACCAGGAGCCCCGCACCACATGTGCCACAGGTTCCACGGTGGGATAATTTGATCAAGGGCCCAGCAGACGCCAACCCCACCGCTGTTCCTCTTTAGAGGGCCAGATTACCCATAACGCCCCGCTAAGCATAGCCGACACAGGCCCGCACAGCCCCGGCGGAGCTGCAGGGACCAGCCATGGTAAATTACCCGGGAGCCTCCGCTCGCTGGCCTCCCTCCTGCATGCATTTCCACTTCACTTTTTCTTTTCAAAAGGTTTTCAGCTCCTTTGCCAGCAGGCACTCTTTATGTGTGGGTGGGTGGGAGATTTTTGCCAGTCAGGCACAGAAAGCCAGGGACTTATGAACCAGTTGCTTTTTTTTCTACTGAATTCTAAGCATCCTGGAGGCTGCTTAAGATGCTAGCGTGTGACCTTGGGGAAACAAAGATCTGCCTTGAAAATGCCCAGAGGCACATTCATAAATATTGTTGATAATTTTAAATCTATTCAGTTAAGATATGGTAATATCGCTGTGCTTATGTAGGTGTTATGTACCTCATAAAATGTGACCAAGACAACACAACACATATAAATAGTAGATATTACCTTTTGTTTGGATGAGTCATGTCGTGTCCTAAGGACAGAGGAACCATGTTTCCTGATATGGTCTTCAAGTCTTTTTGTAAACAAACTACTGTCCCTCTGTGTCCCTACACTGTTTTGTTCGGATTTGATGTTGCTTTGACTAAATCTTCAGAAACGTCTTTTTTTTTTCTAACGGCTCAAAAAACACTGTAAAACAGAAGACAAACATATTCTCTCAGGACGATTAATGACTCCTACGGTTTTGTTGTCGCTGTCATTACTTATTAAAGGGCAATGGTAAGATGTTTGTTTCAGACCCAAACTGACATGCCAGGTTAAGCCGAACACAAAGACATTATATACCACAACAGATCTTGGGAACCAGCGCTTGTGATTAGGTTAAAGCACCCTGCAGCTTTTGGGTCACCTAAAGACAGGAGTTCATTGAGAACGGCAAGTCAGAGTGAACTTGGACACTCTTCCTGTTACCTTCATTATGTTTAATCAGTGATGTTGTCTGTCTGGCTGAGAGGGCTAAATCTTCTTTAATTTCATTTGCAAATTTGAAATCAGTTACCATTAATGTCAAATTTATTAAATCACCAGCAGCTTAAACTGACAAAAATGCAGAAATGATCTGAAACATCTGAATAATGCCACTCCTGGATCCCACCTGTAACACCACGCTCACATAGAGGGCATAGGCTTTACAGGGTGCATTTTTGCGTAAGTGGAGCAAATCAGACAGAGGGATTAGATACAGCCCAGTTCAGCCTGGAGGAGAAGGGTCAGGGACTGCGAACGGGGGCACTGGATAGCTCCTCACGTGTTTTAATTTAACAAGCAAGGAAAAAAAAAACCCTGGACCCCAGCAGCTGTGGAGCGCCGCAGCCTGCTGGTGTGTGTGCTGAGTGAATGTGGCACTGTGCAGAGGCCCAGGTGTGCGGACGGTGAGAGGGGGGCTCTGTGTCCGGCTCTCTGCCACCGTGGCTCCGGTGTGTGCGGAATGCAGGGCATTAGGCAGGCAGGTCGCCCTGCGGTATGCCAGGAATTCCGGGAATGCCTGTCCTTTCGTGGCGGTCCAGGGGACACTCGGCAGACCTGTGTGCATTACCTTATTTGTTATTTTGTTATTTAGTTCCGACCAAGCCCGTCACAGGCACCCTCCCCGTTTTAGAGGGTCACCTCAGTAGTTATGCTTGGTTAATGTTTACCCCCACTCACTCTCTCTGGGGGGCCAGAAGGCATGGTGTTGTGTTTCTCATTTCATTTTTTTTTTTCAGATTGAGAATTGAAGATTGATTGTGAGCTTATTATTTCACTACTTAAAGTTTCCTGTCTCATAACAGTGATGGAATCTCATTTATATATACAGTATATAATGAATGAAATTAAAAAAGATCAACACACAATTCTTTAAAGTTAAAGTTACATTTAAAAACTACAGTTCAAATGAAAATTTCTGTGGTATGTTTTTAAACCCCTGTTATGCTGGTTAAAGTATATTTATTCTGGTTGAAGTCATTTCCAAATGCAAATGATAAGCTGGGGTTAAGTGATGCCCAAAGAACTGTGTATGTGTGCGTGCGTGTGTGAGTGTGTGTGTGCGTATCTGTATGTAGTGTGTGCTGTGGACTAGGAAGTGGATTTAAATGAATAATTTACATTCTAAATTATTTTATTATTTAGGCTATATAAAAGGGAAAAATAAAACCCCAGTACTGCAGCTCACAGGTGTAATATAACTTTGTAATTTAGCTCTTATTTTCTCTCTGACAAGCTCCACCTTCTCTGGAAGATTCAAGTCATTGCAGAATAACATATTGCAATGTTACAACAACATTTTTCACCATATTGCTCTTACTCTTTTAAGCAACTTATCATGTAGTGTACCTTCTCTCTGCATAAGCAGTCTGTGAGCCCAGTGTGAGTGTGAGAGAGGGACAACAGTCAGAGTTCTTGTGGTCAATGGTTAATCATTCTGCCTCTCCAGGGGAGGGTGAATCCAGGGCAGTGTGTGTGTGTGTGTGTGTTTGGGGGTTTGTGAGGTTGATATTTACCCACATGACCCACCACTTGATCTTCGTGCCAACACCTGATGTTGGAAAACACAGTTACATTCCTCCTCTTCCAAAACCAGAGTTTACTGGCAATACAGATGTGAGATTGTGAATGTGACAATTACAAGTTTTAGCAAACTTACCTCCTGTAGTGGGAGATGCTGATGAGTACCATTTCAGTGTTTTTTAAGCATAGTAATTTAAAGGATGGCAGATGTTTCCAAAAAAAAGCAAAACCCATTTATTCAAATGAAAAGCTTCAACTAGTGGCACAGACATGGTCAATTTTGATGACAAAATGTAGCATGGGTGTTAAGTCTCAGTTAAATCCCCAGATAAGACATTCATTTTGTAGTGTAATTTTAAACAATAACATGAAGAACACTCAGGACTGCACAAAAAACATGTTAAAAACAGGAAAGTACACATACAGTTCTTTCAACCATTCTTCAAAATTCAGCAACGAATAATACCACTTGGAATAAAATCTGAGTACAGTGTAAGTGTGAACACACTAGAATTTATAAAAGAGAAAAAGTCAGTGTGGAGACATGGTTTTACACAAAGGGCCAATGGTATATTAGCCATTCTCTGTATAGAAAAAGAAGATAGCTTTAAGGATAAATGCTAATTTTGCCCTCTTGCTTTATATTCTGGTGCTCTGTACTGTCAGGGGGATGGAAGCAGATAAAATTCATTGCCCAGGGTGTGCGTTTGTATACCTATGTAAATGAGTTTTCTTAATCTATGTGTGTCTGTGTATCTATATGAGTGTGTGCCAATGTTAATGTGTGTATATAGGGCTATCTGTGCCTATGTGGTTATGTGTGTTTGTGAGTATCTATGTGGGAGTGTATGATTGTGTACCTGTATGTGTGAGATGGTGTTTATCTGTTTGAATGTGTTTGATTGTGTATGCTTAGAGTGTGTGTGATTGGGCGCGATTAAGTTAATGTGTGTGGGGTGAGTATCTTGGCAACGTGCCTCCACAATAATAATAATGTCCCTGACACATCTATTACATCACTTCATGCAGAGATGATTCTCGGAATTCAACTGCCTTATACTGTCTTTGTAGGTGTGTGTGTGTGTGTGTGTGTGTGTGTGTGCTAGTGCACAATTTTGTGTGTGGGTGTTTGTGGAGGGGGAAGCCAGAGGTGTGACCTGTCAATCACACATTATTAACAGATAGCTGCTGGTTTAATTTCCCCTTAGAGCGATTGATCTTGTGGAAAGTCCTTATGAAATGCCTTCATGCAGGTGGGGTGTACATGAGGAGCAGAGACAGACAGGAATGTGTATGTTCATACAGCAAAAGGACAGATAAACAGACTGCTGCAACTTGTAAACTGAGATCGCTATCATACATATACATGCATGCAATTAAACAGGGGAACACTGAACGCAATACTACATGTGTATGTTTGTGGGCTTGCGTAGATGTGCTTGTGTGTGCAGTTATATGTTTGTGTTTTTTTATGTATTCCTATGGGTTTTTATGTGTATCTGTGTTTGTGTGTGTGTGCATGTGTGTGTGCATCCATTTGTGTGAGTATGTTATTTATCTTTGTGTGTGCGTGCATGCATGTGTGCATGCACATGTGTGTGTGTGTGTGTGTGTGTGTGTCTGTACCCTCAAGAAGGTCACTGCTCTGAAGGGAGATGAGGGACGTTCCCTGCCGATTCCACTTTGACATAGAGCTTAATGTTTCACAGAATGGCTTCCACAGGGAGTCTGCAGGGGGTACAGCCAGAGCAGAGCTGCGAATTTCACTGCTGATTCACATTTCACAGGCTAAACTCCTCCAACATCCACAGGTGCCAGAGTGAATGGCTCTACTGTAAATACTGAAGGTGCATGTGTCATGGCCTAGGTAGATAACTACAGTGAATGGTTTACGCTGGTCATAAGGGGTGAGTTGGTGTGGGGTGATAGTGGTAAGGAGCTGCGCTTGTGACTGAAAGGTTGCTGATTCAATTCCCTGCCGGAGCACTGCTGCAATAACCTTTGGCAAGGTACTTAACCTGGAATTGCCTCAGGAAATATCCAGCTGTATAAATGTAAAAATTGGAACCAGTGTAAATCACTCTGGATAAGAGCACTGACATGAATTAAATATGGATGGGAAGAGGTGGAAGATAGGCAGGATGTAAAAGGTTGGGCACTGTGGGGGGTAACACCCCCATCATGGTCCATGTAAAATACAATGCCCTGTTGTAAACTTCCTCTGCACAGAACCTATGATGTGCAGCATGAGCTTTAAAAAGAAAATAGAACCTGAGGGACTCATACGTAAGCTTAGTAATATCTAAATTATTTCAGAGCAACCAAATACTACCAAGTGAAAAAAAAATGTTTCGCAGAAAGAGTGAGGGTGAGGTTTGTGAAAACTGAAAATTCAGTTCAGCATTGTAGTGTATGTATATGGTGTTTACCTCAAAAAGGAAGAGAGGCAATAGGCTTGCATGTAAAATGACAATGTGGTTTACAATTCTGATTGCATTTTGTCAGCAAGTCTTCATTGCTGACACATGGCATACCGTCCTGTCATGGCGGCAGTGTAGCATAGTAGTAAGGATGCAAATCATTATAACTGCTAATGCTTATGTTAGCAAAGGAAACATACATGCCAGCGAATGTTCACGCAGTTTTGTAGAAACAGGTGGATTTATTAGCTATATTTAATTAGAAAATTCTAATGACAAGTAAAGATCTGATTCAGAAATCAGGTCAAGAGCAACACAATAAGCACAAAAAACTGTGTAGCATAGGAGCAGGACTTGTAACCAAAATGTTACTGGTTTGAACCCTGATGGGGTACTGCTGTTGTACCCTTGGGCAAGGCACTTAATCCAGAATTGCCTCAGTAAATATCTAGCTCTATAAATGGATAACATGAGCGTCCGCTAAATGCCAATAATGTAATGTAATGTTGTATCAAGTGAGGATGTGAGCTCTGCATTTGTGTTGTGTTGTATGTGTTGTGTAAAATGTCAAAAATTCACCATGTAGTATGTAGTCCCTTATATTGTGCTGCATGATACATTGTGTCAAGCATTAAAGACAATAAATAGTGATAGCAATCCCTCTTGCTCCAGCGAAACCACTGTCTTCCTGTTCAGCCTCTGGGTTCTGGACTTGAGTGAAGCCCTGTCTTTTGCAGGGCTAGCTGTTTTTGGTCTGTCTCTCTGAAGGTTCTGCCAGACTTTAAGTTTTATTGATCATTTACCCAGATGGGTTACCTGCAGGCAGTCTTTAACAGTGCATGTCTGAAAAAACATTGCATCATTGTTTCAGCATGAATCCTGTATTTTGTGGAGGAGATCACATGCTGTTGCACTGATTTCGCTCAAGCTGCATGAATATTGTACCCTGGTGTAATATTTAAAAAGCAGCTGGTTTAATTCACCTTCAAAATTTTCATGTATGATGCATTTTACTTTGCAAATTCAGACATGGATCACTGTACTTTTGCAGGGGAAATGATAAGTTAAAAAACTCTAAAACAAACTTAATGACACATAATTCATGTTTGTTCAAGGAATCACCCAGTTCATGCAGTAATTTTCTTAAAGGGAGGGGGTACCATAAAGCAGTTCCACTGAAAGTCATGGACACTGGCTGCAATTGAGATTGACTTTGAATTTGTTTGCACAAATCACTCAAGGCTAAAAGTCCCATCTAGGCTTAATTTATACATGTGAACACACCTGTAAAGTCTCAGGTTGAAAAACCCTTTGAAACCTTTTGGTTGTACAAAAATTGAGTTGGACAATTTAGAACTCTAATTTGACCTTGAATTTTAGAAGGATACTGCTAGGTTATTGAGATTTGTAATGATGTAAGAAGGCTTTGGGATGGTGTAGGTTGGTTTGTAGTGTAGTGGCCCGCATTGCAGTAACCCACCAGCCAGTCAATCAGTCTGTCTAAGTACTGTTTAACTTGCCCAGTCAATCTAACACAAAGTCCCATTTGCAGAGCCAACCTCAATACAAATCACGCTGCTCAAAGGCGTCCCATCACCATCGCCAAAAGGAAGCCATCAGAGAATGGCTCTATCAGGAGTCCAACAGGCACCAGTATGTCTGTGCACAGGTCCCAGCCCTTGGCTGTAGAGATAAGGCACGCTGAACTATGGGCACTTCCAGGGGTCTGTGTCTGAGCTATAGGTAGACACAAACACACACACATCATTTCTCCCAGCTGGTTTGGCACATGTTTCTTTGACCTTGGACCTTGGGTGTCTCCCAGGGCACAATGGTATACTTTTCATATACAGTACATACATCTAAATGTACTTGCCCAGGCCTTTAGCTGAATGTGTGTTAGGAGGGCAGAATATTGATATAGTCTCAGCTTATTGCCCTGGTTACGCTGAGAGGTTGCATAACAGTAATCTCCTGGCCTTAGGGGAACACCCTCTGTCTGCTTTTGTAGGCCACCTTTACGTTGGCAATGCGAGAAGACATTGCCCTCATACAATGCGTGGATGCTATTGACATTATTGACAAATAAAATGCGGTTCACATCGATCAGATTCTTTTCCAACAGAAAAAGAGCACAGATATAGAGTCACTCGATTATGAATTCTATTAAAAGCAGCATTCAAATGCAGGGAAACGGGGCAGTCATACTGGATGGCAACAAATCTGTGATGTAGCTTTGGGCTGTGGTACATCGGCTTTATTTCTGTGCATAGATCCAGTACACCACACTGTGTTTGTTTGATCTAATAATTCTGTATCTATTATGCAGTATGTCTTAATTGATCAGCATGTAGGATTTTGTGTTAAAAGATCTCTGGCCCTGTTCAGAATTGACCAAAGTAAAAACCTTTATTAATTGCAAAAATACATGAAATGAAATTTATAGTTTTATAATTAGCCATGAGAGGTTTTAGATGACTGACCAAGGGGAGGTAGAGTAGGGTGTGGAGTTGTTGGAGGGTTATCTTTGGGACCAATTAGCCCTCCTTACACGATAAAATCGGCACACTGATCAAATTAGCTCCTGTGCCCCGATAATGTGGCTGCTGTTGGGAACATCTAGTCCCCGCTACTCCCTGGCTAACCCTTGGGTTGTGGTTCATTCCCTCTCCCTTCTCTTTGCCTGAACCGTAAGCATCAGGCTGAATGGAACAGGAATGAGAGAAGAACTTAAATTTGAAGAGCATGACCTAATAAACAGTTGGATCAAATGACCATACAATGTGCCTACTACAATAAGCTAAGGAAGAGTCAACTCTTCTTCTCTTCAAAGGTTTAATACTGCATTTGATTCAATTTTGATGCTTATAACAGGATCAATTTAATAATACAATTTAATAATAATGAAATGAAGTGAAATAAATGAAATTCTATTTAACATTTACTCTAAATCACATTAATTCATTGTTTTGCAGTATCTGTTCTGTCATAAACATTAAAATACTGACCCCTTGCATATCACCTGAATGCTCATATAACACAGATTAATACTATATTGCCTTAAAGTGATGTCTCCTCTTAGACGGGTAGCTACAATTCATTTAAAGTTCTAATAACGTATGAATCAATGGCTCTTTTCCACCCTACCACTTTCACCAGCCTAGTTACATGGCTGCCTGTGAGGTCAGTATTCTCAGACCATATTCTCTGCCTTTCTTCTTTCCCAATTTTCTGCTCCTTTTCAGTCACAGACCATTCCATCCTCCCTTGTTCCATCCTCCTTATTTGTGTCAGAGGGCTACTTGTGCCGGGAAGTCTGTGACGGCTGCTCCACCCACCACCACCCCCTGAGGTATGACAGCATTCATCTGCAGCTCTCAAAGTCGAACAATACTCTGATGGATGAGGATATTTTACTGTGCCTATCACCTTACCCTGCTCTTTTTCATCAACTGTATATATTCCTACAATTCTTTTTTTTCCAACAAGCACGCCATCTTAATTTTCCAAGACATCCACTAGCTCATCTGACAGGAGAATTGCAGAACTACAAACCATACCTTCAGCAGTAACACTCAAGTTGGTCAATGGATTTATGAAGCAATCTGAAATATTAAGAGAACCTTAACAAATAATTTGACCGATTGATTGACTTGATAGATAGATTTATAGATTGCTTCTATGGATTCTAGAGAATTTTCAAACACATGCATCAAAGCAGGGGGAAAAGTGATTTGCAGATATGCAAATGAAGTGCATGTTTATTCACCAAGGAACTGTTTAATGGCTGGTTTGTATGGAATGATAAAGACAATGGCATTTCACAGCTCGCAGGCTTACATAGGCATTGTACGGTAGACAGCACGGCACATCATGTCGACGCTGGTGTCTGTGCATTTCCATGCTAACTCCAAGACAGCTTGAGGGCCCTTATCCTCACCTAATCAGCACCGAAGCTGCAGGTACACACTGTGCAGTGTCTGCCTCTGCTTTGTGCCTGATGCTCCACATTTAGATTTCATTAAAAACAATTACTCTGGTGAGGCATTGCCGGTAAGGCTGTCGAGGTGCTCCTTAACCCCATAAGAGGACTGATTTGTTCTGGGAAACACATTTTAATCAGGGCCCGCTCCCTCTCCATGGCAACGGCATACTGCCCGAGTTTGAAGTGAACGGGAAACGCGAAAAACTACAGCTCACTAGGTGAGCAAGGTCATATGTTTGCCCTCTCAATGTAGATTATGATCTGTCCTTGTCCAGTTATTCCCCAGGTATAATAACCTACACAAAGCCTTTTATTGGTGCTGCAAAACCCCCCTTCTCGCTCGTCAGTGCTACAGTATCAATGTTGCGCCCGGTCATCCGTCATGAATGAGCTCCATTTTCAGAGGAATTCCGGTCCAGTCATCCAGGTCAGAGAGGTTTGGTAAAAAGGCAGAGGCTTCCGTGATGTAATCGGAACGCAGCGGAGGGACACACACGGCGCGCATAGCAATGAGATGCAGAAGGCTGGTCGCTGTGCCAACCGCGCACGCAAGTGCCCACGCTGCGGGGATATCACTGCCGGGGGGAGAAACGCTCTGCGTGCGTCTGACCGACGGCAACTCGCTGTCACAGCTTTCGGAGCTGTGAGTTGGCGGGTGAGCGTGGGAGGCGATCGGCTTTGTCTGAATCAGGGAGAGGCGATTCCGTACGCAGGGCTTGCCTACACGGAGATGCAAATCTCAATAACTGCTTATGTGAGCAAAGTAAGTGTGCATGTGAGCAAATGTGCGCACAGTTTTGTAGAATCAGGTGGATTTTATTTACCCTATATTTACCCACAAAATCCTAGCAACATGTGCAGATCTGATTCTGAGAGAGACATGGCCAAAAGCAGCATACTAAACAAGCACATACACACACACACACACACACACACACACACACACATATATATATATATAGTACCCTTGGGCAAGGTACTTAACCCAGAATTGCCTCAGTAAATATGCTTCATCCAACTGTATAAATGGGTAACATGTAAAAAATTGTAACCTATGTTTGTTGCTCTGGATAAGAGTGTCTGCTAAATGCCAATGATGCAATGTAATTGTACTAAACTGTATAGTCCAAGGTTTTAGAACATTAAAAAATAAACAGTTTAGGGAGAAAATGGTATATGCTACTATATTGTAAAAGAAGGCTGCACATAGTGTAAAGGAACTACCAGTTTGATTCCCTGCTGGGGCACTGCTGCTGTACCCTTAGGTAAGGTACTTAACCCAGAGTAAATATCAAGCTGTATAAATTGGTAAAATGTAAAAAAAAATTGTGACCCAAGTAAGTCGCTCTGGATAAGAGTGTCTGTTAGATGCCAATACATGTGATCAGTGTCAGAGCTCAGTGGTGAGAAGGGTGATGTTATTCTCAGGGGTTAAGTCTTTAGACTCCAATGCCTACTCAAAAACCATAAGAAGATAAGTTAAAAAAAAAACTATCCCTGTCAACACCTGTGTTTCAGAGGTGGAGTTCATTGTCTGTTATGAGTAGTGGCATGATTTGGCCAGGGTGCAAAAGAGTAAGTGATTTTAATGGTAACTTTCATGTGAACCTTTTCGAGATAATCTAATTTTTCTTTCATTGATCACTTTGTCAGCATTGATCAGAAAGGCCATGGTAGCAAGTGTATGTGAATTGTGGGTGCTCTATTGACAGCTCAGCTTTAGAGAAAGCAAACTTAAATGCATTTGTGATGGCTATCAAATTGTAATTGTTGTTTCACTCGATAACCTAAGGAAAGAAACAAATCCGACATTACATTATTGACTCTCAAAATAGCAGGCATACAAGACTGCAATACACAGTGACCTTATAAAACTGATTTGTGAAAGTAACACCCAATGTATTGACTACCAGCACTGTTCCAGCCCTCAGCTCTTTAGATTTGAATTGTTGGTGCTGATGTTTATGGGCTTTATGTACTAGCACAGTGCGTGACTACACCTGTAAATTGTCACTGTAGCCTACACAGTACTACAGCTGTGACTAAACAGCTGGTGACTCGGTCATATCTCATCTGTGCTTAGACAATACAGGTTATGACACCTTGCCATGAGGACAGAGTACAAATATGACCTCCAGACACAAAGACATCCCTTTTCAAACAGTTTATTTTTTAAAAAAAAAAAATTAAATGTCAAGAACTCTTCAATATATACACATTGTACAATTAGTCAACGATACAAATCTTACAGTTTGTTGTTCTCATATCTGCAGTAGTTCAATTTCAGGAAAAAAAAAATGCTACAGAGAACCCAGGCCTTCAAGGAGGCTAACGAGAGCAGAGATCCCACTGAAACCTACAAATATAGAAGGTGCAGGTGTTTATAGGCATAGATTCACACGCTACACATTTCAAGGTTTGCACAATAAATACCATGTGACATTGCCAGGGGACATTCAGACTGTCGGGTGAAACCGGCACGGTGATTGTGCACAAGACTGGCGAAATTAATTCCCAACAATTCACAGATCATTCTACAGATACACATGCCTTCTTGGTCAGCAAGTCGTAGGTCACAGCAGCATCATGGGGCCAAAGCAGTTCACCTGTTGCATTGCATTGGTGGTTTAATGAGATTCTAGAAGCTTTAAGAATGAATGAATCAGAGCATCGACAAGACAGGAGGGGATGTGAATTCTCTTCCAAGGGGGAACGGATGGCAACAGGTAGGCCTTTACAGCTGTGAGCTTTGATGGCCAGCTGCAAAATGAAGCTTAAGTCACAACTCTGCTTTTGAGTATTGAACAGACCAGCTTGATTTAAATCCACAGGACTATGGAGAACGTGTTACCAGATGTAGTAATAAACCTGGACCTCCTTAAGTGCCATTATCTTTTAGTATGCATAGATGTACAACTTTAGTACCAATTATCAAGCTGAAATTTGACAATTTCACATCTCAAAGTGCTACATTGTATGTTTGGTGCAATAGGGATTCCTGCATTTAAATCTGGATTTTCGCAGTCAAACGGGTGTAAAAACTAATCACTGGCAGACGACACAGGTGATTTAAAGGCCTCTATCAATAAAAGGCCCTGCCAGTTCTCATGACAACACGATCGATCTGTCAGTTTCAAAACCTTACGACGTAACAAACAGTCCATTGCCCCGGGCAGGTTCAGTGTTACACGAGACACCACTTTTGGACTCTCATCTTCGCCTTCTTGCATCTTCTGCGTTCAAGTGAGCATGACCCAGATGTCCATCTCGCAACCTCACGTTCAAGCCGTACTTGTCAATACAGCCTTGAAACGTCTCCATTTTTATGGTTTTCCCACCGCAACGCAAATCTACTCGGTTCGTCTTCTGCCAAAAACCGCCGACATGCTCCTAACGATGCCCTTGAACCCGGCGGTTCCTTTTTTCAAAGCCCTTGCCTCCCGGATTAGATCAAGTAATTCATGAAACACCAAAAGCACGCCGTGGTACGTTTCGGCAGCTGAGGTCTCAAAGAACCCACAATCCGACGACAGGGCAAGAAGCCTGCCCTCCTCGCTGGAGACTGTGCGGCGGTGCTTGAGGTCGCGCTTGTTGCCAACGATGATTATCGGCGTAGCTGCAGGGAGCTTGTGCTTGTATAGCCTGATGCGCTGCACCTGTTGACGCACCACGTTGAAGCTGGCGCGGTCGCAGATGCTATACACCAGGATAAACCCGTCCGCCCATTGAAGCTGCTTTTCACTGATGTATCCCTCCAGCTCATAGTTCTGAAAAAGAACCACATAGAAACTTTATGCAACCTCGCCTGCATTTTGGAAGCTGTATTTGAACTGAATTAAACGCCTCAAAATAAACGAAACCGTAATGACTTGCGAGCTACAAAACTGTAAAGAAAATCTCCTTACCTGTGGGTGTAGCGAGTCCCAGATATTGAACGAGATTTCCCGTCCGTCAATCCTATCAGTATGACTGTATATGGACTCTAGAAAAAAAAGACCAAGAAAAAAAGTCCATTACAGGAACTTAGACTAAACATAGGATTCATCTATCAGCATATTTCTCCCCCCATGTTTGTGAGTGCACTTTGCTTACCTATATCACCGTACTCGCCGATAAATCTTCTGGTGAGAAATCGTACAGTGAGCGCTGTTGACAGAAAAAAGCAGATCAGAATACGTCTCTCATTGCTGTCATCCCATGTTCCATCATCTGATTGCAATACGACGTTAGCCAAGGTACCCATTACCGACAGCAGCAAACATTTCACAATTTACTTTGAACTGTAAAAATTATTTCCCATACTGAAACAGCTAGTTTTATGGATGTAGAAACAGTGCTCACCAGACTTTCCGACGTTTTCTGCTCCAAGTAGCAAAATATTGGCCTCCACTTTGTTCTGGCTTCCGTCCATGGTTCTGCTGCTGTTGACGGAGTTGGATTTGTCGTGAACAACCATTTGTAAACAAATAGACTAGGCTACACTTGTGTTGGCTTTACAGTATCTGACCTTACAACGCGACACACAGCCGAATGCTGCATTTGCGAGGTGTGCGGAAGATATATAGAGGGTTGGGCGGGGCCTCTTTTTAGATGGAGCCTTGAGTCAACCAATGAGAGGCCCGAGCGACTGTTTATGAAATTCACAACTCGAGTGGAATTTTGAGCTCCGTCACCTCCCGCTGAGAAAATGATATGAAACTGCTCACGGAATGCGTAAAAGCGGAGGGAGGGGGCAAGCGGAAGATCGACTGACATTCTGTTTTCTGTTTAATTGCCTAACGCGGTATTCAGGTGACACATTTACCGAAAAGCCGTAGGTTTTATAATCACTTTCTTTTAACGCAGTTAGGAATTCATATTTTGAGAAATAAAGGCGATGGAATGTCTGACCTCAAACTAAATGACGCGTTTGAATGAAGTTATTTTGAAATACTCCCTTTACAACCGGTTAAGCATCCCTGTGTTGTTGTCTTTATATAAATATGTTTGAAAGGTTAAAAAAAAGGGGGAGGGGGGGGGGGGGGGGGGGGTTGTGGGATAGACTATACAATTTTATTCACCTTTCTGTTCTGTAAAAGACAGAACTGACATTAGGATGAACTGTTTTTGAGTATTTTCATGTTCATCGACACTGGCTTTCTTGTGTTGAGGTATCTTCCTCCTGGGAAATAAGATTTCAGAAGAAATCACCTGTATGGGCCAGGATGTCACACTCCTTATTTCAATATGTACTACTGTAATACGTTTTGTAAGTTGTTATTGTACAGTACACTGCTACAGTAATATGTAGTAGATGGTTCCTGCTCCAGGAAAGTACTGTTACCATGTGTCACAGCCCACTGGTAGACTACTTACCTAGTCACTTCTATCAGACTATATTATAATGTGTTGTTTATCCACATCATCATATTTACAATCACTTTGAACTTACTTACCACTTAATACAGTTATTAGCAATGTTCTGTATGGCACCCTACGTTGGCATGAACAATTGCAGTTACCAAAAATTATGGCATTTTAAAATGTTTATTGTAAACTGTGTCAACAGACAGTACTATCATCCAAATACACAAGGTGATGACAGCCCAATAAACCTCCCTTATTCTTAACTAAACAAAAACAAAACAGCCATTTTATTTGTGCTTCCTTTGACAGATTTCCTACATAATGTCTTTCTGCCATCTGGTGGTAAAACAAAGGTAGTGTCTTTACTTGGCTTAATGAGTAAGGCTTGCTGCTTCTATTGTAAGCATTTGCAGGACTTAATAAGCATTCTAACTACTGGTATTGTTGGCTGGTATTGTTAGGGAGAATCAGAGCAACACAGCTGGCACTGAAGAGAACTCAACATCACAATGAGAGAATGTAAGAAGCAGCGGGCAACTGAAATTAGCACAAAGAGGATGATAAATAAAGGATTAGGATCCAAATGATTTACAGGAGTCACCTGAATAATAATAAAGACCTGAAAATAAGATGGGAGCGGGATGCTTGGGCCTGCAGAAATTGTCCACCCCACAGACACAATGCAGGAATGGTACAGAACAAAGTCTGTCTGGTATTCAGCACAGGTGATGGCTGCATTTACCTGGCTGTCCTCCTGAGCTCCAGGAAGATGTCCTGTGTATCAGCACTGGGGAAGACATGGACCCGAGGCAAGGGCTGACCCGGGGGGGGGGACGTGGCGATGGGAAGCCGGAACACTGAGACTTTGGGATTGATATGCCTAGGAAAAAACAACATCACAGAGAGCTAGCTGTCACTCACTCACACACGTGTACACACAGTTAGGCCTACACACAAGAACCAACTCTTAACATACACCACCACAACATACATTATGCAATTACAAATGCCATCAACCAGAACAAGTGTGTACACAAGTACAAATCTGCACTCTCGCAACAGAATGTCTGCACAACTCAGTTAATACAATCCCTTGAGAATCAGTAATGCCACTTAACTGAGTTGCCTGTAACTGGTTCTCTGGGTTCATGAACACCTGTGCAATGTGATAGAGAGAAAAGGGGATATCAGGAGAAAAAAACTGAGTCAGCTAAAGAGAATCATGTCCAAGAAAAATGAATACAGTGTGGCTTTTATTTCTTTCTGCCCTTGAGAGCTCTTTGCTGAAGTTCACGACCTCGAGGACTGCTGACCCTCCTGTCATATAACACAAAGGTGCACCATCTCCCTCCCGTCACCACTGTATCTGGGCCAAGGCAGCTCGTTTTCCCACACAGGGGGCAGCTGAATGGGGCTTTTGTACAGAGAATTTCAGGACACCGTTCGTCTACAGATATTCTGCTTGGATGTGCCAAGCATGCAGCAAGTAGATGGCCTTTATAAGGCTCACTCTGCCTGACTGCCTAAGCAGCTACAGCAGTAGTGACACTTTACCACTAGAGGGCATAAAGGTCAGCAAAGCTGTTATACTCAGCTATGGCTGAAGGCCTTTCATTTCTTGAAAATCACCCAATATCACACATCAAGTCTGATTTGCCGCAGCAGACCAGGGTTAGCAGCCATGACATTTACTTCTAGTTCTACTTCTACTTCTGAGTTAAAAATTAAACAACAACTAAAAAGCATCTGTTTCGGATATTATAGGATTGACGTTTCCAGTCAGAACGGTGAGTGAATGTGCCAGTTGTATACTTACTCTCAGCATCAGAGTAGTCCGTCTTGTCACTGTCATCTTCCTGTGAAACGCAAATAACAAGTGATGGTGTTGCTGATAGAAAAGGGTTATAATGGGGGCCGCAAAAGACCTGCTGCAGTCATTTCCTGCCCTGAATCACTTATCTTTACAGGAGAACTGAAAAGACCACAGTGGTCCTTCAGTGCAGCATGGGCAGGTCTTTGGGGGAGTAACCCAGCCAAGTCTGGAGAGCCCATTGGTCGTTGGGTGTTTAACTGTAGTGCTGCATGGGCGGAGGTGGGTAACAGCAGCCTGCAAGTATGCATTTCTATTGACACTCTGCTGTTGAGGATCCATCTGTATGCATCTGTGTTTTGGTCTTGTTATTTTAGCAGGTTTCAATTACTTCAGCAGCAATTGCTTGCTTGCCAGAAAAAAATTTCCTCATGGCAGTATTCACGCAAACAGACATTGAAGGCTTTGAGAAAACTGTAAACTCAGGGACCCGGGCACTTCACACATACTCAGGGATGATAGACTCAAACACTACAAGCAGCAGCTTGCTTTTTTTCTCCTAACAACCAGCCGGGAGACTTCTTTGACCATATTAGTAAAACAAACGATTACACAAACTTTACACAAACATTATTGGGGTGGGTGGAGTTACTCCCCTCCTACTCTAGGACATTGGTTAACTTTAGTTAGCTGCTATGTAATCTGTAATAACGGTAAGTCGCTTTGGTTTAAAAGTGTCTGCGAAATAGCAAATTGTAAATTGTAAATTGTAATATCAGGATAGCTTAAGTGGGCATGCATCATGCAACATTTTTACTCCCACACTTGTTTTCTTTCTCTGCAAGTGGTCTTGTTGTGAAGTACAAGAGACTCAATGGAACGTGGTCTTGCTTCAAGGTAGTTTGAACAACATTTGGCTCAGGAACACCAGCCCCTTTTACTTGTCATGATGAGGTATTCCACTCCTCATCTGCCTGCAATGCAATGCCCCCTATTTCTGCAAAGAAATACCTTAAAACAGCAATCATATGCTCATGCTAGATGCTGTAGAGTATATTTATGGACCCAGGCCATCTGACAAGGGGCAAAAGGCCATAAAACATCACAGCCATTTGAAAAAGCTCTTGTTTGCACTTAATTTTGAAGAAAACAGAATCCTGGTGCCCAGTCATCAGTGAATATATATAGCTAAAAGTACTTATTTCATGACAGATTAAACGGTAACAAAGTTACAGTAGTGGCAATGTCATCAAATTCCCCCCGTTTTCCATCGCACCGAATAGGTCAACAGGCTTAAAAGCACCAGCCATCTAACAATTTCCTCAACATTTAAAAATGTTTCTGTTTTCAAATATGCTTTCAAAATATGTTAAAATGTGTCATGTCATGTAGTGGTTTTGCACCTTCTTTAATCCCCTGCACCCAATGTGTGGGGATTTCTTGAATATGGTAAAAAGTAAAAAGACAAACAAAACAGAATTACAAACACTACTTAGTGTGATCCACATTTCAATATATCAACAAAAGGGTGACTGAGTTTTGCCTACCAAAAGTTAAGCACTGATGCTGAAGTACAGTGAATAAGTAGTTATCATATACCTGTGACCCACAACAAAGGAATCTGACAAAGAATTCATTTTACAGAACCCTTTATTTTAACAGGCATAATAAAACAGCTGAATGTCACAACTGGTGGTCAGAGGTGTGTTGCATATGAGAATACATGAACAAGGTGTTTCGTTGGACTCTGTTGAAGCTGCAAATGTTTAAATGAATCCACAATCACGTTGGTTTCTGTGTTCCCGAAACATTGCGTCCACTCCTTGCACCTCTCCTCCCCAATATGCCTGAATACAGCAGCTTATGTCATGGACTTCGCTGCACAGACTTCTGGATCCACCCATCAATTAATAAACTCACTGCTCAGTTGTAGTTGGAAACCTTCCAAGTGCTCCTTCAGTCTTTCCCTCACATCTCCACCTCCCACCCCAATCCTGGTCTCTGACTGAAGGCTACATTCTTTTTCAGTCTGCCCTGCAGTCCTCAGCTCAGTTCCTCCTGTTTCTAGACATTGCTGCTCTGGCTCCTTAGTGGGAGACGTCTGAAATCCCACTGCTGACACCACTATGGGCTGAAATCCTGGATCGCTCGCTCCTCCGTCCTTCCTGGTTATGTTCCTCACCCTGTCGTCGATGGGAACCGGTATGAGAAGCAGACGCCCCTCCATACCTTCTTGCAACCAGAACACCTGCTGCTCCTCCTCTCCCTCCCTGATCACTGACTCTGCCTCTCCGCCTGAGTCCACAATGAGAGGCCCGTGCTGTGGGCCCGGCCCCTGCTGGAGCAGCTGTACTGGCTGTAGCTGTGCTGGCTGCAGTGTCTGCAGGGTGGTATGCAGTGCACCCGTGGCTGTGTGCGTGGGGAGGTGCACCTCAGCTTGCTGCTCCAGCTGCTGCTGCAGAGGTATCGGCTGCAGCTGAGCACTGTGAAGCACCGGGGATGCAGAGGCCTTGAACGGCAATGTCTGCATGGCCGCCAAGGGCTGGATCAGTTTCTGAGGCTGTGCAGCTGTTTGTCCGGGGGCCGCCAGCTCCACAGTCACTATCTGCACACCGTCCTCTCCCTCCCTTGTTTCACCCTCCCCATTGTCACAGTAGTAGTAGTAGCAACACTCCTCTGTTCCTGCTTCCACCCCCACTTCCTCTGCCCTTTGAATCGTCTGGGAGCTTCTTCCTCTCTCCCTCTCTTCCCTCTTTGCTCCATAATAGCACAAGGAGGCATCCTCCCTCTGTTCCTCTCCTTCCTTACCTCTCTGATGGCTTCCTCCAGACTGTTCCTCTGTGCCTTCGTCCTCCCGCCCCCGTCCACAGTAGAAACAGTACCCCATTTCGTCTTCAAAGCTTGTCCGTGCTGACTGGGTCGGTCCACTCCACTCTCCAGCCCCTCCTAATCCATCCTCAATCATGCTCAAGTCTTCTGCCATACGCTCCGCCTCACTCTCCTCTAACCCATGCTGGGTCCCTCTCTCTGCTAGTTCCCCCTCCGTGGCCCTTGAGCCCTGTCCCATCCTCCCCCTGCCCCATCGACCTTCCCTCCCTTTCGTCCCCTCCCGGAATCGCCCGAGGGTGTGCTTGAGACGGCTCTCCCGGAGTCGCAGGAGCGTCTGCCTGAGCCGGTTCTCCCTGCGCCGGGCGGCGTTAAGGAGCCGCAGGGACTTCTCCAAACTGTCAATGGCCCTGTCGTAGCGCTTTCTCCACACCAGGGGGCAGAGCTGCGCATAGTTGTGCTCCTTGGGGAGGTAAAACCCCGGGGGAGGGGGGAGGCGTCTCATGTAGCGGGATGGGGAGGGAGGACGGGGTGGGGAACATGAGGAGGGCGAGGGTGGCATTTCGGACAGCTGAGGGCCCAGGGGTTGGGGTGTTTGTGAGGATGAGGGAACAACAGCTGAGGCAGATGGAGATGGTGGTGGAAATTGCGATGTTTCACATGAGGGGTGGGAAGGAGAGGAAGAGACTGGGGACTGAGTGGGAGGGGTGGTCTGTGCTCCTCTTTTGGCTCCTCCTGCTAACCTCAAGCCCTCTTCCTTGCCATCTTCCTTTCCACTGACTGTGTTTCCAGCATTGTGACAGCCCTCTGCCCCCTGCTGGCTGTCCTGGCATGTATCTGACCCATCCTGTTCTTTCTTCAGGGAACAAGCCCTCCTCCTAGGTAAAGAGATACAAACATGGGTTGGCAACGTTGTACCCTTTTTCTGTCTGGCCGTATAACTGCATGTCTGCAAACCTCTTAGGGGTTTGTTACCGTGTCTGTCTGGTGGTGGGACCTGGCCTGTCCCTCCCTCTCTGTGCTTTTGCACTGGTGCCGCGTCTCTGTCGTGAGAATGTTTCAAAAACTGTCGGCACTGCATCCTCCTTAAGCCTTCGATATCCACTGACAGGGTGAAGAGAGGGAAGGAGCTTTTACAATACACATAGAATGTAGAATATAATTCAAAATAGATATAATACTGCGGTACAGAACAGACAGGAGCATGTGCCAGATAAAAAAATAATGTCATTACAATCAGAGTGCAGGTTACATTTGAGCCCAATAACACTTCATTTCTCAATTTAGATATCTCATATCATTCATACAAACAATGTCATAAATGGCAGACATGATGAAAACTGTGGCTTAAACTCATGACACAGGAACAGCAAGTGCAGCCTGTTTACATGAGACCTAAAACTATGACTTGCAGAAACAGCTGTGCATACTGACCTGACACCAGAAAGCTCAAAGCTCTCTGGGGTGAAGTGTTTGGAGCAGAAATAGATGAAATGGCTCTGAGGGTCCCACTGGCCCTTCCCCTGGGGGCCTGTACGCTGAGAATTAATGATCCAGAGAGTGCGACGGGGGCTCCCACGTTTTGGCAACCTGGCAAACACAGCCAATCAGAAATGGGAAACACCAACCCAAAACCGTATCTGAACATGGCAGCATGACAGCGTGGCCATGCATGCGAGCAGAACACAGTGGGGGATGTTCATGGTCAGTTCAGGGTCAGTTCAGCTCACCTGTGAAAGGTGATCCCAGCTTTGCGAGTTTCTCTTGTGTCGCGGGATTTGCAACCAGCTGCTGAGCAGTGTCTGGGCATCTTGAGAGAGATGGACAGCAAGACAACAGTGGACTCTCTATGTGTCTTTCAGATTCCATCTGCTACAACAGTATATAGAAACAATATAAACTACAGCAGATATATCTTGAAAGGATGTGCAATAATACCTTGGCAAAAGAAATCACAAAGAGTGATAGTAATAGGAGAAATGAGATATGTTCACATGGTGCAAAGTTACCCACAGAGGTATCCTAATGGAAAACAGTATCATAAATAGATACATAGATGCCAGATGCATTTAGGATTTTCAACATGAACTGTTGCTATGTAAAAATCGATTTCTACACTATGTTGTTCCCTGCCTCGAACAGAGGTGTGTTATTGTGTTTAATTTGATTTGAATTGGATGATTACAATTTCACACAATTCTGCATGGAAACTTCACTCAAGAGAGATACATTTCAAAAACAGAAATGAAATTGAGACACAATTTAAGAAAGTCTGGGTGAGAAGCATTAGTGTCATCAGCCGAGACAACACTAGTTTCATGCCAATGTATTCAAGTGTGACTTTGAATCTTTATGCAGATAAGCACCCACAGGAAATGCTTGATTAGTGTACTGATCTTCATTGAAGAAATATTTTAGGACATATTCTTACTCCTGCCAAAATGCCACAAGCCACTTCAAATTCCTACCACTAAATACGTTCAGTTCAGATATGCATTACCTCTTCGTAAGTACGAATGTGTCCCTCAGTAATAAAACGGCAGAGAGAGGAGGTGAACATGATACAAATCACTCACGTTACTTCTGCTATGTCTTGCTGGATAACAAGATGGACAAATTTTATAATTTAAAAAGCACTGAAAAGGACGGAAGACCGTTACGGGGGCAATGTGTAATAATACAGCCTCCACTTTATCTAATCTGACACAACGAAGACAACCATACACACAGTCCTGGAAATAATTTACCAAAGCCTACGAAAATGCTTCCAAAACAAAAGACCCGGAATTAATTCCTTTGGGTATGTAATACTGTTCCCACTTGAATAGTACAAGGTGCTTTAATCGTGTTTGTGATATGTGAAGTGATTCGACCCTGGTGTGTGCGCTTCACCGTTTTGTCCCCAACACGTTTCCTACAACTATAGCGTGCTCAAGAGCCCGTGCGCGCATCTATTAAAAATGCACTTAGAGCTGTACCTCCCTCTAGCGTGCATTTATTAAAATTGCATGTCCTTCAAAATACCGCTGAGTCTTCATCAGCCCCCGTCTTCCGCCTTCCTCGGACTTAGCTAACTAGATAGCTAGCTTACGAGCAAGCAGTGTCGGTATTCGGTACCTATATAGTGTGTAATATAGTTGATTATTTCACCGGAAGCAACTGTGCTTTCTACGTCGTTTTAAAGACGGTGTGATGCTATTACAAGTTTTGCAAGCTCCCAGAACTGTAAATAAACAGCTAGCTAGCCAGCTATGTGGCCAACTAGCCACACAGCTACCTCGCTACCAACCCTTTGACAGTGTTTGTTATTCTTCACAGTCTCTTTCCCGTGTGCAACACATCATGCAATGAATGCATTATATAAATATAAATGAAACACCATATTTAACTGTATTAACTACACCCATTTTATTGAAATTTCCGACTTAAAATATTGAAGCTAGTTAAATAAATTTGACCTACCACGCAATGTCTAGACCTCACGAAGATGGCCGCCTTCTTCTTCCTCACTGCCGTTCTTCTGTTTTAGGCCCGCCTCCCTAAAGTCCTTTGTTGTGTGAAAGAACCAATAGCCATAAATCTTCACGGTGAATGACGTGGGATCCCTACCAATAAAATTGCAATTTTGGGAACGAATCAAGGGCACATTGTACGGTCGCATACCAATAGTAGGATTTACATGATCATAGTCAAACAGTTTTGTGCCTTCATGTTTTCACGCTTCATTGTTCCAGTTCACAGTAAAGTAGGCAATATCCTTTGCTGTACTTAAAATTGACGTCACTGATTTATACTGTGCAGAAACAAATAAAACATTTTTAAAATTGCTTTGAGCAAGCATGTAATCCTTTAGCGGTCTCAGGGTGGAATATATATTAAATGATTATTTGGTCATGGTTCTTGTTTATATCACTCTGCATATTTAAATTCCCTTACCTTTTTGTCAGCTTCCCATACGCACACCATTGGGAAATTGTAACTAATCGTAATCTATGAGTGTTTTTTTTTTCAGGGAGTAATTTCTGTGAATAAATTTATGGAAATTTAAGACTAGAGGATGTCTGCATCTTAGCACCAAGATAAAGGCCTGGATCCCATGTGTTTCTTGGCCATAGCATTTTACACCTTTTTACATTTTTACATTCTCACAACTAATTTATTTAAACAGCTGTTTCCTAATTGTGTGTAACAGTAGTGGAGCACTTCAAAAGAAATTCAGGCATGTTCTGTCTTTGTCAATGCTTTATTGTCATGAATGAAACTGCAAAAAATACAAAACTGAAAATCATTTTAGTCTCGATAAAAGACCATGCTAAGTAAAAGGTAACTGCAGTGTAGTGATATTTATAATATCTTTGTGGAATAAAGTGCTGAACTTTCATTCACTCATTTTATTCATAGCAGAATGTAGGCATCTGTGCATGTCTAGTTTGCTACACTCAACTTTGGCTCACTGTGGTAAGAGAACCACAGAGATGGCCTAGTCTACAGGAAGCTGTTTTTGGCTGCATCTTATGCCACACTTTTTCTATTTAATATTGTGGCCCTTAATGTGAAAGCTTTATTCTACACCCCCAAAGTGATTTCTGCCCCTGCTCTATAGCTAAGACTTCATTTCCGGAGGGGATGCTTTTTCCCAGGAGGAGCTCATGGGAGAGGAAACTTCAAATCTTCAAATCACTTGAATACATTTAATTTGTGTTATGTAAGAAACCATAATACAGTCTCCATGTAATTTTTTCCCTTTGAGGCCATAGACCCTCAGTGTAGCCAGCCTTTTTCAACAGGGCAGCAGTTTGATTTGATTTCATTTCTGTTGCAGATACAGGCACAGCACTCCCTGGCACTCATCCCCCTTTCAGTCTTGCAAGATTCTGAGCATTTCTTCACAAGGGCATTCTCCAGGATGTAGTCCTCTATTGCTGTCTTCAGTCCTGCCTTGGCCGGCTCTTTGGAACTCATCAGCCTGTGATGGGGCTTCAGAGAGTAGAACACCACAGTTTGTGTTGCTGGTCTTCCCTCCCACAGTCTCAGAACATGTTGCTAAACCTTTGCAGGGCTGGATGGTGGTGATGGTCTTCATTTTTCCTGCCAGTTGGATTTTGGTGAGTGCAATAAGTGTTGATCAGGTGCTGTTCTTGATGAGGGATTCACTGGATTTATGTTTTCTGCTGGAGACTTTCATCTTGCATTTGGAGAGGGCTCGGCAGTCCACCATAGCCATAGGAAGTTTCTGTTTAGTCTGACCCAAATAGCTCATAGGCGACTCCCCCTCCCCCCTTCACATGAGCACTTGTGAATTCTATAGTGTGACCAGTTTGTGAAGTGCATGATGATGTGTGAACTCGACAGATCATGACCATTAATAATCATAAGATTATTAATATCTTTAAGATGGCAACCACTCTTGCACTCACTGCCAGAAATGTAGTAATCAAGCCAAATTCAATTCAATTCAACAGGCAAACATGCAAGTGCACAAAAGACAGTACAGTAAAGGTAAGTTGTAAAGTATGGCATATGGACTTGTGATTCACAGAGCAAATACATGCTCTAAGTGAATGTGTACATACTATATATTTCTTAAAGCAACTCACTAGGAATCTGGTATGATTGGCCAATGGTATATAATCCCCTTGCATGCCATCAGTTTCTGAATTTGCCAACCCAAAGGGTGCCCCCATGTGACAATGCTGTGTAGAGTGTTATCTACATAATGATTTGATCTATTTCTTCTCACATTCATTTTGCATTATTGGCATTTAGCAGACGCTCTTATCCAGAGCGACTTACATCAGTTACAGGTTTTTTTTTTTTTATCAATGCCTTTGGTTGCAAGTCCTGCTCCTTAACCACTATGCTACCCTGCCGCCATTTCACATGGTCATCATGACAGCTAGCTATCATAGGGATAGGGACTGGTCCTTCTCCGGTGAACTTTTAATCTCTCTTTTAATCTATAAATTCGAATGGGACAACTTGCCGGTCCCTGACATGTACACCTAGGGACACGAGACTGTTGTTTTTCATATTTGTTGTGATTCCTTTTTACTGAGTTCTGTAGGTTAGCCAGTTTCCTACTGGTACCAGTACCTACTGTATTGTGTTTATTGCACTTGTACTAACATGTTTGGGATTGTTATTATTAATTAAAAATGGCATTGATTGAAAATTTTAAGTCATTAATAAATATTCTTATTATTTTTACTAAAGTGCATTTAATGCTCCCATATGTTCAGATTTGTATATATCTTATTTATACACTGAATACTGGTTTTGATAACATGTTCACATGAGAGGGTCCAGAATACTGTTTTGACCTGGCCTTTCCTCTCCAAGTGTACTGGTATCTCCTCCATATTATGCTGATCCAAAAAAGGCACCATTATAAAAGGTTGGTTTAAAACACCCCTGACTAAAAGGTAAGAAGTGACAAGAAAAAAACTTAATGATAATAATTTTTATCCTGTTAAATGTGTTTTATAGATCATATAAAATCATATAAAATGATATAGAAATGAAACAATCAACATATATAGGGATTACAAGAAATAATAATGCAATAAAATAATAGCAAAGCTACACAGGCTGGACATTATGTGCTCCTTAACACTCCATTGTAAAGCAGATCATTCATAGACGCATGCATAAAAACAAAAACCCATGGCTGCAGAAATGCAAGCATCCAGAAAAAGTATCATGTTGGTTGCTTGGTTCTTAAAGCTGTACGAGCCCCATGCTGAATGAGGTACTGAGGGCTATTAATGTCAAAAAAGTAGGAAACTCAGAAGGAAGCCTCTAAGTGCCCCAGAAAGTTCCGATAAAATGTGACACCAGACAAGCAGCTCACCCAATTATGTTCTCTAGAAATTAGGCCGGGGAAAAACAAAAAGCAAAAAGCTCCATTCTGCAGCCAGATATGCTAGAACACCATCAGCATTGGCTCCTTTCAGCCACAGATCACAGTACAAAGTCGAGCTGCCATACTTCACACCTTGTAATTCCTTTGTGAAATGTAATGACTTGTTATCAACAGGGTGTTTGGGTAGCAGCCTCTGTTTGTGATTCAGGTTCACTTGTATGTATTGTACTGTTTTTCCTCAGTACTTCACTTGTTCTTTCCAGTGCACCGACATGTGTATGCTAAAGAAATAAATAAACTGTTATTATAATCGTCATGACTATTTTTATTGATGCTGTTGTTGTATGGCTTCCCCTTTGACCTTTTCACAAACAATACATCATCAGCTGCACATGCTGTGTCACATTTTCTATCTTAAGGCAACAAGATTGCGTTAGAATGAAACCTTACAACATTAATGACCAAGAAAAGTACAATGCCTACTGAAGACATTGATCTGATGTACTGAAAAAGCTTGTATTTCAAGCTTGCAACCCAAGGTCTCTCTGCCAAAAGAATAAGCGTGAGAGTAAAGAAAAATGATGCAGTGGTGGCACTGTGAAATGTATCATTTTACTATCATATGACCATCTGTCAACCCCACCAAACTCCATACTTTGAGAAAACATACCACAACTGTGGCACTAGAAGTCAATTGAAGATGAACTTGTTGACCATGTTTGGCAGGATCGTAAGATGTGCTTTCTCATTGGTGCAGCGCATAGGAGCAGGCGTGTTTGGAGAATTATTTTGACGTGTGGTTTCAAATGCTTGAACATGACAATTTTTCTTCTGAACAATATGGGGTAATGCACTTTAAGGCTAGTTACTGGATGGCTGTTACCTTAAAAATTCATTTATTTATTTATTTGAATAAAAAGGAAGAACTTCCCAGCTCTCCCCAGTTCTTGTTGTTGCACTGATGGCCCTGTCACCTCACTGCATGTGAGCACCCTACAAACTTAATCATTCTTCTTTCTGCTAATTATTACTGTCCTTTTGGCAGTCTCCCTTATCTCTGAAGACTTATTGTGATATCATTATCAAGCAGTGGTATGCAATGCATAAAAAGAGCCCTGGAAATCATCCAACAGCCCTTTACTGGGCCATCCAACTTGTCTTAAGTTTAAGTGGCAATAATCCTCACAAAAAAACAAGTTTTTAGTACATCTGGTGAAATTCTTTTTTTTTTTGATCAAGGGTAGTGTCAAGTATGCATATCTGACTGGGGGAGGGAGGGGGGGTGGAAATATAATGTGACACATTGTCATGGTAAGGTTGATATCCACGTTTGGTTGTGGAGGAATGTGTCAATGATGTATGTGACAAAGTGGTAGAACTTGAAATGGACATGAAATGCAAACTGAGCAAATCCCACAAAATCTCACCCATCATGCCCTCTGACTATTTAAAAACACACAATACACAGATACAACCTAGTCCCATGCAAACAACCTGTCTGCACCAACTCTACAGAGCATAAGGTAAGTCACTGTAAAGAATGAGCTATTATGACATTAGATGAGAAATGGGATTCTCTGCTCTGTGATGAAAAGGAAATACCTACAAAAAGTAGTGCATTTCTCTTAAACACCTGGATTAAAAAACGTTAAACATTATGCAGGTATGTTTTTCAGAAAAATAGTTGCTCCCTTTAATATTCTTACATTGCAGTCTGCTGTACAGTATATGGAATTTACTCTTCATTTAGCTTTTCTGTATGCTCCTCTTTGTCATGTTGTACTTTATCATTATTAATATGTCTTGGACAGACAGAATTGTAAAGTTGTAAAGTTGCTGCAGTTTAGAGTATCATCCAATTGAATACATCTTCATTCTTCATAATACTCATCATTATCATAAGGATTATAATGACTGTCATTATCATGATGAAACAGCTGAAATTTTCTTTGAATTTCTCTGAAACAGATTAATAAGTGTTTGAAAATAACACCTTGCGTTTACATTGATATGGCAAGCGCACACCAAGTAGATTTATTCATACTCAATACATAAAGCAAACCATTTTTCCTTCTATTTTATTTCACTTTGGTCCAGGGAAAAATATAGAGACCCCTTAGGTCTCTGATGAATAGAAACATATAACTTAATGTCAAATTCACTGGATTTCCAGCAATAAGTGATATTATTTCTAGGGCTAGGCATTTATTTCATTTAAAATGCTACTTTCCAAATATGAGTGAGCTCTTAAGTGGTTTCAGTCCACTCTGTTCTGATAATGCTTCAGTTGCATCTCATGCAAAAAAGAATATTCTTTCTGCTCAATTCCCTCAAGGTTCTCTGTAGACTGACCAGAAAGCTGTGATAGCTTGCAAAATTATAACATCTAGTTTTGCTCTCATTGTTAATGTTTATGTACAGTCAGATCAGCAACACTTTCCCAGCAAGGATAAAATGTATGTTTATATTTGTGTCTTCTGTTCGATAGATCCGGTGGATCACTCATTGATGGAGGGGCTGTGGCAACTCCTGCTCCTGGCCTGGGCGTGTCACTTCCTGTCCTGTCCTGGTCTTATTGTAGCCACGATCATCGGTACTCCACAACAATGTGAGAAAGCTGAGTTTGTCCCTGGCTACAACCTGGCAGGAGAAGGGTTCGACATTGTGAAGATGGAGCGGAAAGGCGCCTACGTGATCAACATGGAAGAGTGGAGGAAACCAAACGGCAGCTGCACTTTGGTGGAAAACCGCTATCTGGGTCAGATCAAGCAGAAGCTTCCTGTGGCTATGGTGGACTGGCGAGCCCTCTCCAAATGCAAGATGAGGGTCTCCAGTACCAAATATGAATCCAGTGAATCCCTTGTCAATGACAGCACCTCTAGTGTCACAAACAACTGGAAAGTCGGTCTGAATGTCCACATCAACCCCAGTGTGAGCGTCGGGGCATCCTTAGGAGGAACCCATTCTCGTGAGGCCTCCTACGCCATGCAGAAGTCAAAGGAGGACAAGTACAGCTTCGCCAGCCATGAGGTCTACTGCAACTTCTACAGGTGAGTTAACATTTGAGATCATAGTAGAATATGAAAGCAAAGAATCTGTAGGCTTTGCTGATTGACCCTATGGGTTCTGCAAAGGTCTTTTTGCTGTCCAGTGTCACACTGAGGCTTTTGGCACTCTAGGAGGCAGACACCATAGTGTTGTCCAGGGTGACAAAGACACATGTATGATGTTGTTAGAGGTTTGGACTGTGTAAGAAATTGGAGATCAGGATTACGCCACAACACAATATAGAACCTAATTCATATGAATAATTAAAACAAAGATGGGGCAATAGTGTGGCAACTAGCTGGTTAAGGAGCTGGACTCGGATAAAGATATCTGCTAACCAAAACAACTAAGTGATAATACACAAAAAACTCATCCTGAGAGTTGGTTTTAAAGTGGTCAGACCTTGATCTTCGATGGTTTGACATTAGCTGTGCCCGTGTTCATACTGTAGTTACTACTGGGCAGACATGTTCCCTCTCAGGTTGAAAGAGCAGAGGAAACTGCTATGTGACTTTGTGCAATGAAATTACCAAAAAAAAACTTTATGCCATGCTGGATCTACACAGATCTAACCCCAATGGTGTCCACTAAAGTTTCAGTCAGGGAGGGGCCTTGGCTACCCTCCATAACTTATTTCAGTTGTGCATTTTCTTATATGTGGGGTCACCAAGTTATTTTCAGTAATATGGAGCTACATATCTGAAGATATATGAAAGTTGGGCTAAATTTGATTTTGTAAACTAAAAATCTGGTTAGTGTCTAGAAGTACAAATATACACAACCTAAACATGCTCTGTCTGGTTCCTTTTATGTTCAACTTTCTCACTCCAGATACAGATTAGCTACTACAGTACCTCTTCACAAAGAGTTTCAACAATCTGTGAAGAATCTCCCTCATGGGTACAGTCCTTCTACCAAAGCTGCCTATCGAGATCTGATTGACACATATGGCACTCATTACATCACAAAAGTCAGACTGGGGGGGAAAATGAAGAGTGTCACCGCCATCAAAATCTGCCAAGCTTCGATGAAAGGACTGTCGGACACAGCAGTGATGGATTGTCTGAGTGTTGAGGCCTCTGCAACATTTGCGCAGACTGCAACAGTTAAGACAGAGTTCAGCACCTGCAAAAAACTTAAAAAAAAGATAGGCACCAGTAACAGCTTCAGCAGCATGTTCAGTGAACGTCACTCTGAGATTGTGGGAGGAAAGAGCGACACAGCCGACCTGCTTTTCTCAGGCGGGTCTGATCCTGCAGCCTACCGGGATTGGCTGGAATCCTTGAAGACCGTCCCTGATGTGGTGTTGTACTCTCTGAAGCCCCTTCACAGGCTGATGAGCTCCAAAGAGCCGGCCAAGGCAGGACTGAAGAAAGCAATAGAGGACTACATCCTGGAGAATGCCCTTGTGAAGAAATGCTCTGAATCTTGCAAGACTGGAAGAAGGATGAGTGCCAGGGAGCGCTGTGCCTGTGTCTGCAACAGAAATAAAAATATCAGATCAAACTGCTGCCCTGTTGGAAAAGGACTGGCTACACTGAGAGTCTATGGCCTCAAAGGGAGAAAATTATATGGGGACCGGTGGACCCAAACTGATGGCTCAGTTGTAGTTACCTATGGAAAACAGTCTAAACGTACTAAAGTGATTGATGACAATGACAATCCAAACTGGCCAGAGTCATTTGAGTTTGGCCCCATCAAGATTGACATGGCGACTCGACTCAGTTTTAAAGTGTATGACGCAGACAATTCCTGGAACAGTGATTTCCTCGGGGGTTGCTCTATTGAACTCAACCGTGGGACTGAGAGCAACTCCTGCATGTTTCGATATGGCACCTTCCTCTTCTCCTATCATGTGTCGTGCGCCCCGAGCCTGGGTGGCCCAAAGTGCTGGGACTATGTCTCCTCTCCCATGAGTGCCTCCCTGGCGAAGAAGTTCCACTCCAGGAATGGGGTCCTCGCTGGGGAGCACTGGTTGGAGGCACTGGGCAGGAATGACACTGGGGGTGTAGACCACAGCTTTGGCTATAATGACCTCAGTGGTGAATAGGAAAAATCTGGCATTAGATACAGCTTATTGCTTTTGCAGTGCAGCTTCTTGTAGACCAGGCCATTTCTGGGGCTACCTTATCACAGACAGTGAAAGTTAGATATACAGTACCAGGCAAAGGTTACTGGTGCTACTCACCTACTCATATAAGGGTTTTTCTTTACTGTGACTGTTTTCCACATTTTAGAATAATAATAAAGACATCAAAACTATGCAATGACAGAAATGGAATTATGCAGTGACCAAAGTGTTAAAGAAATCAAAGCTATCTTATATTTTAGAATCTTCAGAGTACTCAGTTTTTTAATTAAAATTTTTTTAGAAAGAAATTCATATATAGACATCGACTTTACTATTTATATTTGTCTAAGAAACAAATTTCAAGCATTTATGCATAAGTCTTTACATCAAAGCATCTTTGAATACATGTTTCCCATTATCTTAATCAGGTTTGTCTAAACTTTTGACTGTTAGTATATAGAAATGTTAAGGATATGTTTTCTTTGCTGTGCATTCTTCTTCACGAAGCATTTTAATAATAAAGCATTGACAAAGACAAAAATTTGTGAAATTATTCTCAAATTCATAACCATTGGGCACACAATTTTCAAGCAATTAGTCTACTTAACTAGGAGAGACACATAAATGGGGTATTCAGACTGTACAGAGGAGGCATCAGACACATAAATGGGAAATGCTGTTTGCAAGATACCAATTGAAACATGTGGTCCAAAAGCAGAGGCTTCCAGGTTCTACAAGTTAGCTTGAACACCTGTAGCCAAATTTCTTCAATGAGTTCACCTTCCAGTTGTGTTTTCAAAAACCATAGTTGTTCACAGAAACTTTTACAAGGAAAAAGACTCAAAGAATATTCAAACTACTCACAGTGTGAGTATGCCCACCCCCTGCCCCCTTCATGATCTTTCCAAGATCTACAAGCACAGAGGTCCAGCCATCTTGTCTCCTATGTATTTAGCCTTTGCTCCAGCATTATACCTGCCTTCTACAACAATGTGAGGCCACCCCTTTCACAGACTGCCCATTAGCTGTTTCAGTATGGGTGTAGCATAGCCAAAAGCCTCTTAAAGCGGAGAGGCTGAACAAAGACTCAGAGTTGGCAGACGATACACATGAGCCAGACAAAGGGGGAAAGCAGCTCTGCCAGTGCTAACACTGATCCAGACCTGCAGGTCCAGAGCAGCCAGCCAGGTCAGAGGTCAAAGGTCACAGGTCACAGGTCACATGTTAGGGTTAGAGCTACATGCAATTGTCACACACGCACACGCTTTAGTTTTGGTTTTTATGTTGGCGCTTGCTCCAACATCATCATACAATTACAGGCAGCCTCCCTTACAGGTAAGCCTATAAAGGTGAACTGTTGACATGAAGAGGAGAGAAAAGAGAAAAACAAACCTGTGTAGACCTCCCCAGTGTCGGCAGATTCACCTTTGCTACCTTGAAGAGGCATGAGGAGGCATAATGATAGTTTAGTGACAGTAATTTCTGCTTGTTTGTTGGTTTATGTATTACCAGGCTACCCACCAGAAATCCTCAAAAACAAAATATTACACCTCAAAGGGTTTTGGCCTAGAAAATAATCATAATCCAATTCTGCCCAACTCTAGTTCAGGTGTGCTGATGGCCTTGACCCTCATTCCACCTCTTACTCCAACTCCAACTCTTTCTACATTATTTTCCTCCCTCTTAATTACTATTTTTATTAATTACTATTTAGCAATTGATGAAACAGTTTTCTTTATCTCAGATGACCTGTGTGGCATCACTGTCCAACACTGGTAGTGAATTAAAAGAGCTCTGGAGATCATGCAATGATTATCTTGTGCCTTTATTTTGCCACCCTGGTCTAAGTGATTCGGTCAATAATGTTCTCGAAGACAAAATGATTCAGTGCTTCAGATAAAATGACTTTTCAGTCAAATGCACAAAATTCACCATGTGTAGTATGACTATCTGAGAGATGGGAGTGTATTTTGACAAGCACACTCTGTTTTTAAGAAGTTTGACATCAGCGTAAGTTTGAGCGCTAAATAATGTGTCAGATGCACATTTTGAATTTACAGAACAGTAACAAATTCACAAACAGGGAGATACACCCAACACCCCCCACATCCTCCCACAATGCCTCGCTCTTGTATAAATTGTTCAAACCTTGCGCATACCCTCCATCAGCCTCTCTACAGAGCAGAAGGTAAGACACTATAAAGAAAAGGCTTTGATATTAAACAAGAAACTATATGATATGTTCCATTATATACAGCAAAGACACTACCCCACAGCTGTTTTGGTATGGTTTTAAGTTTTTTTTCCAGCTTTTCTTCTGATTTCTTGGACCACACAGTAAAGTATGTCCTGTTAACATGAAGCATTACAGAGATAGCTTTGATCTTGTTTTTCATGTTTATATTCAGCCATGTCAGGCATACATTCTAACCCCTGATTTCTGTGATTTCTAGTTAACACACAGTCAGATTTGTCTTATCAGTAGATCATGGAGGGACTGCGGCAACTCCTGCTCCTGGGCTGGGCGTGTCACTTCCTGTCCTGTCCTGGTCTCATTGGAGCCATGATCATCGGCACTCCACAACAATGTGAGAAAGCTGGTTTTGTCCCTGGCTACAACCTGGCAGGAGAAGGGTTCGACATAGTGAAGATGGAGCGGAAAGGCGCCTACGTGATCAACATGGAGGAGTGGAGGAAACCAAATGGCAGCTGCACTTTGGTGACAAACCGCTATCTGGGTCGGATTAAGCAGAAGCTTCCTGTGGCTGTAGTTAACTGGCGAGCCCTCTCCAAATGTAAGATGAGGGTCTCCAGTACCAAATATGAATCCAGTGAATCCCTTGTCAATGACAGCACCTCTAGTGTCACAAACAACTGGAAAGTTGGTCTGGATGTCCCTGTTGACCCCAGTGTGAGCGGCGGGGCATCCTTAGGAGGAACTCATTCCCGTGAAGCCTCCTACGCCATGCGGAAGTCAAAGGAGGACAAGTACAGCTTCGCCAGCCATGAGGTCCACTGCAACTTCTACAGGTGAGGTAATGTTTGAGATCAGAGGGGGGGCAGGGTTACTGTACCAACAGAGCTTTAGGGTTCTGAGGAAAGAAGAGAAGTTCAGGGAGTCATTTAAGCACAATACATGCCTTGCAGAAAGTTTTTTTTTATTTAAGGGAACTAAAAAGTCTGGCTTTTGGGTCAATGTTTAAACTGATGGTAGTATTTCACAGGGGATCCAGGATGTAGTAAAAGTAGTGGTAACAAGCCAGACCTGATGGATGTTGAGTCTCAGTTGGTATACTGATATTGAACCCTTGATTGCTATGCTTCATTAAACAGAGTCACTATCTCTACTTGAGAGAAAAATCTCTACTTACAGAAAAAACACTAATGAATTTAATGAGTTAATGGATGTAAATAATGGAGTATAATTTGATTTGGTTTCATATGACATTTATTAACAGTCCTGAGATATATGAAATGATAAATGTAAAGCAAAACAAAAATTCTCATGTATTTTTTCCCCAGATTTAGGACACGTAGCATTTTTTGCAAGGTTTAAACTAAATCTCTGAGTTTTTTCTTGGATTTCAGTGGCAGCCTAAAGAAAGCTTTTACATATCTTCAGATTTAGACCATAAACCTTAGGTCTGGATTTCAAAAAAAATCTTAAACCTGCATTTAAAAATAAATATTCAGTTTTAAAATAAATATTTTTGCATTTTATACCGTATATGTATTTATATCTTAAATATGAATTTCAAAAGTAAATATTTTTGTTTAGTTTATTTTGCAAATCTGAGATCTGGAAAACCAAAGATTTAATTCATAGATTATTTTTCTTCAAATATGAGCTGCAAAAATAAATATTTAATACAAAAATATTTATCAAGATCTTGGCATGCAAAAGTTAATATTTACTTACATGTAAATGTTGGTTTTATACGTTTTGTAAGATATTTCCCTTCGAAAATATGATGAATGCCAATTTCACAAAGATGAATTTCCGAAATTTGTAGAAAACGCATTATATCTCAGGGGTTTAAGTCACTATATACTAATAAGCGCTGCCCATCCGTAACTGACAGTGGTGTGAGGTGGAAAATGGGCCAGACACAGTGACAGGGCGGGGAGCGGAGACAGCTGTGACAAGGCTGACGTCAAAGCAGCAATGATGGGTAAAATGATGGATCGTTGTTACGTACAGACTGTTTCGCGCAGAGACAGTTAATTCTACCCCCGTCCTCTCTGCAATGGCAAGTCTTCCAAAAACTGTGTAAAACGACAGCCTTCAGAGGGAGGGACTGACAACAATGAGATGGGACAGAGTGGAGGGACGAAGCGCAGTATTGCTAGGTTCAACATTCCCTCACCCAGGCTGGGGTTACAAAACACAAAAAACCATGATATTCCTTAAACGGTCAGTTTATATAGGAAATGATTTTATGGATTACTACTGTTTAATAATCTAAACGTTGTAATGATAAATAGCATTAATCTCACTATACCATTTTCAAATGGAAGGATGGTTCGGCAGTGTCGTTTCCTCAAGGTGCTTGTGCTTATACCAGGGGTCGGCAACCTTTTTGACATGAAGTGCCAATTTGAAATGTTCTTGTTAATTAGTGTGCCATATCAACATTAAGTGTACACCACATCAAAAAAACATTTCCAACAGACCTGGAATTTTATTCCATCCATATAGGCTACATGCATAGCAACAACATTTTAAAGAAACCTTTTTCTCTCATAATCAGGACATTGTAATGGTCATTTTAGGTCATTAACCCCACCAACCTCCAACTCGTCTTGTTCATCAGCAATAAACTTTACTAATTCAAAACTAAAGCCCCCCCCATGGGATTCTGCCTTGTCTGCCTGATCTTTTAAAGTTTTCTTGTGCTTTGTCTCAAAATGGCGCTTAACACTCGCCAAACAACATTTTCAAAACATAAAATACACACAGCTGGAATGCCTGAACCTTTACTTTAGCTTTCTTAGCTAGCGGGGTTGCCATCATCTGCTAAACCTCAACTGCTGCACTGCGATTCCTGTGGGAAATGTGAGCAGGAGGCTGTATCGTCAATCCAACTAAATAAGACAGGCCGCGCAACAGCAAACGGCTGTTCAAGAGGTGATTTGGCATGCAGCTGAGAGGGCACTTGAACATTTCTTAACCCTTTCACGCGTACAGTCACACAGGTGTTAGCGCGTATGCTAAAACCGGTGCGATTAGAACATTAGATTGGAAAAATTCTAGCTAATTTTAGCTTTGAGGAAACAACGATTTAACATTAAAAAATATAGCAAATGCTAACTGAAAACTATGAGAACCTTAATAATGCTAATGAAAACATAACGAACCATGTAACATAACACGCGCGCTGCATAGCATAAAAAATAAGTTAAGCTCTTGCCATGTAGCCTCAGACTACCGAAAATGCTGAGCAGATGAGCATGAACTGACTTTTGCACTGAGTAACTTCTGTACTCTGGGAGTGTTTCTGTAATGGCAGAACTAGACATGTTCTTTATTGATTCCAGTATCTTCCTCTTACAGATACAGATTGTCTACATGGTTGCCGTTACATAAGGAGTTTAAAGAATCCACAAAGAGGCTCCCTCACATGTATAATCCACAAAGCAAACCAGCATATCGAGATCTAATCGATACGTATGGCACACATTACATAAGAAAAGTCCAGCTGGGGGGGAAAATGAAGAGCGTCACCGCCATCCAGACCTGCAAAGCTGCGTTGGATGGACTGACAGACACAGCAGTGAAAGACTGCCTGGATGTTGAGGCCTCTGCTATGTTTGCACAGACTGCAACAGTGAAAACAGAGAATCATCACTGCAAGGCACTGAAAAGGAAGATGCACACAAAGCGAAGCTTCAGCAGCATGTTCCGTGAACGTCAGTCCGAGATTGTGGGAGGGAAGATCAGCAGGCCTGACCTGCTTTTCTCAGGCGGGTCTGATCCTGCAGCCTACCGGGATTGGCTGGAATCCTTGAAGACCGCCCCTGATGTGGTGTTCTACTCTCTGAAGCCCCTTCACAGCCTGATGAGTTCCAAAGAGCCGGCCAAGGCAGGACTGAAGAAAGCAATAGAGGACTACATCCTGGAGAATGCCCTTGTGAAGAAATGCTCTGAATCTTGCAGGATTGGAAGAAGGATGAGTGTCAGGGATCGCTGTGCCTGTGTCTGCAACAGAAATAAAAATATCAGATCAAACTGCTGCCCTGTTGGAAAAGGACTGGCTACACTGAGAGTCTATGGCCTCAAAGGGAGAAAATTATATGGGGACCGGTGTACCCAAACCGACGGCTCAGTTGTAGTTACCTATGGAACACAGTCTAAACGTACTAAAGTGATTGATGACAATGACAATCCAAACTGGCCAGAGTCATTTGAGTTTGGCCCCATCAAGATTGACATGGCGACTCGACTCAGTTTTAAAGTGTATGACGCAGACAATTCCTGGAACAGTGATTTCCTCGGGGGTTGCTCTATTGAACTCCGACGAGGAACTGTTAAAGACACCTGCATGTTTCAATATGGCACCTTCTTCTACTCCTATCATGTGTCGTGTGCCCCGAGCCTGGGTGGCCCAAAGTGCTGGGACTATGTCTCCTCTCCCATGAGTGCCTCCCTGGCGAAGAAGTTCCACTCCAGGAATGGGGTCTTTGCTGGGGATCGCTGGCAGGAGGTGCTACGCAGTAATCACTCTGGAGTTGGAGACCACATCATTGGCTATAATGATCTCAGTGGTGAATAGCAAAAGTGTGGCATTACATGCAGCCTATTGCCTTGCACTGCAGCTTCCTATAGACCAGGCCATCTCTGCAGCTCCATCAACACAGCTAAAAGCTCCAGAAAGCACTGTACAAGTATTTGGACACCAGCATTTACAACAAAAATTCTTCCTCTATTGGTATTGACTTATTGAGTGTTTCATAATAAGATTCAAGACATCAAACATGGTAATTCCCTACTGTACCCATATTAATTACCTGCAGCCAATAGTAAAATAAGCAGATACTGTTTTTTGCTTTGTGCTTTCACTGTTAATTTTGAAAAATAAAGCATTGACAAAGACAAAAAAGTTTGAATTATTGTTGATGGTTTAGAGTTGTCCTGCACACAAACAGTTATTATGGTATTTATTAATGTAGACATAGGTAAATATGCTATATGCGAGAGATCCAACTAGACTTGTTCTCCAGCAGCACAGCTTGTGAAAGACCTTCATCATGTTGCTGGGACTATGTTTCCTCTCCCATGAATGCCTCCCTGGTGAACAAGTTCCACTCCAGAAATGGGGTCCTCGCTGGGGAGCACTGGTTGGAGGCACTGGGCAGGAATGACACTGGGGGTGTAGACCACAGCTTTGGCTATAATGACCTCAGTGGTGAATAGGAAAAATCTGGCATTAGACAGATCCTATTGCTTTTGCAGTGCAGCTTCCTGTAGACCAGGCCATGGGTCTACCTTATCACAGACAGTGAAAGTTATATATACAGTACCAGGCAAAGGTTACTGGTACTACTCACCTACTCATATAAGGGTTTTTCTTGGACTGTTTTCCACATTTTAGAATAATAGTTAAGACATTAAAACTACAAAATAACACAAATGGAATTATGCAGTCAAAAAATCAAAGCTATCTTATATTTTAAAACCTTCAAAGTAGCCACCTACCTGGCAAACCCTTATTGGCAATTCTGAGAAAAACCAGAAGCATTGCTGTCTGTATTTTCTTTCAGCCTGGATGGGGAGACCAGTGCAGCATTTATTGGGGGCTTATACAATTTAGGTTGTTTAACACTGTTTGCCTCAGCCACGATGTCAGTGTACAGTGCTTTGTTTGGGATGCACCATGACCATTTGTCATTTCTATATGCTGTTCATATCACTGAAGCTTGTAAGGAGGCATTTTGGCAGTCACCTGTTCGTGAAGCCAGGGTTTGGACTTAACGTTGCCATGCCATCGTTTTTAAATAAGAATACACGGTAAATATGGAACAAACCACCACTATGGCCCCAGTGGCTGTTGGAGCCCAGAAGATCAATCTGGCCTGCGTGGAACTCCCCAGAGGAGGTAGGTTCACCTTTGTTACCTTGAGGAGGCATGAAGAGGTCTGCGTCATGCCACATTGGGGTTTGTCGCTTTTTCTGTGCACACACAATGCATGATCAGGCATTTCTTTTACAACCATTTTTATCACTTTGTGAACCAGAGAGGCTTAGTCATAACACAGAGAAGAGTGTCATGAGATGGTTTATATCTCACAGGATAACAAGGCGGCTATGCCGCATGAAAGTGCAACAAGATTACATTTGACTGTATGAGTCTGTATGAGACTTTTGACTGTATGAGTCTTTCTCCCTGATGATTCTGTTAGTTTTTAAATGCTCAGGCATTGAGCATATGTGCATTTTTTTTTTTTACTGTTTTTCTCTTGTCATTATCTTCTCCCGCCACTTGTTCAAGGCTAATTAAATACAGCCAGCAGGCCTTCATGCATTTGTATGCATTTTTGGAGCTTCTCTCAGCCATCGCCCAAGCTGCACACACATACACACTCCTCTGGAAATGAGACAGCACACATTTTTTTTGTTTTAAGGCACCAATTCAATTTTTTGCTAGCTCAATTAAAAACATTCAGAAATTTAACAACATATAATCATAATCCTGTCCAACTCTAGTTCAGGAGTGCTGATGGCCTTTAGCAATTAGTTTAGCAACAGTTTTCCTTTCCTTTCCATACCCTCCATCCACCTCTCTACAGAGCAGAAGGTAAGACACTATAAAGAACAGGCTTTGATATTAAACAAGAAACTATATGATATGTTCCATTATATACAGCAAAGACTCTACTGTTTTGGTATGGTTTTAAGTTTTTTTTCCAGCTTTTCTTTTGATTTCTTGGACCACACAGTAAAGTGTGTCCTGTTAACATGAAGCATTACAGAGATAGCTTTGATCTTTTTTTTCATGTTTATATTCAGCCATGTCAGGCATGCATTCTAATCCCTGATTTCTGTGATTTCTAGTTAACACACAGTCAGATTTGTCTTATCAGTAGATCATGGAGGGACTGCGGCAACTCCTGCTCCTGGGCTGGGCATGTCACTTCCTGTCCTGTCCTGGTCTCATTGGAGCCACGATCATCGGCACTCCACAACAATGTGAGAAAGTTGGTTTTGTCCCTGGCTACAACCTGGCAGGAGAAGGGTTCGACATAGTGAAGATGGAGCGGAAAGGCGCCTACGTGATCAAAATGGAGGAGTGGAGGAAGCCAAACGGCAGCTGTACTTTGGTGACAAACCGCTATCTGGGTCAGATCAAGCAGAAGCTTCCTGTGGCCATTGTGGACTGGAGAGCCCTCTGCAAATGCAAGATGAAGGTCTCCAGCAAAAAATATGAATCCAGTGAATCCCTTGTCTATGATAGCATCTCTAGTGTCAGGAACAACTGGAAAATGGATATGAATTTACTCATCAGGCAGGCAGCCATAGGAGGAACCCATTCCCAGCAGGCCTCTTACACCATGCGGAAGTCAAAGGAGGACAACTACAGCTTCACCACCCATGCTGGTGAACTCATCAGGCTGTGAAGGGGCTTCAGAGAGCAGAAAACCACATCAGGGATGGTCTTCAAGGATTCCAGCCAATCCTGGTAGGCTGCAGGATCAGACCCGCCTGAGAAAAGCAGGTCAGGCCTGCTGATCTTCCCTCCCACAATCTCGGACTGACGTTCACTGAACATGCTGCTGAAGCTTTGCTTTGTGTGCATCTTCTTTTTAAGGTCCTGGCAGTGATGATTCTCTGTAGTGTCTGTCAGTCCATCCAACGCACCTTTGCAGGTCTGGATGGTGGTGACATTCTTCATTGAAATTAGGCCGGGGAAAAGCAAATAGTTTGACATCTATGGCCATACATCTGAATTTACAGCCTCATCACCAAATTTTCTATTGAAACTCTACAAATAAACACCTCTTCATTGTCCCCCCTAAACTTGCCAGCCCATAGTTTCAGCCATTTTGGCCTCCCATAGTCTGACCCATGTCCTGCCTGTGATGCAATCTTGAGCATCAGTGCCCATTGTGCATTTTATCAGTCAATCCCACTCAACTGCGTCCTGGCTATTTCTTTAATTGGGTCATAGAGCTCGGGACATACTACAGAAGAAATGTGAATTATGTACGCAAGAAGGATAAGACAGGCAGTACAAAAACCCCTTAAGGTTAACCGTGGCTTTAACAGCAACTTTGCATAATGCAGCAGAATAATGCATAGCGGCCAGGAAGGGGTGAAAGGGCCCAGTTACTGCTACTATTGATCAGGGGCTGCTTCCACAAGACAGCAGTTCCAGCTTTCCAGGAATTACACAGCTGGGAGGAGGATGCTAGCAATGACAATGATCTCTGATACCCTGAGCAGAAGATTCCCCCCCGCCAAAGATACAGAAACAGAAAACCTGTCAAGCGGGGAGACTCACTAACTGCAAGGCCATAAGAACCAGCCAGGTCAGAGGTCAGATACATATTCTTAAAAAGCTCCAGCTCCATTCTGCAGCCAGATATGCTAGAACACCATCAGCATTGGCTCCTTTCTGTGCAGCCACAGATCACAGTAAAAAGTCGAGCTGCCATACTTCACACCTTGTAATTCCTTTGTGAAATGTAATGTCTTTTGTGCACTTGTTACCATAGGGTGTTTGGGTAGCAGCCTCTGTTTGTGATTTTCCTCAGTACTTCACTTGTTCTTTCCAGTGCACTGACAATCACCCTGGGTAAAGGTGTATGCTAAATAAATAAATAAACTGTTATTATAATCGTCATGACTATTTTTATTTATGTTGTTGTTGTATGGCTTCCTCTTTGACCTTTTCACAAACAATACATCATCAGCTGCACATGCTGTGTCATATTTTCTATCTTAATGCAACAAGATTGCATTAGAATGAAACCTTACAACATTAATGACCAAGAAAAGTACAATGCCTACTGAAGACATTGATCTGATGTACTGAAAAAGCTTGTATTTCAAGCTTGCAACCCAAGGTCTCTGCCAAAAGAATAAGCGTGAGAGTCGAGAAAAATGATGCAGTGGTGGCACTGTGAAATGTATCATTTTACTATCATATGACCATCTGTCAACTCCACCAAACTCCATACTTTGAGAAAACATACCACAGCTGTGGCACTAGAAGTCACTTGAAGATGATCTTGTTGACCATACTTGGCAAGATCGTAAGATGTGCTTTCTCATTGGTGCAGCGCATAGGAGCAGGCGTGTTTGGAGAATTATTTTGACGTGTGGTTTCAAGTGCTTCGGCATGAGACTTTTTCTTCTGAACAATATGGAGTAACGGACTTTAAAGCTAGTTACTGGATGGCTGTTGTCCTAAAAATTCATTGATTTATTTGAATAAAAAGGAAACAAAGTCAGCCAATGGAGAATATATAACTTAAGTCCTAATAAGGATGGCTGTTGGTTTCAGGCATATCTTCATAATAGAAAGCAATGGGCTGCAATAGCATGTCATAATTCCATCAATTGTACCTAAATGAGATGTAGTACTCTGTTCAGTTCTGGGAGCATAATGTTTTTGCTACTTTTTAAAGCAGCTTGCCCACAGTATGCAAAATACAAATTCACCCACACATGCTGATGATTAAGTGTCACATACTGCTGATAAGGATACACTGCATCACAGACTAATGCTTCACTTCGGAGAGCAACAAAGAAAGAAAGTGTTGAAAGCACAGCTACTGAGTCTAATTCCAGACTGGGAGTTGTGGAGCATAAGCAGTAGCAGTAATTGTAGTGTAATTTATGCTGAACTACACTTTTTCTTATTAGAAAATATTTGTCTCAACATTACAAGGTTACAAAGGCTTTTTTAGGGCATCAAGCAACACCAATCAATATGAAAGCATTACCTCATTTACAATATTTTGAATTTCTAATTTCTTTTTTTTAAATGTTCAGAATAGCATTTGTTGTTATTGTGCATTTTTGTTTCGTTGATGTTTGTCTTATTTTCTACATTTCTACCACTACATAACTGTCTTTAAAACAAGATGCTATATTTTAAGGGGTTTATCCTTGCAAGACAAACTTTTTCAATTAATAATAGTAATAAAAATACAATCATAATTCAGCTCTCCCCTGTTCTTGTTGGACTGATGGCCCTGTCACCTTACTGCATGTGAGCACCCCACAAACATATTCAACTTTCAATTTTGTGACTGGGCCAATTAATCATTCTTCTTTCTGCTAATTACTACTGTCCTTTTGGCAGTCTCCCTTATCTCTGAATACTTATTGTTATATCATTATCAAGCAGTGGTATGCAATGCATAAAAAGAGCCCTGGAAATCATTCAACAGCCCTCATGACCAGGGTGGCCTTTATTGGGCCACCCTTGTGTTAAGTTTAAGTGGAAATAATCTCCACAAATGAGAAATGTTTTAGTACATCTGGTGAAATTCTTGTCTTTTTGGTCAGGAGTACACTAGCCAATGTGCAGTATGCATATCTGGGGGGGTATAATCTGACACATTTTCATGGTAAGGTTGATATCCACATGTTTGGTTGTGGAGGAATGTGTCAATGATGTATATGAAGTGGTAAAACTGTAATGGACATGCAAACTGAGTAAATCCCACAAAATCCCACCCATCATGCCCTCTGACTATTTAAAGACACACAATACACAGATACAACCTAGTCCCACGCAAACAACCTGTCTGCACCAACTCTACAGAGCATAAGGTAAGTCACTGTAAAGAATGAGCTGTTATGATATTAGATGAGAAATGGGATTCTCTGTTCTGTGATGAAAAGGAAATACCTACAAAAAGCAGTGCATTTCTCTTAAACACCTGGATTAAAAATGTTAAACATTATGCAGGTATGTTTTTCAGGAAAATGGTTGTTCTCTTTAATATTCTTATATTGTAGTCTGCTGTACAGTATATGAAATTTACTCTTCATTTAGCTTTTCTGTATGCTCCTCTTTGTCATGTTGTCCTTTATCATTATTAATATGTCTTGGACAGACAGAATTGTAAATTGCTGCAGTTTAGAGTATCATCCAATTTAATACAGCTTCATTCTTCATAATACGCATAATCATCATAAGGATTATAATGGCTGTCATCATCAAGATAAAACACTTCAAATTTTCTTTGAATTTATCTGAAACAGATTAATACGTGTTTGAAAAAAACATCCTGTTTACATAGATATAGCAAGCACACACCAAGTAGATTTATTCATACTCAATACATAAAGCTAACCATTTTTCCTTCTATTTTATTTCACTTTGTTGCAGGGAAAAATCTAAATACCCCTTAGGTCTCTGATGAATAGAAACATACAACTTAATGTCAAATTCACTGGATTTCCAGCAATAAGTGATATTATTTCTAGGGCTAGTCATTTTTTTCCATTTAAAATGCTACTTTCCAAAAATGGGTGAGCTCTCCAGTGGTTTCAGCCCATTCTGTTTCAGTTGCATCTGATTCTAAAAAGAATATTCTTTCTGCTCAATTCCCTCAAGGTTGTCTGTAGTCTGACCAGAAAACTGTGATAAAATTATAACATCTAGCTTTGCTCTCATTGTTAATGTTTATGTACGGTCAGATCAACAACACTTTCCCAGCAGGGATAAAATATATGTTTATGTATTATGTAAAATATATGTTTATGTATGTCTATATATTTGTGTCTTCTGTTCGATAGATCCGGTGGATCACTCATTGATGGAGGGACTGTGGCGACTCCTGCTCCTGGGCTGGGCGTGTCACTTCCTGTCCTGTCCTGGTTTCATTGTAGCCATGATCATCGGTACTCCACAACAATGTGAGAAAGCTGAGTTTGTCCCTGGCTACAACCTGGCAGGAGAAGGGTTCGACATTGTGAAGATGGAGCGGAAAGGCGCCTACGTGATCAACATGGAAGAGTGGAGGAAACCAAACGGCAGCTGCACTTTGGTGACAAACCGCTATCTGGGTCGGATTAAGCAGAAGCTTCCAGTGGCTATGGTGGACTGGCGAGCCCTCTCCAAATGCAAGATGAGGGTCTCCAGTACCAAATATGAATCCAGTGAATCCCTTGTCAATGACAGCACCTCTAGTGTCACAAACAACTGGAAAATTGGCCTGAATGTCCACATCAACCCCAGTGTGAGCGTCGGGGCATCCTTAGGAGGAACCCATTCCCGTGAAGCCTCCTACGCCATGCAGAAGTCAAAGGAGGACAAGTACAGCTTCGCCAGCCATCAGGTCTACTGCAACTTCTACAGGTGAGTTAACATTTGAGATCATAGCAGAATATGAAAGCAAAGAATCTGTAGGCTTTGCTGATTGACCCTATGGGTTCTGCAAAGGCCTTCTTGCTGTCGAGTGTCACTCTGAGGCTTTTGGCACTCTAGGAGGCAGACACCATAGTGTTGTCCAGGGTGAAAAAGACACATGTATGTTGTTTCTTAGAGATTTGGACTCTGTACGAAATTCGCATAAAGGTATCTGCTAACCAAATAACACAAAAAACTCATCCTGAGAGTTGGTTTCAAAGTGACCAGACCTTGATCTTCGATGGTTTGCCATTAGCTGTGCCCATGTTCATACTGTTGTTACAACTGGGCAGACATGTTCCCTCTCAGGTTGAAAGAGCAGAGAAAACTGCTATCTGACTTTGTTTAATGAAACTGCAAAAAAAAAGAATTGCATGACATTCCTGGATGAAATGTACCACTGATGAATTTACAATCAACAAACTTAATGCTATGCTGCATCTGCACAGATCTAACTCCAATGGTGCCCACTAAAGTTTCAATCAGGGAGGGGCCTTGGCTGCATTCTGTATTTCAGTTGTGCACCTTCTTATATGTGGGGGTCACCAAGTTATTTTCAGTAATATGGAACTACATACCTGAAGATATATGAAAGCTGGAATAAATTTGATAGTACAAGCTAAAAATCAAGTGAGTATCTAAAGAAACATACTCTATCTGGTTCTTTTTATGTTCAACTTTCTCTCTCTAGATACAGATTAGCTACTACAGTACCTCTTCACAAAGAGTTTCAACAATCTGTGAAGAATCTCCCTCATGGGTACAGTCCTTCTACCAAAGCTGCCTATCGAGATCTGATTGACACATATGGCACTCATTACATCACACAAGTCAGACTGGGGGGGAAAATGAAGAGTGTCACCGCCATCAAAATCTGCCAAGCTTCGATGAAAGGACTGTCGGACACAGCAGTGATGGATTGTCTGAGTGTTGAGGCCTCTGCAACATTTGTGCAGACTGCAACAGTTAAGACAGAGTTCAGCACCTGCAAAAACCTTAAAAAAAAGATAGGCACCAGTAACAGCTTCAGCAGCATGTTCAGTGAACGTCACTCTGAGATTGTGGGAGGAAAGAGCGACACAGCCGACCTGCTTTTCTCAGGTGGGTCTGATCCCAAAGCATACAACGGTTGGCTGGAATCCTTGAAGACCATCCCTGATGTGGTGTTCTACTCTCTGAAGCCCCTTCACAGCCTGCTGAGTTCCAAAGAGCCGGCCAAGGCAGGACTGAAGAAAGCAATAGAGGACTACATCCTGGAGAATGCCCTTGTGAAGAAATGCTCTGAATCTTGCAGGATTGGAAGAAGGATGAGTGTCAGGGATCGCTGTGCCTGTGTCTGCAACGGAAATAAAAATATCAGATCAAACTGCTGCCCTGTTGGAAAAGGACTGGCTACACTGAGAGTCTATGGCCTCAAAGGGAGAAAATTATATGGGGACCTGGTGACCCAAACTGATGGCTCAGTTGTAGTTTCCTATGGAACACAGGAAAAACGCACTGAAGTGATTAATAACAATGACAATCCAAACTGGCCGGAGTCATTTGAGTTTGGCCCCATCAAGATTGACATGGCGACTCGACTCAGTTTTAAAGTGTATGACGCAGACAGTTCCTGGAACAGTGATTTCCTTGGGGGTTGCTCTGTTGAACTCCACCGTGGGACTGAGAGCAACTCCTGCATGTTTCGATATGGCACCTTCCTCTTCTCCTATCATGTGTCGTGCGCCCCAAGCCTGGGTGGCCCAAAGTGCTGGGACTACATTCCCTCTCCCATGAGCACCTCTCTGGAGAAGAAGTTCCACTCCAGAAATGGGGTCTTTGCTGGGGATCGCTGGCAGGAGGTGCTACGCAGTAATCACTCTTGAGTTGGAGACCACATCATTGGCTATAATGATCTCAGTGGTGAATAAGAAAAGTGTGGCATTACATGCAGCCTATTGCCGTGCACTGCAGCTTCCTATAGACCAGGCCATCTCTGCAGCTCCATCAACACAGCTAAAAATAGCTCCAGAAAGCACTGTACAAGTATTTGGTCACCAGCATTTACAACAAAAATTCTTCCTCTATTGGTGTTGACTTATTGAGTGTTTCATAATAAGGTTCAAGACATCAAACATGGTAATTCCCTACTGTATCCATATTAATTACCTGCAGCCAATAGTAAAATAAGCAGATACTGTTTTTTGCTTTGTGCTTTCACTGTTAATTTTGAAAAATAAAGCATTGACAAAGACAAAAAAAAGTTTGAATTATTTTTTATGGTTTAGAGTTGTCCTGCTCACAGTTATTATGGTATTTTATTAATGTAGACATATATGCTACGTGCGAGAGACACAACTAGACTTGTTCTCCAGCAACACAGCCTGTGAAAGACCTTCATCATGTTGCCTAGTTAGGAGAGAAGTAATATATTCACGTAAAATCAGGCATTTAAGCTGTGTATACTTGGTAGCAATGAAATAAAATGAAATAAAAAATATTCAATATTATTTTGAAAATAAATGTAAATAAGTACAAACATGACATACATTTTTACATTTAACAAAGAAGCTATCACAGTTTTGATGTTTTTCTCCTCATCGTTCTCCCTTTTCCACGCAAGTTTGGATTTATATAAACACCAGAGAAATAGGTCTCATTAATGTATTAGGCCAACATGATTCTTAAAGAAATATCTCATGGTCATACACAGTAAATGTATTTAAATTTCCAGTAACAGAAAGGTTTGACCACATCTGACCACAAGTCTGCTCGCATGCCCTGTTTGCACCGGATACTGAGCACTTTTAAAAACACAACCAAAGGTGACAAACTCCCCTTGAAATGCAAGCATTTCTAAGAGCCAGATGATGTGTGAGATGGATAGATGGTGACAATAGTACAACTGCGATTTTCTTTACAGCGCTACCACTTTTAAAACACTCTTTTCCCTGTCCTTGGTCTTCATTCTGTTCGTAGAGACAAATAGTCTGCAAAAGCTGGACCTGAGCTTGATTTCACAGAGATGGCTAACACACACTAAACACTTACAGAACATCCTCATTACTGTGTTCAGACCTTATTAAGATCTCATGAAGGGAGCAAAATAAATTCCTTTATTATTTTTAATTCCTTTGCATGCACTAGCCTGTGGTTTATGGTCAACAATACGAGCGCAAGCCATAAGCTCCAGACCTACCCTGTAGCCAGACACTTTTTTTTAGCCAGAAGTCTTCCCAGCTGAGCAGGAGATCCAGAGAAGCAACAATGAGAAACAGCCATGTCTCCCAGTCTGGAATCTCCTGCTCTCTGATCCTGGCTGTGCCAATAGCTGACTAGAAATTACTGGCTTCTGATAGGGGGCTGCAATACTGGTACTACACATTCTTCATTCACAATATATAACAGCAAATTTCTGTTTTTTTTCCATCTGGTAAATGCATACAGTCACAGGAAGTAATTTCAAATCCTTCATTACTTTTGATTTTATTGACCATACTATTAGAATGTTTACATTTTTACAACATTTACATTCAGAAATGTAATATAAAAATTTGTAAATTAACACTACATTACATTCATTTAGCAGGTCATATCCAGAGTGACTTCCAGCACAATAGAATAGAAGTGTATCCATTCAAGTTGAATGAGCAACAGTGTCAGACTAGGCTAACAACACTCTCAGATCAGTGAGTGTGAGCATAACACTATTCAAGCCCTACCACAGGTTAACTTGTGCAAACTGACTAGACATGGGAAGCCATGTATAGCCTACTACCATACATCGGTCACGAGATCACAGAATCCAAACACATTGTGATACTACACAAATAAACAATAAGTAATACAAGTAACAGGTGTTAGGGGGTGGGGACTGAGGTGGAATCGAGATGCAATCTGAAGAGGTGGGCCTTAAGTCTGCATTGGAAGATGGCCAGTGATTCCACTCTCCTGACCCCTGCAGGGAGTTCATTCCACCACTGAGGGACCAGTACAGACAGGAATTGTGTCTAAGAGGGGCAAAATTTACTTGTGCAGTCAGGGTAAAGTGAAGAGCAGCAGGAACGCATGACCATCGGGTTGTAAGGCCAGTGCTCTACACCATTACACCACACAAGGGCCATTCACTAAAATTTCACACAAGCTCCACACTACACCAGAAGATCAGACTTTGAGCCAATGTTACACTGCAAAGGGCATCTGATAAGCATTTCTGAGCAATTCCAGTACAACATAAGAGAATTGAGAGAAGTGAATTAATTTCTGCATAAAACTGGACGTTTTGAGAAAAAGTGAGATAGACACAAACCGCCATTCCACACCAAGTGCAAGCATTACTGTTGTTTGCCAACACACAGGGATGAGGACACCCATCACTTCATGACAATGAAAATCCAATCCTGATTTTAGATACTGGGCAGGAATCACTCTGGGGCTGTAGATCACAATTTTGGCTATAATGACCCCAGTGGTGGATAGGAAAAGTCTGGCATTAGATGCAGCCAATTTCGTTTGCAGTGCAGCTTCCTGCAGACCAGGTGATTTCTGGGGCTGCCTTATCACAGACAGTCCCAGTTAAACATATAGCAATATTACTTACATGCAGCAAATACATTAAAATATCTCACTCCTTGCTTTCCATTTTCAATCATGAATTGTTTTGAGTGATTTTGAATAATAAAATATTGCCAATGCCAAAAATGTTTCAAATAATATTCAAATGGCTCATAACTGTGTTATTTACACCATTTCAAGCAGTTTTTAACAGTATTCCTAAGTTGTGGAAGTACATAACTGGGGTCTTAGGGCTGCACAGAGCCTGCATCATATATTTCTGTGTCTGCCATTGTTGTATATATATTGCCTTAGATATTCAAAAAACTGGGGAAAGGTGTGGTTGATAGAACAAAATCAAGACTTTGAAGTTTTTGGATTCTCTGTCTCATCAAATTGTCATTCTCATCAACATTTTTCCACTGACGAATCAAAAATACCCCAGTAGGAAGGTGTTCTGGTAAGTTTTACCAGACCTCATACCTCAAAAATAACAATCAAATGCCTTAACTATGGAAGCTTTTTTTTACTGCCGTATACAGAATCTCACTGCTACTCACGTGTTCAAAAGAGGTTCTTATATGTTGAAATGGGATCCGCTATTAAAATGACTGATTTAAAAAGGCAACTTACTGAAGAGTTTGGCCCATAATGCCTCATAACCTAAACAGACAGCCTTTCAAAGCAAGGCCATTCAACGTTTCCTAAATTCCTTTGCGCAATTTGCCCCTGTGTTTTACCTTACCATATAAAGTCAACATAGTCTTTCAAACTTTGCGTCACATCTAAGCATTAGCTTGCACGTCAAAAGGGCCACTTTACAGTCAATAAAAAGCGATTCTGCTGTATCCGATTCTTGTATCAAACGTCCACGTCCGCCACCTGGCGGAAACAGCGCAAGGACACTTCGCATCGACTGCAGTGATGAGAATCTGTTGGCACTGATCTCCCTCATGGCTGCGCCCAGCCAATAGCTTTTGATGCGCCCACAGGTACACACTTTCATGTTGTTTCGTGAAGTTTACGTCTGAGCAGAAATGAATTCTGTCTTTATGAAGGATGTTTAGCCGCTTTGTTCCCCAGTGGTTTTTGAAATGTTGCAGCTCAAATAAAATAAAGACTTCTTAATCCACGTGGGTGCCCTGGGACTTTTCTTCTCTTTATTAATTCCGGATTCTGGACAAAGGAGACTGCTGTTTGCCCAAACTACTGTCAATTCGAAGCAGCAAAACAAGTCGTTAAATATCACTTTCGTCCTCTTTATCGGCTAGACCAGTGTTTCTCAACCCTCTCCTGGAGGACCCCCTGCCCTGCATGTTTTAGATCTCTCCCTGCCCCAACACAGCTGATTCAAATGATCAGTTTGTTATTAAGCGGCTTCAGGAGTTCATAACGAGTTGATCAGCTGTGTTGGAGCAGGGAGAGATCTAAAACATGCAGGGCAGGAGGGTCCTCCAGGAGAGGGTTGAGAAACACTGGGCTAGACTATTGTGTTGCCGTATCAAAGGATGCCATCTAAGATCACGATAATGAGCAGGAGACGCACCCCAACGGCAAAGCACCGGCGAAAAGAATGAAACAACTAAAATTGAAAAAGCAACCCCTTAAGCAAATAGCGAGACTTGATCTCTCCTAAGTGATGAGAAGACACCAGAAATAGGGAAAACAAAGACTTCAGCTGTCAAAGGATAAAAGGTACTCAAATATTAATTTTCTGAAGTTGAACCAGTGTAGAAACTAAAGTGAAACTGATGTCCAGCCTCGATCTATGCAGTGCAATCTGACAAGTTACAGAATCTGTAGTGAGGAACTTGATGAAAACTCACCTTGCTCGCAAACAGAATAGAAAATGTGAACTTCGATTGTGTGCATTACATATAGAGGAAGTCTAACATGTTCTCAGACGTCACGCCTGCCACTGTCGCGTAATTTCAAAAAAAAAAAAAAAAAAAACAAGAAAAAAGATGCCTAATCGGAGCGACATTTTATATGAGTTTATGAAGACGCGCAAAATATTTATCCTTCTCACGTGAAAACAGATAAACTCTATTCACATTGTTCTTCATTGCACGTGTTTACATCAAAATATGGCTGCAACGAACCAGTCAAATTACAAGAATTCTTAAAGGCCATAATTCCTGGACAGTTCCTACTGGGTCAAACCTAGCAGTATTGCAGAGAAGGTAGAAGGAAAAATATCCTCACTGGAAGTCACGTTGCATAATTTAATGCATATTATAAAACTGAGGAAGATTGTACAAATCAATGCACAAAAAAAAAGGCATGTACAGACATGGGACTGTTATCTAACAGCATAATTAATTCAGACAAAACTTAAAACACAATCTGAATAGCAAGTGCAGTTATTATATGACTGTGGTATGTTAGACAATTTTGGTAGTATATTGAACATGAGCCACTTAATCCTCAAAAAGCCACCAATGCTAGACTACTTTTTCTTATTCCACAAGACTGTTTTGTAGAGCCTATAGGGTTGTAATGCACTGTAATAACAATGACAGTAGTAATAATACTCTGTGTATGTATGTATGCATGTAACACCCTTATCCACAGATATTTACTGTGCACTGGGAAACATCAATGCATTGCTGAGTACAAATTCAGTGCAATAAATATAATTCAGACTGGTTCACAAGTAGAGACTACTACCCAGAAACTCATGATAACAAGCACATATGAGACAGTACAAAACACAAAGGTGTTGCAAGTTGTAAAGTACGGACACTGTACTGATGCGCAAAGCAGAAAAAGAATCTGAATAAAGTTGTCCACCATCGTAGAAAAACTTTGGTTAAGCTCACCTGCAACTCCACATCTATAGGATGGTACTGAGCAAGTCCATGATATCTGGCTACAGAGTGGAGCTGGAACTCTCTGAAAATGTCCCACTGCATCTGAGCTCTGACCTAGCTGATTATTTTGGCCCTGCTATTACTGACTCAGGTCTCCACTTGACAGATTGTCTGTTGTGCATTGTGTAGTGGGAGTTAGTTGTGCTCAGGGTATAAGAGATAGAAGGTCATTACTAGAATCTACCTCCTGGCTCTGTAACTCTTGGAGAGCTGGAACTGTCTCACTGCTGTCTCACAGAAGCAGGCCCTGATCAATATCAGCAGTAGCTCTGTCTTTTCTTCCCTTGTGCAGTTTTGAGTTGTTGTGGTGTTGTGACAAAGACATTGGAGGTAGTTGATCATATTAGTTTGTTACATAGGCTAATAATATTATTCTGAAAATGCACATAATTTGTGAGAGGCATATCTTAGATATATTAAGCAGTGGGTTGCAATAGGAGTACACGAGTTGAAAAGATATACCCCACGGGGTATGATATTGGAACTGTTACTTTTTTCTTTTTATAAATTATTTACCCACAATCTTACAAATGCACATTGATATGCTGATCACTTGAATCATACAGCACTGATAAAGATGTACTGTAATGTAAGTTGCTACATTTATTTACGCTGTTTTCAGTATTACATTTTCTGATGTTAATGACTTCATGCAGGACATTGTAATATCTTACACCATTTATTTTGAGCAAAAAAGAAGGACTACATCTGCAGCTGGCACAGATGTAATACAGTTAACAGGTTCTGAATGTTAACTGTTTAAAATGCTAGCAGTGTTAGAATGGGGTTCTGGATACTTAGGGTTTTGGATTAAATAATAATGTAAAGAGCAAGAAAAACATGCTGGAAGTCAGTCTAGATAAGAGCATCTGCTAAATGCATGTAATGCAATCTAATGTAACATTGATAAATGTAAGAATTAGTAAATTTGACATTTTGTGAAGGACTGAGTCAAATCGGAGGTAAACAGACATTGGAGCGTTAAACAGATGTTGGATGTTATTTACAATAATGTGCATTTTTTTCTTGGTTGTTGGTATATGTGAAAAGACCACAGATATGTCAGCCATTTGCATGACTCGTCCCCCCCTCAATCACTCACCACATACACACAGACACGCATACACACAGACGTCACCCCAGGCTATTTGAAGACAAACAGTGGAGACAAACACACAAGTAGCATTGCTCATCAAACTGCATGCAAGTTATCTCTCTGCATCAAGATGATAAGATAAGTCATTGTAAAGAACAGGCTATGAAATGAAGTGAGAAACATTATGATCTGTTCTGTGATTTACTGAAAATACCTGAAACTATTGCATTTCTTTTTCACACACAAGCAAATTCACAAATGAATGGTAAATGGATCTTAACTTTGGCAAGAATTAGGAATGAAATGGAGAAATCTTCTCCCATAAGTTAACAGAAGTCTTGGACAAATCTCTTATGGTGTTTGTGACTCTGCAGTTTCCAGGTGTAGATGAAGTCAAATTCGAGCTCAAAACCCACAACTGGAGGTTAGGTTAACTTGCAGCATTATATGAATTTTCTTAATGTTTACATTTGTGTCACATATTCTCACCTTAACAACAATGCGTGTTGTGATTTGTGCTTTTTTGTAGACTGATCTCTGTCAGAATGTGGATCAATCAGTCATGGAGGGGCTGTGGTGACTCTTGCTCCCAGGCTGGGCTTGGTCACTTCTGGATCAGTCCACATGATCAATACACAGCTCAATTTGATACACTGCTTCTTTTAAGTGTTACTCCCTTATTTTAGATGACCTATTGTGATGTCATTATGCGGCACTGGTGATGATGGTATGACAATAGCAATAATCCCCCGGAAGACACAAGGTTTCAGTGCATCAGCCATACAAAGCCATTCACAGTGATGTGTCAAATGCTAGACTGATCATGAATGTGGAAACTGACAAGACATCTGAAATCCCACCCACCTTATCCCTCTATATTTAAAGAGGCAAACAGCTCTGTGAATCAAAACCTAAGCTACCCCTCTGCATTATCTGTTCAGAGCTTATATTCAAAGGTAAGTCACTGTTAAGAACAGGCTGTGAAATGAGAAGCAGTATGATGTGCTCTGTGTTGTACTGAAAAGGCTACAATAATGCATTCCTTTTCACTTTTTATGATTCAGGTAAAAAGATGTGTTCAAGTCCACAAAGCATTTTTTAGAAAAAAAAAAATCTGTGACTATCAGTGGCTTTGATATAGTGCACTCATCTTCTAATAATCACATCTGATTTGATTCTCATGATTTATAGGTTATAAATAGTTCATTCTTAAAAACAGTGTTCCAGATGAAGAGGGAAAATGTATGTTGATATTTTAAGCATTTTAGTATGGAAATGTCCTAAGCTAAGTTCTTCAAACATGGGCCAAAACATATTTGTGTTCAGTATTTTATATGACTTATTTTAATTGTTTGGATGTCACCATACAAGAGCTGCAGTTCTTTGAGCTATGGCTCTGCACAGTCAATGTCATTGGGGGAATTATGTTCATGTTAATCAAAAAGAGTCATGTGAATTATTTTTTAGGGTGTTTATGACAACTGGCACTATGGTTACGCTCATATTCATGATGTGATTCCCCCTTTAGTTCTTCATGGCCTCATAGTGTTGGCTGTGGAATGAGCTTTTTGGCAGATGCATTCTTTTGTTGGTGTGAAAACTATGGAAAGACTCAAATAGGCCATGTTTTTCATCTGTAGAAAGTGTCTTATCTTATTCCTACCTTTTCAACTGGTCTCCAGGAACTTCACTAAACTGCACAAGTTTTTCAAAATATTTCAGATTCTAGGTGCTTTTAGCACTAAATTAGCACTAAATAAGATATTGGCTGTGTAGAATCTAATGACATTTTTCTCTAATCAATTTTTTCTTTAATCATGCACCATTGCACTCTATTGACTGCCATTTTACACACTGTTAAGTGGTAAGTGAGCCCAGCTTTGATCTTCTGAGTGGTTTCTTGTTTGTTTTACTGTGGAATTATTTAATGCCGTTAGTACAGGAATGATTCTGTCCAAATGTTGTCAGAGGGTGGAGCAGTCATTGATGGAGGGGCTGTGGCGACTCCTGCTCCTGGGCTGGGCGTGTCACTTCTTGTCCTGTCCTGGTCTCATTGGAGCCATGATCATCGGCACTCCACAACAATGTGAGAAAGCTGGTTTTGTCCCTGGCTACAACCTGGCAGGAGAAGGGTTCGACATTGTGAAGATGGAGCGGAAAGGCGCCTACGTGATCAACATGGAGGAGTGGAGGAAACCAAACGGCAGCTGCACTTTGGTGGAAAACCGCTATCTGGGTCAGATCAAGCAGAAGCTTCCTGTGGCTGTCATGGACTGGAGAGCCCTCTCTGCATGCAAGATGAGGGTCTCCAGCAGGATGTATGAATCCAGCGAGTCCCTCATTAATGACAGCACCTCTACCGTGACAAATAACTGGAAAGTCGGTCTGGATGTCTGTGTCAACTCCACTGGGGTAGCCTTAGGAGGAACCCATTCCCGTGAGGCTTTGTACACCATGCAGAAGTCAAAGGAGGACAAATACAGCTTCACCAGCCATGATGTCCACTGCAAGTTCTACAGGTGAGGCAACATTTCGCATCAAAGTAAAAAGAGTGTAATTGTATCAGAACATGTTAATATTTTCATGAATTATGAAAAACAAAAGTTCAGGAAGGCCTAAAAACAGAGGAGGTCTGCTTCATAAGAGGTACAGTATGTTTGTTAATTTAACAAACTTATTCTGGCTGTTGGGTCAAAGTTTCATCTGATAAATGGTAAGGGCAAGCAGGATGTGGTGCGGTGAGACATTTGATTGCTGTACTTCATTAAGCATTGCTTTCACCTATATGTAAAAAGCAATGAAAGAAATAATTTAGTAACTTGACTGATGTAAGATGTGGAGTATATTTTATTGTAATTATGCTTGCTCATCATTCAAAATGTCAGTGATAAAACTTGACATGGTATGTAACATTGATTCTTGAAATAAAGTCATCTAAAAAGATTCTGATTTTCTTGTGTTATGGCTAATGAACGGTTGTCTTGTTTAAACACTGTCTGAAATTATGAGATATTGCTCATGATTGTGATTACCAAAATCATATGTTAAAAACATACTGCAACCAGCTAAGCATGGATTTGTGTGGGAACCTTAAATGACCTATGAACTACAGTATTCAAATCTAGCCAGTACCAAATGTAATATAAAGAATATGGAGGTGTAGAAGACATTAGTAGCAAAATCCTGTTTTCCTTATGAATTGTATTTAAGTCATGTCAGTACTGATTTTTTTCCTTTCCTTTCCAGATTCAGATTGTCTACAAGGTTACCTCTACAGAAAGACTTTATACGATCTACAAAGAGACTCCCTCACAATTACGGTCCTCAAACCAAACCAGCCTACTGGGATCTAATCGACACGTATGGCACACATTACATAAGAAAAGTCCAGCTGGGGGGGAAAATGAAGAGCGTCACCGCCATCCAGACCTGCAAAGCTGCGTTGGATGGACTGACAGACACTGCAGTTAAAGACTGCCTGGATGTTGAGGCCTCTGCTACGTTTGTGCAGACTCCAAGGATGAAGGCAGAGTTTCATCACTGCAAGGAACTTAAAAAGAAGATGGGTACAAAGCAAAGCTTCAGCAGCATGTTCAGTGACCGTCAGTCCGAGATTGTGGGAGGGAAGATCAACACAGCCGACCTGCTTTTCTCAGGCGGGTCTGATCCTGCAGCCTACCGGGATTGGCTGGAATCCTTGAAGACCATCCCTGATGTGGTGTTCTACTCTCTGAAGCCCCTTCACAGCCTGATGAGTTCCAAAGAGCCGGCCAAGGCAGGACTGAAGAAAGCGATAGAGGACTACATCCTGGAGAATGCCCTTGTGAAGAAATGCTCTGAATCTTGCAGGATTGGTAATAGGATTAGTGCCAGAGATCACTGTGCATGTATCTGCAACAGAAATGAAAATATCAGATCAAACTGCTGTCCTGTTGGAAAGGGACTGGCTACACTAAGAGTCTATGGCCTCAAAGGGAAACAATTACACGGGGACCTGGTGACCCAAACCGATGGCTTTGTTCTAGTATCCTACGGTGCACAGGAAAAACGTACTGAAGTGATTAATAACAATGACAATCCAGACTGGCCAGAGTCATTTGAGTTTGGCCCCGTAAAGATTAACATGGCTACTCAACTCAAGTTTAAGGTGTATGATCAAGACAGTATCTGGAATAATGAACTCCTAGGGGCGTGCTCTTTTGAACTGCGACAAGGAACCGTGACGGACACCTGCATGTTTAACTATGGCACCTTGTTCTTCTCCTACGATGTGACGTGCGCCCCAAGCCTGGGTGGCCCAAAGTGCTGGGACTATATTCCCTCTCCCATGAGCATCTCTCTGGCAAAGACATTCCACTCCAGAAATGGGGTCCTCGCTGGGGAGTGCTGGTTCAAGACACTGGGCACAAATCACTCTGGTGGTGACGACGATAACCTTTGCTTTTATGGCCACAGTGGTAAATAGAAAAAGTGTGGCATTAGATGCAGCCTTTGAGTACCACATCCTCCAGACCAGACCATGTCTGCAGCTTCTCTACCACAGTTAAAAATTGCCCCAGAAATGACTGTGCACCTATATGGATGCCGGCATTTAGAACAAGATTCTTGCTCTGTTGGTGTCAACCTATGCAATATTTCAGTTATTACAAAGTTGATAGGAATTGCTTACTATAACTGCATTACTTGCTAGCAGCAAGTAGAAAAAATAAGCAGGTTTTGCCTTTTTATTTGTGCTTTCATTCCTGATATTTTTTTTGCTGTAATTTGGAATAATAAAGCATTGACACAGACAAGAAATGTTTCAATTATTTTTGATGATTTAGAGCTGTACAACGCACAGTTAATACTTAATGTACTTGACTTAATGTACTTGACTTAATGTACTTGACAAATTACACATGTATAGAAAGCTATATGTGAGAGATCAAAGTAGACATCAACACTCCAGCCACAGGTTGGCCTTTATCTTTTTGCTAAAAACAGCTATTCTCTGCTGTAAAATTTCCTAAATTTGATTTTTTGATATTTGATGGATTAGCTTGACCACCAGATTTCTGCTAGAGCTACACCCTGATATAGTGTGTCTATCTATACATCCATAGTTCACAGAAATTGTGTCACAGAAAAAGAGCACACCCGTTATTATTCCAACCAGTTTAATGTTCTCAGTGGTATAGGTATATTAGTGCGTTTCAAAAAAATTATAACTACAAAATTTACATATAACTACTAAAATTTTATAATTAAAATTTATATCTACATTTAAACACCTCTTTGTTATTTTCCAAAGCCTGACAAGCAGAGAGATACAGCCATCCTGTCCCACATGTTAGTAGTCTTTGGATTGCTCAGATTTTTGGGGATATAATTCATGGATCACTCAGCAAAAACCAAGCAACTCATGCATTACATCTGCCTGGGGCAGACCTGTTCAAATGCTGCCTGCTGGCTGCTTCAGTGTGGTTGTAGCATAGCTAGAAGCTGGAGATTCCCCTTAAAGCTTTAAGGCTTGGACAAAGACTCAGAGTAGACAGAGGAGACACATGAGCCCAGGAAAGGGAGAAAGGGACTCTTTCTCTGCTACTGCTATTATGGAGCCAGACCTGCAGATCCAGATCAGCCAGTTAGGTCAGAGGTCACATAGAACAGTGTCATGAGATGGTTTGCATCTCAGGAAGTAGGCCAAGGTTGCTGATATGCCCTTTGCAAGAACAAAGAGATCAGTGCAAGCACAGTGAGACTTATGAAATACCACTGCCAGAAGAGAGTTAAGCCTTTCTCACTATACAGACTGGAGATAATCAGTACAGAGTATCAAGAGTCCCCTATGTATCTTTTCTGACATAATATTTTTGTTGAGTATTTATGTTCCAGGCAGTTCAGCCCTGCACTTTACAGCCTTATAACAGTAATGTACCCTGACCAGTAGATGTTTCCACTCTGTGCGGTTTTACAAAATGCATATCTATATCCTGTCACTGTCTGAGCCCTTGCAAGGCAGAGATGTTTGAGATGCCAGAGATATCTTACACCCTACATCACACAGTTATCAAAAAAGATGTGAAACTGCTCAGGTCACCTAATACAAAACATCCAAGATCAAAAAGCACACAATATAAAAATATTTCAAGCGAAAGTACAAAAAAAAAGTAATATAAAATAGAAATTACTTCAAATTCATAAGGGTGCTGTGATGTTGGATGGTTGTGGCTACAAGGGCAGGTTTTTGCTGTTGCCAAGGTCTCTAACCTCAGTCTGTACGGCAGTCAGCCCAGAGCAGTGAGCCGTTGCTGCCCTCTTTCCGGCTGCTTGTCCACTCAAAGAACCGGACCTCATTTTATAATGAATGCCACCTGTATAGAAGGAGACAGTTGAGGACAGTTGTTGAGACCCCAGCAAGACAGCTAGACAGTGAGCTTTGCACTTCCACTAATACGTTTTCCTGCTTATACAAACCAGCAGTGAGGAATCTACAGCCTCTCCAGACTCTATCCCCCTGCTACAGAGTAACCCATTGCAGGCCATGTACCATTGATGAAAGATTAAATACCTCTCTGTCTACTTGTACTTGTTTGAGTATGTTTTCTCCTTGACTTTTCATTATTGGTTGAATTTGTTTTATAACCTTCAAAGTGAACCTTTTTCAGTTTTACTTTTTCGAGGTTCCTCTTTTTGTCACTGCTTATTCAAGGCTAATTAAATAGAGCCAACAGGCTTTCATACATTTGCATGCTTTATCTGGCGCTTCTCTCGATTTCCTCCTCAGCTGCACACACATACACACACCTCTGGCAGCGAGATAGCACCCAAAGTTTACCATCCGTGGTATGATATTTTGCTAGCAAATCTGAAAGCATTCATAAATTACACCACATTTGAAAGATATCACGACAGTAAAAAATTTGTGACAGTAATCTCACAACTGAATGTCATACATGCAAAATTACAGTATATGCAATATATATTTAGTTTATGAGTCTGTTCTTTGTAAGTTTCTGTATTACCAAGGTATTCACCAGGCCCTCTCAAAAACAAGATATTACATCATACGTTCTGTCATAGAAAATGGTCACAGTCCAGCTCTGCCCAGCTCTACTGTTGGTGTGCTGATGGTCTTGACCCTAATTGCACCTTAGTACTCTTTAACTAGACAACTCATCATTCTATGTGTGCATCACTATTGCCATTTTGGCAGACTCCCTTATCTCAGATGACTTGTGTGGCATCACTCTCCAGCACTAGTAGTGATTTGAAATTGGAAATCACACAAAAATCGTCTTGTGCCTTTACTTTGCCACTCCGGTCTAAGTGATCCTGTCAATACTGTCCTCAAAGAGAAAAGGATTCACTGCATCATACGAAGCAACTATTTTGTCTTTTCAGTCAAGTAGACATGATTCAGTGTGCAATGTGCCTATCTGAGAGAGGGAAATGTATTTTAAGCATGGTTTGAGCTTGACAGTGTAAGTTTCTGCAAAAGGAGGCATATACACCAAAAGTGCTGGGGACAACGATGGATTCGACATGTTCGCAACTAACTAAAGGCTTTCAAAAAGTGCTGGGGACGAAATGGGCCGTGACAAAAAGTGGTGGGGACATGTCACCAGTGTAAATGACGCCTGTGACACCAACGCCCCTCAAACTTTCATATAATGCCCCTCTCTCACAAAAATATGTGTTAACAAAACATTGTGCATATTCTCAATTTGTCTCTCTACAGAGCATAAGGTAAGTCACTGTAAAGAATAGGTTTAGACGATAATAAATGAGAAATAGAATATGCTCCGTTATATACTGATATCAAAACCATATTTCACAGCTTTTTTCCTCACAGGGTTTTTCTTTGTTCTTTGCAGCGTTTAATGTTTTTTTCTGAATTAACTCTGGTTTCTTTGATCACACAATAAGTTAACATGAAACATTACAAAAATAGTTTTGATCTTGTTTCTCATGTTTATTTTCAGCTGTGGCAAGCATGTTTTCTAGCTGGGAATGCACATTTGGATTTGAGTTTTCTGTTTGATACACAGATCTGGCAGATAAATAGGTGATGGAGGGGCTGTGGCAACTCTTACTCCTGGGCTGGGTGTGTCACTTCCTGTCCTGTCCTGGTATTTTGGGAGCCATGATCACTGGCACTCCACAACAATGTGAGAAAGCTGAGTTTGTCCCCGGCTACAACCTGGCAGGAGAAGGGTTCGACATAGTGAAGATGGAGCGGAAAGGCGCCTACGTGATCAACATGGAGGAGTGGAGGAAACCAAACGGCAGCTGCACCTTGGTGACAAACCGCTATCTGGGTCAGATTCAGCAGAAGCTTCCAGTGGCTATGGTGGACTGGCGAGCCCTCTCCAAATGCAAGATGAAAGTTGCCAGCAGAAAATATGAATCCAGCGAGTCCCTTGTTAATGACAGCACCTCTAGTGTCACAAACAACTGGAAAGTTGGTCTGGATGTCCCTGTTGACCCCAGTGTGAGCGTCGGGGCATCCTTAGGAGGAACTCATTCCCGTGAGGCCTCTTACGCCATGCGGAAGTCAAAGGAGGACAAGTACAGCTTCACCAGCCATGAGGTCCACTGTAAGTTCTACAGGTGAGTTAACGTTTGATATCAGAGCAAAAAGGGAGCTCTCTGTACCAACAGAACTCTAGGGTTCTCAGGAAGTGTTAGAAAGAGAAATTCAGGGGGTCATGAAAGCGTTGGCTGTTGGCTTAATGTTTTGAGTGATGGGCAGATTTCACGGGGAGGCACGATGTGAACACGATGTGAACTGTATTAGTGGTTAAAAACCAGACTTGAGGGATGTAGATTAGAATCTCTGATGGTACAATGATACTGAACACTTTATTGCTGTATGCCATTAAACAGAGATGTTATTTTAACTTCATCAAAAGAACCACACACACATGAATTTGACAACTTGACTGATATAAACGTTGGAGTACAACTTCCTCAGCCTGAGTCTGCCTAACTGTCAAATTCTTATGGACTAAATTTTATTTGGTATATTATATTCATTAAAACTCCAGAGATGGAAATATTTAAAACAATTCCAATTCCCTGACGTCATTGTTAATGAGGAATGCTCTTGCAATTTTCTCTGACATTATGAAAACTTCTTTATTGATGTTGCGTACTGCCTGTCTTCTTCCTAAATGCTCAAAGTGTACTTACAGTGCAGCTCTGTCTGTTCCTGCTGTTCTTTTGCACTAGCAATAGAACTAACACCTAAATTTCACAGCTAGGTTTCACACATCAGATTCTGTCTTTTCTTACCACAAAAAAATGGTTTTACTTTGACAAATAATTGTAAACAAACTGGGAACTGTAAAGCTGTGAAAGTGTTTTGATTTGAAACAGCTCAAAACAGTTAAACATCACTTTATGAACGCAGTTGATGACAATGCTTTACTTTCTTACACATAACATTGGCTGAATATGATGTTTTAGACTAAATATGTTCACTAGTCCTATAATGCAGACTGTACATAATTTTAATGGTGACACAGTGAGTCTGAGACCCTCATGCAGACTCGGATTCATTTAATTGATGACTCAGTGAATCAGGCTCTGTCACGTAGCCTCATTATGAAAACAGATTTTGTATTGAGTATCCTGGCCCTTCTGTATTCAGGGGCAGTTTTTGTAATGGCAGAACTAGATATGCTCTTTATTGATTCCAGTATCTTCCGCTTACAGATACAGATTGTCTACATGGTTGCCGTTACATAAGGAGTTTAAAGAATCCACAAAGAGGCTCCCTCACATGTATAATCCAGAAACCAAACCAGCATATCGAGATCTAATCGATACGTATGGCACACATTACATAAGAAAAGTCCAGCTGGGGGGGAAAATGAAGAGCGTCACCGCCATCCAGACCTGCAAAGCTGCGTTGGATGGACTGACAGACACAGCAGTTAAAGACTGCCTGGATGTTGAGGCCTCTGCTACATTTTCACAGACTGCAAGTGTGAAAACAGAGTTTCATCACTGCCAGGAACTTAAAAAGAAGATGGGTACAAAGCAAAGCTTCAGCAGCATGTTCAGTGACCGTCAGTCCGAGATTGTGGGAGGGAAGATCAACACAGCCGACCTGCTTTTCTCAGGCGGGTCTGATCCTGCAGCCTACCGGGATTGGCTGGAATCCTTGAAGACCATCCCTGATGTGGTGTTCTACTCTCTGAAGCCCCTTCACAGCCTGATGAGTTCCAAAGAGCCGGCCAAGGCAGGACTGAAGAAAGCGATAGAGGACTACATCCTGGAGAATGCCCTTGTGAAGAAATGCTCTGAATCTTGCAAGACTGGCAATAGGATGAGTGCCAGGGAGCGCTGTGCCTGTATCTGCAACAGAAATGAAAATATCAGATCAAACTGCTGCCCTGTTGGAAAAGGACTGGCTACACTGAGAGTCTATGGCCTCAAAGGGAGACAACTATATGGGGACCAGTGGACCCAAACTGATGGCTCAGTTGTAGTTACCTATGGAAAACAGTCTAAACGTACTGAAGTGATTAATGACAATGACAATCCAAACTGGCCGGAGATATTTGAGTTTGGCCCCATAAAGATTAACATGGCGACTCAACTGGAATTTAAAGTGTATGATGCAGATAATTATTGGAACAGTGAGCTCCTAGGGCACTGCTCTTTTGAACTCCGACAAGGAACTGTGAAAGACACCTGCATGTTTTACTATGGCACCTTCTTCTTCTCCTACGATGTGATGTGCGCCCCAAGCCTGGGTGGCCCAAAATGTGGGGAGTACCTTACCTCCCCCATGAGCCCCTCTCTGGCAAAGAAGTTCCACTCCAGAAATGGGGTCTTTGCTGGGGAGCGCTGGCAGGAGGTGCTACGCAGTAATCACTCTGGTGGCATAGACCACACCTTGGGCCATAATGGCCACAGTGGTGAATAGGCGTGTGGCATTACATTCAGCCTATTGCTTTGCAGTACATCTTCCTGTGGACCAGGCCATCTCTGCAGCTCAGAGTTAAAATTAGCCACACAGATTACTGTACACATATGCGGATGCCAGCATTTACAAGAAGGATTCTTCCTCTGTTGGTGTCGACTTGATATTTCATTTGTTATAATGCTGTAATTATTTACTAAACCTGTATTGCTTACTAGCAGCCAATAGAAGAATAAGCAGACATTGTTTCTTGATTCATGCTTTCAATCATGACTTTTTTCCTGTAATTTTGAATAATAAAGCATTGACAAAGACAAGAAATGTTTCAATTATTTCTGACAGTTTGTTTAGAATCAATTTTTATGTAGTTAAAAATTACACATATATGGAATGCTACATGCTAGAGATCAAAGTAGACACTTGCTCCTGCAACACAGGTTCTGAGAGTCTTTTATATTTTCTTAAACCTAATACTTGAATTTTTCCTATTTGACAAATTAGCTTGATCACCAGATTTCTGCTGGAGCTACACCCCGATAGCATGTCTGTTATACATCCATAGTTCACAGAAATTATGACACAGAAAAAGAGCACACCCATTGTGGGTTCTCAGAGTTCTGAGAGGAGTTGTTGAAGAAGTTTGTTGAGATAAGTGGGGTTGCTAGACAGATATGGCCAAGCACATTTATTTTTGTTTTGTTTTGTCTGTTTGTTTTGTGTACAATTTTTTTTTGTAAATAATTATCACTGAATTTTCCTGCACTGCCACCATTTTTCCACCTTTTGACACCTGTAAATAAATTCCACCATCAGCGCCTCATCACCGTTCCATCATCTTCTGTGTCGTCCGCCCTCGGTGCCCTCTAACATGTATATTTTTCATAAAATCAAATCCACCTTTCCCAAATCCATGGTTGGTGAGGGACCACTGTAAAATTGCACTTACGAATGTCTACAGTTCTCACAGTATTTACTACTATATTACAAAATGTTATGGGTAGAAATTTGATGCATGTTTAATCAAAATTATTGTACAGCTCCACATGTGATTCTTTTGATGGCTGCTGATTAAAATGTTTGATCAACCTCTGATGAATTATCACACAGTGCACCACAGTGGTACACAGTGGGTATTCCTTGGAAGGATAGGCAATAGTCTTCTGATGTCATCAGTGAAACTCACAGGTGCCTGATGGATCGCAGAGTACCTGATAACAATAAAACAAGGAAACCCTGGCCAAGCTACCTACTCATTACATTACATTACATTATTGGCATTTAGCAGATGCTCTTATCCAGAGCAACTTACATAGGTGACATTTTTTTACATGTTACCCATTTATACAGCTGCACAACAGCAGTGACCTAGTAAGGAATCAAACCGGCCACCTTTCAGCTGCAAGTCCTCCTTACCACTATGCTACACATACTCCTATCCCCAGGTGCAATGAAATTGTTCTGCTGTTGTCCCAGTCATCTTAAGCACATAGTGTAGCTGGTTCAGAATCTGTGCTGTAGGGCACAGCCTGCAAAGTGAGCATTTCTAAAGAATTTGCCTTATCTTCAAGCAAAATACATTTATCCAGACTGCCAGTAACTGACAGCTTTGACCACATTTTTTGAGAGTCTCCTCTCAGGCAGTGATGGTATTAGAAAGTGAGCACAACTAAAAACACAGCTAGCCACAAGCTCCCCTCAAACTGTGCAAAAAGTTTTCTCAGAGCAAGACGATGTGTGAGCTGGTGATGGTGGAGAGATAGTATGATTATGATTTTTTTTTTGTCCTTCATTGCCACTCCCCTTCTTCAGTGGACATCTTTAATGTCATGCTGAAATAAACAACTTAATACTACAAATACTTTTCAAAACAAAAACTAACAACAGCTTCATTTGTGTCCCCTGGTGATTCCTCCCCCCGACAGCCTGCTTTTCCTCCTTTCCTTTCACCCCCACCCCTCAGTGCATTTAGTAACCCCAAGCCCTCACCCTCCCACTCTCAGGTCTCATAATGCACAAGGGGAACATACAGAACAATCCCTGATTGGAATCTGTGTGTTTTTTTTCCTAATTTGGAATGCACCATGTATTATGCCACTCAAAGTTGCAGCTCCCACTAACAATTCAGGAGTGGGCAGACAAACACATGCTCTCCTCCATGACATGTGAGGCAAAGCAACACTTCCTCACACGCTGCAGACCCCCACACCAAACTTGCACAAACATGAGTCAGAGGGAGGCACTTTGCATGCAGATTTACACAGGCAGACTGCAGGTATTTCACTGAACAGCAGGGGTCACTGGCATGCAATAAGTCAGACCACCCTGTGGTCAGACGCTTTTTGAGAAGCCTTCGCTGCCAAGCAGGAGATCCAGAGAAGCACAATCAAAAACAGCCATGTCTCCCAGTCTGGAGTCTCCTGCTCTCTGATCCTGGCTGTGCCAAAGGCCCATGTAATATTCACTGGCCGTTGATAGGAGATTGCACTACTGCTGCTACACAATCATAACGTGTGAAAACTTGACAGGGTATCATTTCTTTGGGGTGTTTTTTCCCCTATACTTAAGAGTCACAGGAGATGATTTCAATTACTTCATTACTTTTAATATTTTTTAACTTTTCACTAAGCAGACACCCTGAGAGTGTTTACAATTTGCATTCAGAAACATGTTTGTGAAATCACTTGCACAATTACGGTATCACTCAAGTGACACACAGCACTAAACACCCAAGGACTGGAACCCATGGCCTTCAGGTTCACAGGAGTGTGCCACTGATTCTCAATCCTGCTCCTGGGGCCCCCCCTGCTCCGCACGTTTTCCATCTTTCCCTGCTCTACCTACCTGACTGAACTCATCAGTGGCATTTTTGATTAACTGAGCACACCTGATTTAATCAAGAGCATGTTAGTCATTTCAATTAGGTGTGTTTGGAGCAAAGATAGATAGAAGATATGCAGGACAGGGGGGCTCCAGGAGTAGGATTGAAAAACACTGCTCTACACCATTACACAAAACACCTTCTGTACAATGTCCCAGAAGTTCCACACTACATAAGAGGATTAGGCTTCTATTCAATTTTACAGCAAAGTAATCTGTAACAAAAAAAAATAACCACAGCTTTACATCAAGAATAAGCATTACCATAGTTTGCCACTAGAGGGGAATGAGGGCACAAATAACAAATATCCTTTCTTTGTGAAACTGCACATAAAATGTGTACAAATCCCTTTTATAATGTAAAGGATTATTTCCTTTGTGCTAGACTTTTGGCTTGTTTTGGTTTGTTTGCCCTCATATCCTTATAATGCGGAGAGCTGCAGAAGGACAAGTTTAAAAAAATGACATTCACACATGCATGTGGAGGAATAACAACAAAATCTTAACTCCTGTCCTTATCTCCTGTCCACACCACAATCGGTCTTCATTATGTCTGTCAGCACAATTACGCAGCAGTCTGAGATGGTTGCTTTGTGCTTCATTTTGACAGCAGACAGACCGGCCTCCACTACCTAGGTCGTCGTGAGCCAAACGCCAGGGCGGAATACTGCACATCCTGTCAGTGAATGTGAAGAGAAAGGCATGTCAGGGTGCAGTCTACCAGTCGGGGGGTTGTATGTGCATTTATGCCGACTAATCAGAACATAGCTCTCACTGTCATGGCCTTCCTTTTGGATTGGCAGAGCCGACAGTGAAAAACAATGAAATATACAGGCTATGTAAATGCAAGCCTCTGTGTATTGATTACTCACTGCAGTTGTGGAGACCAAATGATTTTGACGTGTGGAGTTTGAAACGGTGCCCTCTCTCTTCCTTTCTGCCAGGACCATTCAGTTTACAACATGTATTAGAGATATTCAGATGAATTTCATTATTAAAAAATTTACTAGGGTGATTAACTAACTTAAATACCAGAAGAAAACATATCTAAACTAACCGCAAAAGCAGCATTCCTACACCTCAAGTGAACCCATGAACCTTCAGTCTGGAGGGCAGTTTTTAACCTTCATGTTTTAGTACATGATCCACCAAAACCAGAATGACATAAAATCCATATATTCCACACTATGTTGGATTATTTAAAGATTATTTAATTATACATCTACTCAGTCATGTCAATCTAATCAAACTATCCTCGTATAAATAAATAATCTTTTCAACATGTTTACATTAATTGGAGCAAAAACAACACGGTCAAAAATATTCATTACAGAATTGTTTACCTGTATATCTTGTATCATCATTCCTATTGAAATAAAACAACATGTAATACTGAATTGAAATTGTCCACATATAGCATATGAAATAATACAATATTGAGTACACCACAAGATTAAATCAGTTTGGGAGAGGTGAGGCTGCACATTTTGACTAACCAGATAGCTCCACCAACCACCTGGAAGTCCTTTTTGGCTGAAATGCATCTTGGCAGTAACAGTGCCTTCACAATGTCATAAAAGGTAACATATTTTCTTTCCAAAAGACCAAAAGACAGAGAAGCTGTGCCACCAGGACAAAACAGTTAGTTTTTCACTGAAACAAAGACTATTGTCTGTAATAGTATTTTGGATCATGTGTTCTTGAAAAGCCAAGGGCACTACCTGCTATTTCCTAAGATGAAAAAACAACCTCTCTTTGGCCTACAGCTCTTACTTTGACACAGTATTATCGATGTAGTGGTTGTTGAAATGAACGAAAAACAGAAAGTCTTTTGTGATGAGATTGACTACAATCAGTGTACAAATGGTTTTGGCTCCCTCTTGGTAGAAATCTATGTTGTTTTAACACATCTAACTCAATTATTGGTTAGATGGTAAGAATACTTCTTTGGAACATATTTCAAGCTTGAAAAAAGAAACGTAAAAATAATTTTAAAAAATGTTCATTTGGACTCACCGTTCACATGAACCATGCACTGTCTGGCATCCTAAGGGTAAACAAGAGAACTGATGAATGCCCTGTCCTTCCTGATGTCTTCTATGTCTGCTTGCTCATAGTCCATCAGTCTAATGAAGGTGTTGCATAGATCCACTGATTTTTTTATGGTGCCAGGCTTGCTACCGAAGTCCACTATCACCCCTCTTGTGCAATGTCTGGCCTGGAGTGACACCCAGGGACAAGCAGCATGTCTGCCTGTCTGCAGGTTTGTCTGCTGACGTAGGGGTCGACATGTTCTCACCTGCACAACGCTTCTGTCTGCGCAGAGCCATGAAGAACAGAAGCAGGACCATGATGGAAAATGGCACTAAAAGCAAATAGAGCAGTGTAGGACACAATGTGGAATTCCCTGCAAAGAACAATGCAAAGTTATCTCTGACATCTAAATAACACTGGCTTTTTCCCTTTGGCTACATTAGACACTATAAAATGCATATTGGTTATTTTTTTATTTAAATGGTACTGCTTATGTTTACTTACATATATATATATAAATTGTAATAATTTCTAACATTTTATACTTTGTCCTTGTATATATCCTTACACAGAATACCCAGAGAAGTTTCTGGATATGCTTTTTTATTACAAAAAAAACTGTACACACACACACACATATATATATAGCACTGTTTTACTGTGTCACTGACTGTTCATTTGTTCCTTTTGTTGCTGGTGAAGTGACACATCTAGCTATTTAATATATTCTGCCTTTTAACCCGCTTTGCGTAAAAGACCCAGCCAAATTAGCGGTTTTTGCCTGGTAAAAATGATTAAAAAAAAAAAACGATAAATTAAAAACTTGTCGGTCAAAATGTCCGGTAATAATGTTCATACAAAACGTAGCTATAACGAAGGCTATCCCTAAACAGGACATTTGTGTTTTGACAGCGAAACAGCCTATTAACAGCCTATAGTACAAGTGCTTATTTATGAGTTCAGCGAGCTGTACCCCGACCATGGGCTACACTGGCTAAAATTGCCTGTGTTCTGCCCGTGTCAAGCGTGCCAGCAGAGAGGGGCTTCTCTCTGCAGAATCAAATTAAGACAGTGCTGCGAAGTTGTCTGGAGCAGAAGAGAGTGATGCGGCTTATGTGCATTGCAAGCTGCAAAGACACATTGGATACGTTTGATTTCAAGTCGGCAGCAGAGGACCTTGCCGCAATGAATAAAAGAAGTAAAGAAAATGTTACCTGGTAGCCTATAGGCTACATTTGATGCCGTGTAGGCCTAGCCTTTTTTTTAAAACAGGCTACAGATGTTACAGGTTACAGATGTTTCGTAATAGCCTGCATTTTAGCGGCTAATGTTGAGATTTTGCTCAATCGTAACTGTTCGTTTTGCTTAATCGTCACTGTTCATTAAATAGTCAAACTGATTTGAGGTCGTTGTCATTCTTTCGTCAGCCTTGGTGTACATTATATTTGCGTTTGCAACATAGGCTGTTACTGAAACATGACCGGTTCAGCTCTCTCCAATGTTGTGGTGCCTGCCCTGTACCCTGTACCTGTACCATGGATGGTCTGGGCTGTGTACGTCCTGTTCTTTGTCTCCACAACACAGGTGAATGGGTTCCCATGTGTCCATTCCAGGGCGGGGACTTGGATGTGGTTCCGCAGGATGCCTATATAACCAGCTCCCGTGGGAATCCTTCCCCAGCTGGTTGTCCCAGTGACCTCCTCTTCCTCCCTGAGTCTCCAGAAGATATGCGTTTGTTCCAGGACTGCTCCGGTGACCATGCACACCAGAGAAACACTGCCATCTTTCCGAGTCTCACCGTCAGTAGGGGACAGGATCACTACGGAGGGGGGCACAGAGTCATTCCCTGAAAGACAAAAAGTTATGAAAAGCATTACATATTCAGTGTGCAAAGAAATCACAATCAGCAGGGTTATTATCACAAAAATCCCACTGCTCCTACTGTTGGAACTACTACTGCAACTACTGATTCTTGCTTTTTACATGTATACATATGTAGCCTATTTGTGCATGCATATGTACTTATATTGTTCTGTATGAAGTAAGTTAAGGTATTTGCTTTTGTTGATGGCAAGATGACAGTACCACTGCATTAGACAGTGGTCTCCTACCTAGGTCTCCTAATGCCATTATATGTACCACTACTGCTAATACCTCTGATTATACGCATAGCAAGTAACCTAATTAGATTTATTTAGACTGGTTCAGTTCATAACTACCCATTTTTTAGTATATGATATTCCGCAATCACTTTCACAATCCCCCCATATTAAACTTATTATTCTGAGTTACATCGTGTTTAATTAAATGCAGCTGATCAAATACTGAAAGTTGATGTGGTCATTTTAAAAAGTTATATGTTAAGATCGTTCTACATTACTTTTCCTGCGTGAGCGTCACTAAAATCTCGTCCACATAAATAATGTCAGGTACTGTGCAAGAACAAAATTAATTCATGCCATCAAAAACACACTGTTTACGCAGAAAACGCTGCGACAAGTGCATGAGGATCATTCTTTAGTGCACGGAAAAGAATACTTCTGTCCCCATAATTACGGGGAATTATGATACTGTATATACTTGGATGGATACACGTCTGTTCTTTTGTGCTGCAAGTCGCTCTGGTTAAGAGCGCATGCTACATAAATATATTGCCATGTACTATACGTCGCCGACCATTTTATGAGGAGATCTTATAGCTCACCTATCACCACCAGTTGGGTTCCACTGCCGAAATAAGCGGCGTTGCTGTGCTTATATGCGCAATAGTACATGCCGGCGTGATGCTTGTCGAGGTTATTTATGTTAAAAACACATGCTGTGTCTCTTTCTGCTGTTTCGCTCGTTTCGCCCTTGGCAACAAATGTAAAGGTTTTGTCGCCGCTGTCGTCCAGTTTGAGCCAGACAGTGGAGGAACAGTACCCAGTCAATGCGTTCAGACTACAGGTGAAATTCACGGACTCCCCCACCACGGCAGTGTGAAATGAAGGGTACTGAGTTAATGCTGACCCTGCCGCTGAAAGACAGTAAAAGAAGAAGGATTTTAATTCAAAGGTCATTAATGTCATGAATCACATAATTTTAGCAACACACTTATTAATAAGACAGTAGCCTAATCTTTTAAAAAATAATAATTTGTTAAATCGTAGGGCGCACAAGAAATAATAATCTCATTATAACAATGTTTTAATTGTCAACAGGATTCATAAATATGTGGTTCCATTGTCTGGCGCATGCAAGTCGGTGAATACAGGAATATAAATAACTAGAAAATTTAAATCCACGGTCGGTTAATGCATACATTTGAAATCTGTAGGCCTATAACTGATATAATTAATAAGATCTTCGGAGATGTTAGCCCATTCAATCAGAAATAATACTATTTTTCTTACCTTGCATTATGAGGTGTGAGAGAACGAAATTCAAAAACATACTGAAAACCCAAGTGACGTGTTGAATACCTCCTTGGTTGAGCACAGTGAGACATGTAGATTTATGTACAGTGTTTCTTCTATCACTCTCTGTGAGTGGGCAGTCCTGTCCTGTGTGGAAGTTTTTTTAGAATCAGCAGTAGAAAATAAACTCCATTACATGATCTGTTCTAAGTATGTAAAGTACACATAACAAACTTCCAAAGGGGGTTTGAGGGGATTTTTACATATGCCTTGCATTATACATTATATGTATGTATGTTTTACACACCCTTTACAAACCCCCATGGTTGAAATGAAAAATCTGGAGTGGTTTCATTTATTATGCACAAATGTTCACAGATGTCCAGGTATTAATACTGTGAATTACAGAATTGTAAGAATTTTATAATTAATAGAGGGTAATTTTGCAGAGTTAATGGGGGGGAAGTGAATAATGACCATAACTTGATATCAGTTGTTGTCTTAAGTAGTGCATTTGACACACAGGTGAAATGCAGCTGTATAGGGCAAAACAATGTGTGTTTAGTTTATAAGTGTACCTATTAAGGAGAGTACTATCCTTTGAGTAGCATCAATTATTTTCTTAACTTAATATATACTGACATTTAGGGTCTGTACACATTAGATTTAAATGACACTGGGGTGCGATGATTCAAAAATTAAAGAACCCAAGTGTTTATATATCCAACCATTGGTCTGATTAATTATATTTATCGATAATGCTATCATCAAGGAAACAATCCACTGTGCTATCATTTTCTTATTTTTTCCAAGCCGTGACATATTGATAATTGTGATACTCATAATCTTATTCAGCATGCTCAGATACACAGTTAAGAACTGATGTTCACATAAACTAGCTCTCCATTCCCCTGTGTTTTGTCTCACAAATACCATGAGAGAGTGGTTTGAAGTGCACATTGTTCTATGTGCAAACACAGAGTTCCGTGTTCGACCGTTGATATGGTGGCTGAGGACATCCGGAGATGAGAGAGCGCAATATTTCCATATCACACCATACAACTGCACCAAGTGCTATTCATTCTGCACACCTGACTTGAAGTATGAATTTAAAAACAACCTGGATAATGTCTACACTCTTTACTTACAAAAGCACACCAGCAGAAGAGTTAGTATTTGAAAATGCATAATTACATTTACCATTTCTTAGTTTGTTTCACATTAACTTCCTTCTCAGATGAAGCACAAGTTCCTGACTTTAGCATTTGCGATTAAAACCTCATGTAGCCATGTATTCAAGGCCTGATTATTTTCAGGTCATGGTGCATTCAGATAACCATCATTGTAAAGCATGCAGAAAATATTGTAAATCTGCACACAGTGTAAGTACATATTGTACAAAATATGCAACCAATTACATATCAGTAACTGAAAAATCCTGATACATTTAAAAATAGTATATATGATATACAGATATGTGTATCTATATGTATATAGATTTTCTTACATATAGAAAAATGGTCCTTGTGTATTGGATTTTAAGGCAAAGGTCTGTACACTGCATCCCAGAAGTAAAATAAAAAAACACATTCTGAAAAGAGCCTTTACTGATTATTAATGCAAAATCTTTATGGTATAAATCCCCCTCCACACCCCTACCATGAATGTGTATGGTTAGACAGGTGCTAATTACACAGATGGGATTTCATATTTGAACATCAGCCATAGCTGCACGTTGCTCTGTCATAAAGGTGAACCTGAAAGCGCTGTGCAGCAGCAGGCGAGGTATAGGCCCGGTCAGGCCACAGGCCACAGGCCCTGAGCGCACCTGCCTGACAGGAAGTGAAGGCTGATGACTGCAGGACCGGCGTGGGGGTGGGGGAGAGGAGCAGCAAAGCCGCAGCTGAGCAGAAGCAGCCGGCTGCTGCCTCTGAAGTGTGAAACAGAGCGAGCGGGAAGGCTGTGGGAACTTTCCATTGCGGGCAGCCACTGCTCGCTTTCTCTGCCCACCCGACCGGCTGCCAGAACTCACCTCCCGCTTCTGCAGCGCAGCCTCAGGTCAGAGGTCAGAGGTCGTTAGGAGATGCAAGGTGAGAGGGCACAGCATGAACCAAGAGGCATAGGCTGAAAGTCAGAGATCTCGACACAAGGCAACCATGTCCAAAAGAACCAGCCCGCAAAAATGATGTCCTTTGGCTGCAGCCTCCTGTTGCACCGGTATGTAGTGAACTGTCAAAAAGACAGAAATGACAACAAGAAAGTATGGCCTCTGGTAATGTAACTGATTAAATCAGAGGCATACCTGAAATAATGTTTAGAGCTATATGTCTACTTTGTCTTCAAGGCCCCCGAAAATCTGTTTTGGTTAGCATGAGTTTGGGTGAAAGTTAAGGTTAAGTTTGTGGTCCTGGTTGCATTTAGGTGCCATCCATTCAATGGGGCTTTTTTTGGCCAGATTTGTCAGCAGCCAGACCCTCTTACATAAACAGATTGTAGAAGCCACTTATGATTTTGTGTTGAAATTATATTTTGTAACTTCATTGCACTTGCACTGCTTATTTCACCCAGTTGGTGGCGATATGACTGGCACAAGTCCACAAATAGGCAGGTGATAGAGGAAGTAAGCCCGTACAGGTAGAGGGAGCTGACACAGTCTTTACAAGGCAGGCAAACAGGCAATACGTAGCACTTTAATTTGAACTTGAACTCTTTATGCTTGAATGTAACCTGGCTATTCTTTGAATAACCAAGAAACCAAAGGAAACATACTGATCATTGGATTCTTTTTCACCTGTGTACAAACTACTTCGATCTCAAAACTTCCCCTCATTGGCCTTCTCAACAGCACCCTAAGCGAGTAGAGTGGTTGGCCTACAGTTAATCAGCTGAAGGGTTTCATGGTCCACTGGGAGCTGAATGAATGTCAGACTGTAACATTCACTGAGATGAGAACATTGTTGGGTAGATACAGGCCACAGAAAACTGGGAGAATAGGACAGTTCTAAGCCTCTATTAGAGAACAGTGTGGCCACTTACAGAGGCAGTTTGCAATATGTGGCATAACGACCATGATAGTAATAAGTGAAACTGACTCCCCTCTGTAATGAAATAGGGAACTAGGATAGTATGTGCCTATGAAGATCTTTATAAATCCACAAGAGAAAAAGATTCACCAGTGCAATGCTGAATGCAGCCTCAGTGATGAAGACTCCCCACATCCTCCATCTATTCTTCTCTTCAGCTCTACTGCCCATAGTTGCAGGTAATGTGAATATCAATTCAATTTCTGGACAACACACAGGATAACACTGTTTGCCAAAAAGTAAATGAATTAATAAACCAGATACAAGCATTCATTGCATAATGTGCTTTCCATTCTCAAAATACGTATTTCATAGGATTTATGGAATGTTTAGTAATACAATGGGCAGTCTAAGTTATTCATTTATAATTTATGGAAATTACATCATTCAAGGTGGCACCATTTTTGATTGGCAGACCTGGATACAAACACACATTTTGTGTGCAGCAAGCGCTGTTGCACTCCTAACAAATTTTCATCTCTGGATATGTGGATGGTGACTTTCAGTGAAAAAATTCTGTACATCTAAGAAACGTATATGTGTGCACCTCAACTATACAAGTTAACCATTAACTAATCTTGTTTCACTGTCCTCCCGATAGGAAGCTGGTGATAAAGCCTCACTTCGTTTCCCTTTGGAATGGAGTGGCAACATGACAGCATTTGCCTACAGAGGTGATTATTACCACTTCAGAGAGGCATAATTCTTCAAACAAGGCACATGGTCACGATGGAGACCCTTCATCTCATCCTTGTCTTCCTCTCATGTTGGTCTTTGCAGCCTGTGGTTGCAGGTATTGTAATTTGACTTGGTCTTTGTGTTTTTGCAATGTTTGATTACAATGTTAAATGTTATTTGTGGGATGGTAATGTTTTTTTGACTTTTGCCAACCTTTTGTTGCAGACAAAATTGTTTAGACAGGCTGCTTCTGGTTTGACTTTAACAGGTATCTCTAGAATGTCACTGTGGCATGGGGTTTTGTATTATTTGTGTAAATAACAAATTTAGTCTCCTCTGTAACCAGAATGCTGTTCCCCTTATTACAAGAAAACAGCACAGTGCATACTTGTATGACAGTGAATGAAATTGTCAGCAGTTTTGGGGTATGTTAAAAAGCTGTGGTGTATGAGTGTTTGTAGATATTAGCACCAAACCTGAAACTTTATTCTGAGCCAAATGATCATCTGTCTCTAATCCAAATGATCACCTGTCTCTAATGTCTGTTGTAGCTCTAAACAGCCAGGTCAGGTAGTAAGCTAACTTCACACAAACTTTTGTCATTTACAGTGTACTGCTACCAGTGTTGGAAAATAAATTGAATGAAATCAAATGATTTCATTTTGGCTCATCTAATTCTAATTTTATAGGGCAAAAACAATGATGAATTCATATTCAGCCAGGAAGGATTCTGATATTTCTTTGGGAACTGTTTTTACAGAGGTGAAGGACAATGAAGAGTGCAATCCATCATCATACAAACCACCTGAAATGCCAGGGACTGCCAGCAGGCTCACTCTGTAAGTGTTTTTTCCAGACATCTTCCTCTGATCAAATCGAAATCACGTGCCATCTGATGAATATGTTAAATGTCTTTCTCAGATGAAACGCTTGCTTTCTGGACCACCTGCTAATCACTAAAACTTACTATTAAAAATACATGTAATGTGGTATTATATGCAAATATTGTTACAAATTATATCAAATTATATGATTATTATAGTATCTATTATTATTTGTTAAGTCTTATTTGAAAATGTGTGGATTTAATTAGGAAATGCATGCACCCCACCATTAGCAACGGTTTGGTTAAGCAGATTACGCAACAGGATGAGGACATCAAGCTTTCAGCAGGACAGCTCAGCACAACACTACCACTTGAAATATGTATTGAAACTTAACTAATACATCCATATATTGTTAAATGTCTAATTTTTTTCATATTCCATTATATTATACAAATTACACTATAATACAAGTGGCATTATTTTGAATGTTTTTAGAATCTAGTAGATACTTTAGCAAGACTTACATATTGTGTAATATTTTTCACAATATGTGAAAATAACAATATTTTTTTCAAGGGCAATAATGGTAATACCTCTGTATCAATAACTGTTTCAATGCTGCCATTAATGATCATGTTAATACATGCTCTCTTTTGTGTTTATTATTCTACAAGTAGGTGATATATTTGATATATATATGGTATATATAGTATATGATATATTTGATTTGAACATACACACCATAATGCCTGTTGAAAATACACCATGCCTTCAGTTCAATAAAGTCATCTAAAGGGAAAGTGCTATTCAATCAGAAAGCCCTCCAGATTAATCCTTTACCATATTACAGTAAATGACCTCTAGATTAAATCTAAATTACCAAGTTATTTTGAAGGAAAAAGACACTGTGGTAAAACAGAACTGGATATTTCCAGGAAGGTATTTTGGAGTGAATATCACTTACCCATTAAAACAAGTTGGTGATCCAGTGTATGCCGTACTATGTTGGATGAAGTCTGACTCTGTTTGTTTGCAGATCACACTGCCCCAGTAAAAATCCTCTGCTATTGGACCCTTCAGAGATACCAGGTCCAGATGAAAAAACAGCGGAACTAAGAGGCCCTCAGTCAAAAGGCTCTCTCACACCAGGAGCTGCTGGGAATCCTGCTGATTCATACTCTGTCACACAAATTTCCCATGATCCTTCACACCTGTGGGGATTAGAGAACTCTACTGTCAGCCAGGTAACATGGCCTGGTGACAGGGAATGCAATCCAAGGTCTGAGGAACCACACACAGGTGATCTTGAAGCCGAAGAGGTTAACAATGTTCATTTCCATGCCTTTAAATTCAACTCATGTTCATCTCAGAGCATACAATACGGGCCTAAACTGCTCAAAGAAGCTAACAAAGAGGCAGAATATTACACAAATGAAACCAATCATTGCTCAACTAATTATGACCACCAGAACATTGTGGTGCTGGAGGATGACCCTGTGGTGGTGCAGTCTGCTTCCTTCCTCTATAAGAAACACCCTTCAACATCAACGCTACTGAGCTACCAGAAGGGATCGATGCGAGTTATAAAGGGGTCCAGGACTCACCTCACGAGAAATAGCCACCTGGTGCTGGTGGGTCACGGCAGCAGGGGCAGAGATGGGTCGTCAGTTTTGGGGGGTTTCCAGGCAGAGGAGATCGCCAGGGTGGTGGGCGCCATGGAGACGGAAGATGGCCACGTGCGTACGATCAGCCTGATGGGCTGTGAGCTTGGGAAAGATTTCATGTTTGCCGCACGACTGCTGCGGGCGCTCAGATCCCTTCAGATCGAGACTAAACTGCACCTGCAGCGCTCTGCCCTGTCCATCACCCCTGATGGAGAGAAGGTGACCAGAGAGGAGGGTGTTGGGGGGTCAGTATGGAGGCACAAGGATGGCAGCAGCAAAGTCATCGCCTGGCTGGACGCAAAGGGGAACCTGCTGACGAGAGAGACGGGCAGCCACAGAGGACAGGTTGTTCCCAATTACCAAGGCCATGCTCTTCATGTTCAGCCTTTGGACTGGCCAACCCACCCGCAAATGTTTGTCCCCGCAGAGCTGAGGGCAAAATACACATCCATCGACTGCTTGGAAGGACTCACCTGGAGCATGTTTTTCGAGGAGAACGAAAAAATCCGTGCACTTGATTTCATTCCAGATGAAAGTCAGGCTAACTACACAGAGGTATGGCTGCCTGGCCATGAGCCGGTGGGTACTCCTCCAATCAAACATATCACCACCATTTTAGATCTTGTTCGTGAAATCAGGTACATTGCTAAAGAAAATGTGAATGTTGACCTGTACTACATGTTAAACTTCTGCATATACAAGGTACAGAAAATGACCTTGTATGTTTCATTAGTTGGGAAGTACATGGATCCAGATGATCAAGATGAAATGCTGAAGTTCACAAGCGCCTTCAAAAACCAAAAAGACCACCTCACCCTGCGTGAGCTGAGGCAAGGCCTGAAAGCCAACGAGTTCAACGACTTCTGCCGCCAGACCTTTCAGTTCCGCCGGTGCGAGAGCAGCTGCGAGCGTTGGGGGCACTACTTCATGGCGGCGGTCTTCTCGGAATCCATCCGAAACTTCCGCACCTTCTCGCTTTTCCTCATGAGCGTCATCGCCTGCGAGGTCAGCCGCTTCCGCAGTCCGGACGACCTGGTCTGCACCGCCTTCGTCGGCGAGGACCACCCCATGGTGGGTGCCAGCACGTGGCTCGAGAGGGACAAGAGGGGATTCTACGGGTGCAGTCTGAGCATGGCCGATGAGAGGACCAAGCGGGACAAGCTGGAGTGGCTGGAGCAAGTGCTCCGCAAAGAGAACAACCTGTTCGCCAGAACCAATGCCAAAATGATCAACCTCTACGCCGACCAAGAAACGGAACTGGACATTTTTGGGAAGGTGAAAGTGATTAATCAATATGCATTCGCATCGTTTATCGAGTACTTCAGAGGAACGAACGAGGGCAGAAAATTATCAAGGGGCTGCATGATCAATCACTAACTTGCCCTCTCTTACTGAAGACAGGAAATAGGTCATCACTGCCTCAGCTCCCAGCAACAAAGAGTAAAATGCCCAAACACTGGCATCCAAAAGGTCAACCCGACTAGAAAGAAAACTCGAACATGCTGTGTGCATATCTACAGATTTTCACAAGTACTGAACGCTACAAATATCTTGCAATAAAAATGAATTATTCAGGTACTGTTGTAATGCTTCTAAGTGAAAACTTCATTGACCCGATGAAGACCTCCGTAGTAACAACACTGTTTGATCTGAGCATTTTATAGTTTTCACTTGGGCGCATTACAACAGATTGGGTAAATATTCAGAAAAAAGGATAGCACCAGGCATGATTATCATCTTTTTTGACAAAATTCACTGCAGTGCTTCAGGGTGACCTTGCATGAAGTGGCTTTTCGATTTTAAATGTTTAATCAATTAATTATTATATTTTTTGATGCTTAGGAACAAGCACTTTAAGTCATTTGGGCGAAGACATTATTTCTCTTATTTTGATATTATGTCCACTTATTTTAATATTCTGAAATAAGTCAAAGGTCTCAAGCCTGCCAAATGATTTGCTCATTACAAATTAGCAATTAGTAGTATTGTAGATTAGCTGTAGTCTTGACAGACTGAATATGTCTGTCATTTGACTTGATCAGGACTAGACTGAACTTGACTAAGCAAGACTGGTCAACTGATCAATTGGCTATTTGGTTGACTGATCAATGTGGACATTCTGTTGTAACAACTGTATTAACCTGAGTCAAGTCAGGACAGCCTGCTTATCAAAAATGTGCATAGAGGTTGTGAGACCAAATATGGACATGAGCACTCTGTCAAAGCAGTTATGCAAACATTGCAAATGCTACCATTAAAATAAACTTTTCAGGAAAATGCAAATGAGCTACCCGCTGTGATAGTGTGGGCTTGCAGAGTCTGCATCAGCTTGCATGGGAGTCATTATGCTCCCAGGTTTCTACCTATGGAAGCGCTACATTCTACTGAAGGCGTGGAGCTTAGCATGGAGATGCAAATTCACCTTAGAGCTATCTGTCATGTAGATAGTGGAATTATAGCCTGACAGAGTGTAATGTGTGATGCAATAACATGGTCCTATGCAAATGGTCAACCCTTTACTAAAAGAGGCAATGTTGCCTTTTGCTTGTGTTTCAAAATTAAAGTTACTGCTGTTCTTTGCAGTCTGTCTGTAGGTACAGTAGAGTGCCATGGTAATGAGGCTAAAGACACGGATTCTAATAAAATAAAGAGAATTAATGGTGCATACACAGAGTTGTGTTTTGTTTTATTCATTTTTTAATGGCATATAAATTTTTAAATCAATGTCACCATTGTTTCGGTTATTGACCAGAAAACTTTGAAAAATAAGAATGTACAAATATGACAAAAAACTGAATGCAATACTCTGTTAGGATGTAAAACATTGAATGGTAGTGGAAACACGAATACATTTGGGTTACAGGAAGTTCTGGCCCCAGAACTGGAAGTGACTGGATTACTGTCATTGACAGCATCACATGGAATTAACAGGTTAGTAGCTGCTATAGGCATTACAATCAGCATGGGTAGTGATCAACTGGGTGGGGACTTCATCACAATTACCAAGAGCAGAGGATTGCACAGGTGGTGTTTCTAAAGGTTGTCATGTCCATTGCCTAAATTTATTCAAGGTTTTTAAGTGCAACATATGCTCTCATGACAGATTCTTTTTAGCAAACATAGATCTTTGCATCTCTGTAAACTATGGATATTTCAGAGAAAGGGGATGCTGTATCTATAGTACTGGAGAGGAGAGGGTTGCCCCCAGTGTTTGGGAATGACTGTTTTGGAAGGCGGGGATCAATGTAAACTATACTCTCCAGCACCTGGTTTGAGGGTAAGGGTGGGGGGGCACAGATTCGAACAGAGACCTGACTGGGAGATCACCCACAGTAAAGACTGCAGCAGGTGTGTGTGTGTCTGTGTGTGTTGGGGTAGGGGCAGGGTGGGGGGGGGGGGGGGTTAGTGTGCCCATGGCTGTGCTTTTGTGCTTTTGCAGAGGTTGGAAACAGCCACCATAGTGGTGTGATCCAATCAGGAGTCTCCAAAAGTGACCAAAGCCCTAAAATGCACCATTTTTTTCACATTGTGTTTGTAGCACTCAGCACCGACTCTCCAGGGTTACTCTTTAAATGTGCATGGAGAGTGCTGTATTCTAATCTCTAGACTTGGTTGGTGATCAAAGGTGTTTCCCACAATGGAGACTACACCAAGGGTGGGGGGAGGGTGGGGCAGGACGGGACTGGGGTTCTGCTCTTTGTGGTGTAATGGAGAAGATCCTGGACGCGCCCAGTCTCCTCACGCGGTGCACCGCTCCTCAGAGCAGCATGCAGCTGCACTTGGTGGTCTTGGAGCGGCTCGACAGGCCGTGCTGCGTGGTGGCCAGTGACTGGATCAGCGTCCAGAAGTGCTTGAAGGTGATGCCCTCGCCGTCCTTCACTCCCATCTTCTGCAGCAGCTCGCTCAGGCCCTGCTCACTGCCCGCCGTCTAAGAGGCAGAGAGGGAGAGAGGGAGAGAGGGAGAGAGGGAGAGAGGGAGAGAGGGAGAGAGGGAGAGAGGGAGAGAGGGAGAGAGGGAAAGAGGGAGAGAGGCAGAGAGGCAGAGAGGGAGAGAGGCAGAGAGGGAGAGAAGGAGAGAGGGAGAGAGAGAGAGAGAGAGGGAGAGAGGCAGAGAGAGAGAGAGGGAGAGAGGGAGAGAGGGAAATTCACCCAAACACGTCTTGTCAAATGTTAAGATGAAATGAACACACAAGCTCACACACACACACACACACACACACACACACTTTTGTCTTTGGCCAAAATGTTGCCCAAACCTTCTCCAGCACTAAATAAAACACTTTGGTGAGCGTTTATTTGAGTCACACTTGTTAGCTACTGCATATTAGCTGGCAAAATGGTAACAAAGACTGGTAATAGCCTCTAATGGCTGAACTTCAAAATGTAAGTCATTAAATTTGCAACTCAGCCAATGATAAATATTGTGCAATGAAGATCAGCACAATGGCCCCTTGTGGTTTGCCAGCCATTTTCTATCATTAGCAAGAAAGTGCAGATGTAATTTTCTAAGGATGAAAATATTAAGCCCACAGTGAGGAGTGGCCACAAAAACAGATTCAGCCCACTCATAACATATTATAATTATTCATTAGTGAATTGCCGGAATTACTTCCTGAATTGGTTTTATAAGAAATGAGCATGTCAGGTAAACATGGGCAAAGATAACTCATTTGATGATAATTTATTAGATGAATTGTACATGTAATATCTTTTGAAAATCTCAGCAAACAAAATATCAATACAGAAATAAAAATAATTCAGTTAATTTAATACACGTATGAGATGAAAATGATACCTTTATAATAAATGTAAATGTAATAACATTGACCTCATATTTTCAAAGGGCTAATACAAACATACACTATTGGAGTCATGCTTTACAGAGTTAGACACTTTCCAACACTTTTATCAGAGAATATTTTCAGTGTCATACAATATATTGAAGAAAATACATGCAACATTTAGCTATTAATTTCAATCAATTATAACTCACACAATTAGTCTTTGATCATGTCAAATTTTCTAATCTAAATTATACAAAATATGAACTATTACACCTTTCATTTGCGCAATAAAGTTTATCGAACGTAATTCTTGAGAGTTGAGAGTGACGTTTTGTCGCCATCTAGTGGAGTTCTTATGTATGTTGCATTAAGAGTACTGTCCCTGCAGGATTTTCAGTTCCTCATGCCAAATGGGTTGTCATTCGAGAGATACCTTTCATTTCGGGAACGGTGTCAGTAAAACTGTGAGATCTACAGCAAATGAATGAAGAATTTTTGAAGTGGAATACCTGACGTTTGAAAGCTTGTGTTTTAATAAAGGTTGGCATAATCTCGCTTCCCACGATAAGAAAAAATCAAATTCAACCTCCACATTCTCTTAAAAAACTTTGTAAAATAAATATAAATAAATATATATGTGTATATATATATATATATATATATATATATATAAACTGAGTTGAGTTCCTAATTAGTCTGACAACTGATGAGAAACCAATCTGGTTGTTTTTATTAAAACATTTGAAGAGCCACAAACCTCTAATAAACAGATTCTGAGTCTAGCAGATGGTACTGTTCTTAAATGTGTGAAACATGTTCTATTTAGTGCTCAGGCGTCAGGTTTGTTCATAATGTAATACAATCAATACACATGGCATGATGGGGCTGCCAAGGCTTGCCAGTGTGATTCCAAGGTGTGGCACTGCTATTGTAGGACAAGTTAACAAGGTGCTTAACCTGAATGGTCTTATTTAATACAGATATGTAAGCTATATAAGTTACTCTGGGTAAGACTGTCTGCTAACCAAACATAAGGTCTGTAATTTAAAATAATTTATTTTGGCTAGCTCATCAGCCTTGCTCTTGGGGGAGATTGATTGTTCCAAATGTTCCATGCCATTCAGTCATGCATAGTGACTGTTCCATAAATAACCATACTGCATCACAGCCATACCTGTTCCACCTATGTCTCTTTGTGATGGACTGACACAAGTCAGTCACAAGTCAGACACACTCCTCTGCCAAGAGACAATGTGTAAATGAGAATGAAATAAAGACACCTAAACTGGACGTGGCCATGACATTTTTTTCTAGCTGAATCTGCCTCCACTAGCTAGAGGAAATGCATCATACTAAGCCCACTGATCATACTGCATTCCAGCCACGCCTCTTGAGCCCTGCTTAGGTGTCTCTGTTGGATTGAGGACACATTTTGGCTGACGAAAAGCACATGTCAGTGTTGGTTATGGTGTATGTAACTAGGGCACCAGCGTCTCTCCGTCATTTGGCGCTCATGTGAAGCATTGGTGATGTTATTTCTTCTGCCTCATCAAAAACTGATTCATCAACACAAAATGAACCACTTTGCAAAAAGTAGAAAGTGGTGACTTTTAAATACCTGCATTAATACAGAACAGAAAACACTACCACCTGCTTGATTCAAAAGCAGTTTCCCTTCAAAGCAAGCTGGGTCCTGCACGGAGTGAGCCAACACCCAGGTATTAATCACCTTGTCTGAGGAAGTGACGGAGCACTCTATAAACAGGCGTGGGATCATCAGCTAAATGCTGAGCAAGGTTTTGCAACTTCACTCACAGAACATGCAGGTCTTCATGTGGCATTCATAAAAGTAAAAGTGCTTGTGATGTGAATCGCACACTGCTGCTTGACTTCATTTCCCATCAGCACTTTGGCAAAATCCTGTGTAACGTTTTAGCAACTGACATAACCCAAGATGCTATGTGTAGATGTGTGGTTTCATAAAAACCACACTCAGGAAAGCTCTGCCTTGTGTGAATCAGGGGAGACTTTAAGTGTTTTTTCTTTTTAGCTAATAATATTGCTTTCTGTCTGCTCTTTCATTACCCAGGGTTCCAGTCTTCTAGTGAACATTATCCATTCAGGCTAAAGGTACCTATAGCTCCCAATTTCAATTTGGTGCTGTACACTGCCTATTTTACAAGGAGGGCTTTTACGTCTTTAAGCTTTAAGTCTCTTTTAGCTCCTTAAGTTTCTCCCCCTGATATTGGCATCTGTGTAACTCATTTTATGCAATAATACAATGATACAGAATATCAAAAAACAAACAAGCACACACAGGCTGTGTTTACATCCTGTCTTTGCTGTTGTTATGCTGACAATTAATGCTTTGTCCATGCTTGACAAAATTGAAGCTGATTCTGGAGCGCTCATCAGAACAGCCTGAGAAACTATGCTAAATTCATGTGTTCCACAGCGTGGACCATGTTCTTCTATGAGAAATTTAGCTTAACATCAAGCAACGATGAGCCCTGGAGCTCACCACAGTGGCATACAGTATGTGGTTTACATGGCCTTTTTCAAAATGTGTTTCTGCTGTAAGGCACTGGGATCACTTAACAACACAACTGAAATAATGCAGTTTAATCAAAAGGTAAGAAACAAAAAATTCCATACTGCAGCTGTTTATGGAAAGTCCCTCTTTATCCCGGCTTAATCACAATCAGCTGCGGATAATTGGAGCTTGTCATGAGGGAAATAATTATAATATAAAAGAGAAAGGTACTCAGATAAAGGAGGAAAACTGTACATCTGCATCCCATCAAAGGTATTTAATTAGACATTTGGCATAATTAAACTCAGACAACTTCAAGCACTAGGTGGTTTAGCTAATATGCAAGCCATTGTGTATTGGCCTCAAGACCAAAGGGATCGTGTAGTCCCAAGTCTTGCAGCAGCTTTACTCACTTCAGAAATGGAATACAGTGGGAAAAACTCTGCTTGTAGTGCCATCCTGCCTCCCCCCCCCCCCCCCCCCCCCCCAACAATGAGGTCACCTCCACTTTGATGACTAAGGACCACCCCCCAGTGCAACCCCCCCTACCCTTGCCCCCCCCCCCCACCCCCACCCCCCACACACACCAAACCTCTTGCCCCATCCCACCCCAGCCTCCTTAAAGTGGAGAGGAGTGGCCCCATTCAGAAATTTTGCCTTGGGCCCCTCTGAAGCTGGCCCTGACTTGAAACAACACATTGCTTCATTTCTGATGGCAAAAAGAACAAAAGGGAAAAAGAGGGCCTGGCCTTTTTACAGGTTCAGGTTCAAAAAAACTTTGGGTGTCAACTGGAGGGATGCATTAGAACTCAAACCATTACCATTTTAAACACCTTGACATGTTTCAACACTTGAATTTGGTTCCCAGAACCTGACCCTGACCTCTGCCTTTCTCTGATAGGATTATTCTGTGATTTCTGATATACTGCAATGCAGCTCTTTCAGATCAATGTTAATCTCCATGTGTGCATGATGCAAGTTAATGTTGCTCTTCTGGATCATTATTTAGCATCTTGTAACTGCTGTGATTTTAAACAGAGGTAACTCTGGTCCTGGAGTGTCTGAGATGTTTTTTTCTGTCCGAGCTCTTAAGTGCATAACTGGACCACTTATTACAAGAAATTAATGCAGAAGACTGTGTGCATTTGGTGAAATGTGGAGTATTTCCATCATGTGGTCACTGACATTAAGCACAGTTGTTAGGCACAATTCTTTTACAGTTGTGTAACTTTTTATTTTAGCACTGTTTTTTTCAGCATGATGCCTATTTGCTGCAATTCATATTCCTTTGGTGATATATAATACCTGTACAGCCTGTCAACTTAAGGGTTGGTTTTGCTTTCTCTCAGTGTTCACCATTCTCAGAATGATCCCAATGGATTGTGAAACCACACCTCATTTCTCCATATGTTGTATGTATTGATAATTAGGAAACTGGGTTATTTTGCCATTCTAAGCTTCCCTTGATTTTCTGATACGAGGCAAAAATAGCAGGAGCCACGCCCTTTGAGTGAGCTGAATGGCGGGTGTGGCTGGGTTGACTCGGCAGGCTGGTAGCTCTTACTGTACCTTGACGAGGTTTGGCAGCTGGGAGGAGAGGAGACCCTTAAACTCGTCTGTTTTCAGCGTAGGGCTATTGTCAGCAGCGGCAGCATGGAACTGTGTGACCAAGGTGTTTATGGCCTTCTCCAGGTCTGAAAACTAAAGAAGGAAAGAAACCATGTCATGCTGTGGAATCTGATAAGAATGACCACAATAATATTTTTGCGTTGTTATGAGAAGAAAAGTAAGAAGGACACTGGAGAATCGGCGAATTTAAAACTTCCTCTAACTGTAGGCAGTAAAGGTTCTGATAGGTCTCTCAGGTAGAGACAGTTGCCTTTCAAATAGCAAGTCATTTACACCTGAAGGGCCAGCTGAGGCGAGACTTTTTTAATCGAAAATAAGGACTTCTGTGAAACAATTTGGCACTCAGAGAAAAAAATGAAAACCAGGAAATCCAACCACCCTCGAGGACTGAAATTACCCCGTCTCTAGTCAAACAACCGACAAACCTAAAAGGTGTGCTGTAATGTGTACTCTCATCCACAATTGCATACCAGCATGTTTCACACACTACATCCGTCTTAAGGCGCATACCAAAGCATTGCAGGTCTTTCTACTATGTCGGAATGCAGTACGTGTGCGATTCTTGAATGAAAAGCACTGCCTCAAAACAATCGTCGTATGCTTTACACAGCAGCATGAATACTGTCCGGGGATAAAATCGCCGGAGGAAAGCGGAAATAATTGATTATTTAATTCATTACAAATGTGTTCAAATGGAATTTGCACACCCTGAACACAATAACGTCACAGTGCGTGATCTATTCGTGTAGCTTCTTGTTGTGCGCGCTAACTGACTCGCGCCTCCCCAACTTTTCCCAGTGATTCAGGCACCTGTAATACCTGCAGGTCGAGCAGAGACAGCTGTGATGTTTACTGCTATTTACCTTCAGGGCGTGCACAAGACCGCAAACTCCAGTTGAGCAATAATCGAGGATTAGTCCCAGTTCTGGAGCTTGGTGACTAACCGTCTGCTTCCATTTCCCTCGAATAAACCGAATGGCTTAGGATATGCAGGGATGGCTCCCACTGTGTTGTAGCTGATTAGTATAGAGGTGGGGCTGTTCCGTAACTTCGACTGAAAAAAAATCATCCTCAGGTCCGATGTTGTGTTTTATGGATTCGTACTACGGTTCTACTTCACTTACAAAGCTGTAACTTTTTTTTTTTTTTTTGAAAAACTGGTTTATGTTAACAAGTCTAAGCACTGAACATGTATAATTTTACTCTAATATACCTCCAGGTATACTCACAGGACATCTCACCTATGACTGGGATATTTTATGATCCACAGTCTGGAATCTTTTTGAAGTCTGCCTGCGTGCCTCTGTATGCCAGAAAGATGGATTACGTTTCCAGACCCCACACCTACAGAAACACACTGTCTTCGGCCCAAGGCCGCGCTGCCTTGAAACAGGAATGCAGAGAGTCTGATTGATTTCTCGTGCTTTTCATTTCCATTCGCGGTGGCCAGAGCCGGCCTGTGCAGTGATATAAAGATGGAAGGGTGCTACGAATACTGCGCATAGATGTGCTTCACCTTGTACTGCCGGACAGTACAGACACAAAATTGCACAAAACCCATGCTGGCATCGATACTCATTCAACGACTGGAAAAAGTGCACTTACATTTGTACAGTTAGAAAGTTACAACACTGCAAAATATTAATATATGGACATAACACAACTTAGTATACACAATCGTAAAACTGAAACTGTAATGTGCAAGCAACCGTGCCAAAACGGTCTGAATACAAATACTACACGTACTTAGCAAAGTGTTTAAACGTTTAACAGCTTGATGTTTAAGCGTTTACATTAGTCTACAGTTAATAACAATGATTACGGTGAACTACAGTAACTATGTGTGTAAAAACAGCTCAACATGTTCACAACAGATACCTACAACGGTGCTGACAACTTCGCCCTTTTTAAAAAAAAAGAATGCGTGAAAGTTCTCCTCAAAGTACCTCCTGTGCGCTTGCCTGTTTTTCCAAACTATTCTTTAAAAGTAGTTATCATACCTGTTCCGCCATTTGAATTCCTTCTTTTGGTCTTTCCTGATAAAAGTTAACTTTTCTTTCTGCGAAGCTAAGGAATTGTAACTTTGTTCCTTCAGCGTTCCATCGCCTCTGTCATACCTTGGCTGACGTCCCGTATCCTCCCACTCAACTAAAAAAAAAGTGCAACTGGATTCCACCTTCCGTGTCACTCAGAGAAATAAAAAGCTGTGGGGAAACTTTCAGTCCGCTGAAATCCAGTTCTTGGGATTGTTAACAGGGCGGGGAAGACAGGCGAGTGCATAGTGAAGTACAGCACAGAGGGTAGTTCAGCTCATTTTTGGAGTTTTGCTAACCGTATCTTAGTCGAAAGAGACCAATCACAGTTGCACACAAGTCATCTGCATGGGGCCTTAACACATCTGGAACATGTTAAGAACATTTGGCACTCTTTTCATTTAAGAAACTGCGAGCTGCAAGTTTAGACTGGCATACGTCTTTTCCCCGTTTTTTGTGGTTGCACTAGTTAACCCCTACGCACGCTGGCATGCCGTAGCATAAATACCCATCATCAAATTTGTTTCTCTTGAATCTAATAAAAACGTTACTGGATGTTGTTAGAAATAAAGGGGCAGCAGTTTAAACACAACATCAACCCCAAACAAATAGTACTCGTTTCTTTTAAATGCTTTAATACCCTGTTTTGCAACCAAGGTTTGTGAAACGTTTAATTCGCCCACGCACATTTAAAAGTCAAAGTCCTGCTTATAGCAGGAAAGTGAGGGTGTCTCTTAAACTGTCGTTACATAGCCTAGTTATATATAACGTTATAGTGTAAAATGTACAATTCAATTTCGTACTTCTGTCCTACTAGTTTTTGATGTTAGCACGTGTTGTAATTGCTTTGATTTTTAAATAGGCCTATTCTGATATTCTATTTTAATAATTCAGGTGCAGATATGTAGTCTCCAAAAGTGTCAGCGGCCGCCTCTGCCTGGTTCTGCCACTCACACTGACACTGATATTGAATCAGTTGCATCATCCTTTCACATGATTGTTCTGATCTGAAATAGAATGAGCTGACCCTGAATCGGTTAAGAAGGAATGTACTGAAAGCGCGTTGCGATGCCCTAACACGCTGGGGAGAAATCTTGCTGCGCAGACTCCTTTTCAACTGCGCCGACTCCGACGGACCGACCTGCTGGTTACAAGAGACCGGTTTTTATGGGTCAAACAACCTACGCGCTGAGGCAAATGAGGTCCCATGTGCAGCCACTGGCTTGAGGCAAAAGTTTCCCTGAAGTGCTAATAGCACCAGCTTTGTTGTTTGTCTTGTGATGGTTAAGGGTAGTGGTTGGGGAATCTGGGTGTAGATCATCACTTACAGGCAATTTGTGCCAGCTACTAGTTTTTTTTTCTTTCAAAAATTCAACCAGATCAATCCTGGTCACACTGTGCGTTTATCTTTCTTCCAAACCCTTAATTTGTTAATGACCGAAATAATTCGTTTTTGCTTGCTCATGTGCTACAGAGAGCGCCCTGAATTAATTTCCCTCAGAGCCGGAAAGCCTCATAAAGCAATCTCCTTTTGTCCGACCAATATTTATACAGATATGGATAATTACTTTAAGGGCATGATAAAGGTGTCAATACGACTGTTACGGTAGGTGTAGGCACACGCTTTTCCTTCAATCGGTTGTTTATCTGTTCTTGACGATGATACATGCTGGGTTTAAAACACTTACTAATATTCTCAGTTTATACATTTTTGTAGTGTTCAGAATGCCCTGAACCATGTCCTACAGTCGTCTTTGGTTTGTGTTTCATTCCTCACGTCCTTCCACAGGTGAGAGAGAGTCGCCTATTGGTGTCTTACATACCATTCGATTTTTGGACAGTAAACTGTCTGTTTTGAAACATGTCCAGCAATGACTCTTGGGCAATTATATGACACAATAGTATTTTGTAGCAATACACACGCAGTATTCATTGCTGTAGTTGTTGCCCGGAAACCAAATTCATGTCGAGAATTAAGTGTTTAACCCTGCCATTAACGATTTTTTTACGTTAAACAATGAACAATTGCATCATTTTCTATACACATCCCATTTCCTTGGTGTTACAACGTGGTGTTCATAATAGAAGTAGTGCATTTGACACCCCATACACCAATATTACAGTTTTGAAGTTCGCACCAGTCAGTGCAACTTTCTCTCATTATTGTCACTGCATACTGGGCCCTAGGTCATGGTTGTGCATCGTTGTGGCGTGAATAATAAAATATATCTAATAAATGTAGATCCCATCTGAAGGCCTTCTGTTCTTCCACAGAAATGCCGCTGTTAAATGGGGCCTTTCAAATGCCATACGCAGTCAAACGTGTAGGCTAGGGTTCATACACTTCGTAGTGTAGATCATAAATTGGCGGAGGTCTGTATGATTCATTTACATTTACAATTAAACAAATTGACATTATGATAAGAAAGACCGGAGAAAATGTTGTGTGTGTGTATGTGTGTTTCAATATGTGCGGGCTACTCATTGGGTGTTGGCTGAGGTATCACCTCCCTCCCTCCTTCACTGAAAAGTCCTCTCAGAGCCTACATAAGGCACTACATAAAGGCATCATAATCATCATTATTATTATAATTGTTATTAGTAGTAGTAATATAGCGTTGGTTTAGAACAACCTGGTATCAGGTTTATATTCGTCGAACAAGAGTATAAAGGTTGGTATGACATCCAATGTATGACGCTCAAGAAATATGATGCAACAATTCATTTGCACTATCATTTCCTGTCCACAAGAGGGCAAACCTCTTCGACAGAACGCCAAGTAGATCCCAAGCTCCACCAGCAAAAAGCGTTTGAACAGGGGAATCCCGGTGCTGGGCGTGGCCATGTAGTCAGAGTCCGAGTGTTTTATTAGTCACTTCCTGCCAAGAATTGTGATAAAGCCCCTTCGTCCACAAAGATCTTCAGGACAAATGAGTCATTTCCTGAGTGTAACCATGGCACTACCATCGCTAAAGAGACAATCCGTATTCTTAGTATGATAGCGATGCCTATAGTCAAAGTGGCATCATTTTTAATTTATCAAATTCATTTATTGCTGTTTTATCCTTTATTTTCTCCCAACAGGACAGGAAGACGTCACAACCTTGTTCTCAAGTTTACTTATAGTACAGATAAAGCTGTAGGTTTTATATTTATATTCTTCCATAACATGTAGAACGATTGACACGAATGATCATTTATGGCGAGTAGACTAAGCATTTTCTTTATTTTGCCGTGCAAGATTTTGCCCCATAACAGGTTAGACTTGAAAATAGTTTTGAAAATATGTTGAAACATAAATAAGTAAATTGAAAAACAATGCTATAATAAGGAACTTTTGCGGTATAAAATTTGATTTCTCAAAATTATGCTTGTTTCTATTTGTAGAAGAATTTGTAGAAGCTTGTGATTCAATAACGTAGGTTATCCGTGGAGTCAAAGGTTTATTTCATCCTAGCACTTAGCAGCCCAACCAGTTTTGAAAATATTTTTAGAATGATGTGGAGTTACAATGCTCATGTTACATGTAATAGTATGTGTTCTGTTCATATAATTAAAAAATGATTACAAACACTTCCATGTTATTTTGGTAGGGACATTAGACAAAACAATTAAACGCTGCTGTAATGTAGACGAAAGCCCAGCTACACATGCACACAAAATACTAGAAGTAATTCAGCACCTCTAGCCAACAACGTTACATTGGCCAGGGGTCATGCATCACATCTGAAGCTGGGTCTTTTTAAAATGCTGTACGGATGCTGTGCTGATTCAGAGAATGACGCGGCGAAAAAGTGAGCGCAGTGAATAAGATGGGTCATCCGGGTGAGTTGATGATCAGAAACTCGCAGCACTCATTTAAAAAAAAAAATGCAAGGTGGGAATTTTGGGCAATTGGCCATTTTTGGGCAAATTCATGCGGAAATGTAACAATACGAGAAAAAGTATTCTGAACAAGGTGTCATAGTTGTCTTATAGCTGTATATATTTGTAAATGTAAAAATATGTGTCAAATAAGAACACCTACAAAGCTAACAAAGAGTGAAGAAAACAATATATGCTCTTATACTGCATTAACTATGTTGATTTTAAACTGATAATTGTATTTTAATGTTAATGTTAGCTCTGCTGCTTAAACAGAAGATCAAGAGAAAGCATTAGGTTTTGAATTACGCGCCGTACCAGAAATATATATTAATGCAGTTACTATATATACTGACAGTTAAGACAAGAATTAACAGTAATTTTGCAATGTATGCATCAAATATTCAGACGAAGAATCTGTAAAAACTGTTTTACGTATGTATACGTTGGCACAGAGTTGGCACATGCACAGACGTTAACAAAGAATGAATTTTATGCTCTGGGTCACTGTAATTATGAGGTCAATTTATAGATTTCTTAGTACAACCCAACAGAGAGTAGTTGATAATGTAATTACCAAGGCTTCCGGACACCTAACAGTTAACATCTAAAGAAAACCTCTGCGCTTTGCTCTCAGTATTACACCATCGCTGCTAATTGTGAACCTCCGCCAAGTATTGCACTGTTAGCGCTCGGGAGACGCTACAGCTCCGCTGGGCACGGGATTCTGTTGCAGCACGCAAGGAGACAAACACGTATTTTACAGAATAATAGTTGGCTTCTTTAAGTATATATTTTGACCAAGACGTGGTCATCGATAAACAAATACGGTCAAATTTCACTTTCTAAAATACGCATATTATTAAACGGAATTTTTATTGGGTGCAGTAGCTCACTGTTGAAGGAGAGGGACGCTTGTCTTGGCGTTTGTTAATGCGCGTGGAGTAGCCGCACCTGCTGTGGACATTTACATTTGACACTTGTGCTTGCTGTACAACAATTGTGTAGTCATTTTGGAATCCACATTAATTACTTGAATCACCTTCCAAAGAAGTGTCTGATCCATTCATTGGAGTTCGTACGCATTTGCAATGTAAATGAACCTGTTGTTTACCACCGGCAACTGCAGACTGACATGGTCGACAGTTTGAACGGGAGTGTATGTTTGTGTATAGGAGGATATTTACTATCATAATGAAAGCATGGGGACGGACCGCTGCCGCTACACTGTACTGTATTCAACGCAGGCCTGGGTCACTTTGTTCGAGATTTCGCTGATAGTTACAATATGGGGCACAGTTTGTCAAACACTGGCGTTAGCTAACAGTAGTGTTGGATTACAGTATGATCTTGGTTTTGGAATCGTTTTGTCTGCGGACAATGTGCCAAATCCCTCCAGGGAAGAGACAGCTGAGATGAAGCCTCAGCGTGCGCCGTCGAGAGCAAGAACTCGCCTCCCTTTCTTTAAAAGTAGGTAAAGCTGTAAACACTGATTTCCAACAACAGAAGTGCCGCTAAAAATGTAACGTAACCATTTGAATTTACGATGAACAGGCATCGTAAAGTTAATGGGGCTTGATTGGTTACATTTCCCTTGGCTCAGAGCTATTAAACTAATACTAAATGGCGCAAGTTGCTCAAAATGTATTTACAGGCACTTGTGCATTTTTGTTTGCTTGTTCTTTGTTTGTGCTCTAGATTGAAGTGATTCATTCCACTGTCTTTCCCGTTTTAACTTAATACTTATCGTGCGCAGAGAACAAAATAGACAAAATATTGATGAATGTGAACATTGTAAGAAGGCCAATGCTTATATTTTCCTGTTTGTTTTCATTTTGCTCGTCTGTATTTCTTTAAGTGGTGTATGTCTGATATTTTGTGCACTTTTGTGCAAGTTTTTTATTTTTGATTCCTAGTTCACTTAAATGTCAGATAGTGCATTAATCTCTCGAAATGCTCTGTGCAATGTGCCCAGCATCCCTCCTAGTTAGTTGCCCTCTGGCACACATCAGTAACTGAAAAACATATCGCTGCAGAGAATTACACAGGAGACATTGTAAGCTGTACAAACTGGTAAGTATTTTTGTAAAACACTTTGAGATACATGTCAGGTGCTGTAATACCAGTCTATTATTGTAAATATTATTCTGACCTGGTTTAGAAGATACAGTATATGAACACTACATCCTGACTGTTACATTTTAGCGAAAAAAAAAACAAAAAAAACAGTTGAGTGCAGACTGGATATTGTTTTGACAGTCATTTTAATTCAAAAGCAGCATCATTTCTGTATTGCATTGTACAAACACAACCACTCAGTGTTCCCAATAGTTGCACCAGACCTGCTTATAAGGAAGCTGCAGAGGTATTTGTGTACCTACTGTTATTGCACCTTCAACTACAGCCAGCTTTTGAAATGCATATGCTCAGGACTGTTGTGAAGTTGTGCGATGAACCAGAGTCTGCACAGATGAGGAGGAAGTCATAAAATCTGCTTACTATGCATTTAAAAGAAGTATGCAGTTATCTATAATAAGTTACAAAGGGCTGACAAAATGTTAGTAGGGCATATAATATAATAAGTGGTGCATATTTTGTAAAGTTCTTTGGACTCCTACTTGCTCTTAGTGTATCCATATAAGCCAATGAGTCATGCCTAATGATGTTAATTCTTAGCACAGAGAGGTTATCCCATAGGTGCTGGGGTTCACCCAGTCTTTTCATCTCAGTGGTTCTCATTGCACTCAGATATTGGGTTGTTTTACTGCTGTATATGATGCTGTCACTTGTGTCCCAGCCTACAGAATCACTCCATGGTCTAATACATGTCCTTTGTAATCTCACTGTTGCCTTTAGCCACTATTTCCCAGGCCACATCCGTGGGATCTCTGTCTATGCTGCTTTCTAACTGAACTGCATAGATCAAATGTGATTGAGTCTCTGTTTTAATTCTGATCTGGATCATGAGACGGCCTTTACAGTTACCTGCTTTAAGCTCTTTGTGGGAGAAATGTGCAGTTGACGGTGCATTTGTGACGGAAGAACCTTGAACAAGGTATTTCTCATATCACCGACGCTTTTATATTTTGAGTGAGAGAGAAGAAAACCCCTTGAATTTCTTTAACACAGATTTTGGAGTCTGCTGGTCAGATTACCTCTACCCTAATCAGTGTATTATGGTTTTAAGTAGTTTTCCAAGGGGGTGATCCTGCAGTTTTGAAATATTTTGAAATATTTAAAGGAGCCTTGTGGTCCCTCCTGTGTAGTGGATTGTGCTGTCCTGTGATAAATGGGAGCTGTTTAGCCTGCCTGTAGACCACCCCAACAAAAGAATGAGTGTTTCCATCTGATTGAGGTTAAAGCCTTTCTAGTGCTGAAACACTGCTTCCATGCTTTACTGTAATCTGGTACAGAAAACCTTCCAGTCTCTTTGTTTAGGCTTTTGAAAATATACAGTTTGTATGTTATTTACTATAGTTTACTGGTGAAGGTCAAGGAACTTAAGAGGACTATTGTGTTGGTAACACTTGTCTGTATGATATATATTCAATAAGTAGTGGTGGGGGCTACCAGGCACACACTAAATCAGTGGTCTTTACAAGGTTGCTTGACTACCCGTACACTCTGCACTTTCCATGTATATAGCCTGTTTATCAGACTAGCTCCTTGACCACTATGCCCCTGTTCCTTCTAGCTGCAGACCAACGGGACAATGGAAGGATGTGGCCTGAGAGGACCAAGCCCTTTGTCATCATGGATGGCCACAGGAAATCTCTGCGCGAAGCACTGCAGGTGAGATTCCCCATACAACCCTGATCCTTTCTGTCTGTCCTTCTGTGGATCCTGCCACTAGGCTTAGCGTAGACTCTCCCTGCATTATGCACTGCTTGATAAATGATGAAACCTAAGCCACTATCCCCAAAGGACCCTTTGTAGGGGTAGAAATACAGTACCAGACAAAAGTTTGGACGCACTTACTCATAGTAAAAAAAAAAAAAAAAAAATAGTAAAAAAGAAAATTTATTTACCACATTTTACAATAATAGTAACAACATCAAAACTATGAAATAACACAAATGGAATTATGCAGTGACCAGAAAAGTGTTAACCAAATCAAAACTGTTGCATATTTTAGATTCTTCAAAGTAACAAAAAATATTTTTCAAAATTCTTTTTTTTTTTTGGGAGGAAATTCATACATAGGCATCAACTTCACTATTTATATTTGTCTAAGAAACAAATTTGAAGAATTTAAGCGTAAGTCTTGAGATCAAAATGTGTCTGAAAACATGTTTCCCATTATCCTAATCAGGTGTGTCCAAACTTTTGACTTTTACTGCATATGGCAGCCATCTTAAAGCATTTCGCTGTCCAAAATCCAAAACAGAATGCTTTTATCGCTCCTGCCTATAAAGGCCGCTTAGTAAAATCTTCTGTTTGTAGGGCGTTGACTGCAAACCATTTTCACTCAGAGCTGAAGCTCATGACAAATTGTAGATTGATGTTTTTCATTAAAAAACAGTATTCTTCAGGAAGTGGCTTCTGACCTGCTGACATGTACATCCCCTAAAAGTTGCCCCATCCTTCCCCTCCTTGGGCTGGCCTTTTCCAGGCAGGAAGCTTCCGTAAAAATTCCAGATCTTCAGAATGTTTCCTGCCTGTCTGTCATTCAAGAGACAAGAAAAAGAAAAATAAACAGCATTGTTCCCAGTCTGTCTAGAAATTTAAGTTTTCATATTAAGAATACCTGTTACGTGCTTTATATGAAAGTTTGTATTGTATTCTCTCACCGTTGTGTATTCACACATGTGCATGTGCACTCTTATAACTCACGAAAAGTAAAAATTGAAAGAAACCCATGTTTGGGAATTTAGAGGAAATGTAGGCGGTGACTGGATGTTAGTCACCATTAGTTGAAGGGTAGTGATGAGGTAGGTGGCCTGTTCACCCTCCAAAGGATTTAACTGATATGATGATATGATGAAGACTTCAGCAGAATCATTTAGATAAATATCTTGGCCACACCCACTCCAGTTCAGTCATTTATTTCAGGGGCAGACTGGACTGTGGAATTTAGTGTTCTTGGAATACTGGAGATGTTCTGGGTTTCGCTCCTCAAAACCCTTAATTATAGAATGGGTTTGGTAATTTGCAAAAAAATGAATGCATGAGTCAATGTTCTGGCTCACCATTTTGCTTTGTGTACTAAGGATGGGACTGCATGTTACAGGCAGGTGACATTAAATGTACTAATGGTTTTTGGATTGCAAATAGGCTTCAGACCTTTACATCCAACACCATCCCTGCTGTGCATTATTTCCTTTTTTCGTTGTCTCCTGAACTATCTGAGCACCAAAGCATTGGTGAACCAGCCAGGAGGCTTTGTGGAGACTTTCAGCCCCCTGCCACGTGTAGGAATGTAAGCCTGCATGTGGTGCTTACACACACTTAGAAGCATGAACAAAATGCTTCTCTGACTCAGCCTAGATCTGGATTACAGAGCAGATCCTCACTGATCCGGATTGATCATAACTGCTGTCTCCATAGACACCTACAGTACCTGTGCTGCCTAGGTGGGGGTGGGGGGGGGGGGGGGGGTGGGATTAGACACCCTTTTTTAGGAGCGGGCTGCAGTGTACTGGAAGGTGTGGGATTTAGTCTTATCAGTATCTGTTTCATGAAGATAAAGAGTCTAATGGAGACAATTAAGTATTGTACTATAGGCCTTTAATTCATTAATGCACAAACTGGATGGCTGCTGAAGTAACCATTCACACCTGTAATGATTAGAAAGATAATATTATTAAATGAATTGCCTTTAGTTGTAGTATTTACATATTTTCTGCTAAACAAAGCTGTAAAAACCAGTGCAACAGTGACATTGAAGGGGTTTTATGGGTGTCTTTTCAAAGTTGTTCTGGAAGGTGAAAAGTGAATTCTCTTTAGAATGGAAAGAAAGTGTCGTAACAGCAGTAATGGTTGGATTGCTGCTATATCCTGTGGCAGAGAAATGCTGTCAACATGGAAAATACCTGACTGTGTTACAAGGACTGCCCAAAGGAGAATAGATGGATGGGCTCCATCACCAGTGCATGATATTTGCGGTAATTTTATTTTTTAGATGTCTCGTTCCATTACTGTCAATGGTGTTTATGCAGCGCCTGTGCTGTTGCCATGCAACTTTCTCTCCGCCACACGAGTGGTTTGATTTCTGTAATATTGCTTGTTTATTTTTAACCATGAACCAACCCACAGACCTGAAGCTGAATAAATTACAGTTATGTTATTCTGGCTATCATAAGCAAATTGTTGTAGAGTTTTGGCGTGGGAGCCAAGTAAGAAACTGTCTGACAGCATTCAACCGATGTCTCAAGACAGGTGAATACCACAATAGAGTGTGGTCCTGATTTGCCACGTAATAAATGTAATGTTTAATCATTACCCATTTCTTTTTGAATCCAGTGCTTGTATAGCAGTGAGATTAATACCGGGCTGTCTCCTCATGAGGGATTAGGTGTAGGTTATGTAAAAAATGAGTCCAATGTTACTAGCATACATTTATGTGATTTTTATCAGGCAAGTGCTGGAACCTCATTCTGATTCATCCATTGTCATCAGGTGAAACACTGATTCCGGACTGTGGTTTTGTGAGTGTCGTGTGTTGGCATGCAGTGTTATAGAAGGCTATGGAAACAGTCCTGCTGAGCGGTAACAACCCACTGATTCACAGCACACATTCCTCTAGATGCCATGGCCAGCTGGTTTGAGAAATCACTCTGCTGTCGCATACAGTGGACTTATAGCAGGAATGTTTCATGACTCACATAGACAAAATTAGGAATCAGTCAGTTGCTCTAGCAGCGAAGCTGTCTCAACCAGAGTGGGAGTTGTAGGAGCTGGGATCATAGCTGGACTTACCTCCCATCTCCTCCTACACCCCACTCCTCTGGACTTGCCACTCCCTCTTAATTTAACAGCTGTCAAAATGATCATAAATACAAGAAGCATAAGAAAACAAATAAAATATCTCATATGAGAGAGAGGGGGAGTATGTTACATACAGAGAGTGAGAAAAAGAGGACGCAGAACGACAGAGGTGGAAGGAGTGAGAGGAAGGAAAGGGAAGTGGGAAGCAGGAGAGTGACAATAAAGTTACAGAATAAAAATAATTAATGAGTAAGGAGTGAAAAAGCAAGAAGACAGGAAATCTAGAGCCAAATTAAACCAAAAATGGGGCAACAGATTTTCCTGAACAGCATGCTGAGGTAGTGCCCTTTTTAAATAGAGGCAAGAGGGAAAAAGACAGAAAGGGAAAAGGAAAGCCACATTTCTCCTGCTGCCCTGGCCAGTTCCCACAAACCCAGGAGGCCGTCCAAACAGGGTTTGCTGAGTCGGCCTTTCATTCCTCTCCTTTTCCTTTCCTCTCTCCCTGCTTGCGGGGCTTGTTTTTCTCAACCCTTAGCCAGAACCCCACCCATCTGCCGGGTCTCGCAGTCCCCAACTGGACCTTGGCCCAGACTGAGCTAAAGCCATGACCTGTAAGAAAAAGCACAGTCCACACATTGCTGTAATGCTTGTAAAAAGTAAACATTTATTTACACATACGCATCTGTGTGTATTTGTTTTCAATTTGTGTATTTATTTGTGTAAAGTGTAGATATATGGGTAAACAAATGTACATAGAGATATGTATGTGCAAATAACCTTCCGAGTGGCGTGCAGGCACTCTTGTGTATTCTTATTTTTATTCAGCACTTACCACAATAGATTGGATGTGTGCTTGATTACTTGTCACACTAAAATACTATTGCATAAATTGAACAGTTCATTTTAGGGTCATTCTAGAAAATAAAACTCAGGTGTTTGGCCCATCTTAACTCTTAACTCTCTTTTCCCCAGGGTCTAATTTCGAACACTTAATGGTATTTACTGGAAAATTTTCTAGAAATTGGTATTCTCTAAGGTAATTTCAACCTCCAAACAGGTTTACGTATTAAATGGTAATGGGCAGGTAAACTAGTGGTCCTTTTTCAGACATCAGCCAAGGCAACAGCACAGTACTTGGAATATAGCATGAGTGTATGGGTTTCATGTTCAGGAATATGAGGTCCAGTAAGCACACTGACGATACCCTTCAATGTTCTCTAAAGTTCTGGTTCAGCCGTACTTCCAGCAACTGTAGCAGCACCGTGTGCATTCCATAGATCTGAACTGTTGTCTTCTGTGCCCTGACCTCTCATGCACTGAGTGCTGCTACACTTTCCAAATGTGCCAGATGTTTCACAAGAGAGAGAACTGAGGGTCAAAACTGCTCGACTTCTCAACTGCATTAACAGCCGCAGAACATTCATACTTACACAAATGACTGCAGTGGGTCAAGCACTGACTCCGTCAGGACATTGAAGCTCTCAAAGGTCCTCAGTGAATAATTTACCCAGGAATGTTTTGAATTTGAGGGATGAGCAAGGCAGAGGTGTATTTTCATCAAAAAAAGAGAAAGCAGTGATTGATTGTGTCTGTTGATGTCTGGTTGGTTTAAACAGTTCCATCTCCTCTCTCCACAGAACAGTCACCCAGAGAAGCTACAGTGTGGACTGCCAATCCAAGGCAGCGTCTATGTTTTGGACCTTGAGAAAAATCAGTAAGGAGAGGCATTCTTTCCTGATGCAGATGTCTACCTATCCATCCATCTAGTATTGGTCCTTTGGTTGGTCTACTGGTGATGGCCAGACCTGAGGACTTGCTTCGGCACTGCTCATATTTAACCATACTCAGCCAAACTCCAGACTTCTGCAGTACTGCTCAATTTAACCATGCACTGCCACATTCCACTATACTGCACTGTAACCATATAAGCAGTACTGGACACTGCTCTGACAAGGCTCAGTCGACCCCCATTGTGTACTTGGGTGACCGCTTAGCCTAACCTACTGGATCACATAGGATTGTGATCTGGACATTTACTCATGTTGTGTTTTCCTCCAGTGATCTGCTGCCCAGCCCCCCAGCTGTGTTCTACTACCCACCCAATGGCACTGGGGTTGCCCAGGACGAGACTCCAGTGGTGAGTTTCCAAAGGGTTCGTCAATATCCGCTGTGTTTTTGGCAAACTCCTGTTGGTTTGTTGGAGGTACTTCAGCTAGGGCCGTAGCCCATAATTGATCAACTGTCCAAGCTTTGATCAGTGATTAGTATAATTTGCTGCCTCTTTTCTCTTTGTATTTCGAATTATATCTTTCATTGAGGTATATACAGAATATTGACATATCTGATTATAAGAGCACAGTGTTAAAGTACATAGGGCAAACTGACTTAGCCAAACTGCCAGCAGTGCAAAAGCACCACGCTGTCTGTGGTAGGAGACAGCAAAAGATCCCATCTGTCTTTGATAGAGGAAATGATGTCTGAACATGTGGTGAGTTGATGCAACAAGGCAGGCTCCTGAGAATATCCAAGAATGCCTGCTAAGCTTCATGCATTCCCTCCCTTTCTCTCTCTCTCTCCCTCTCTCGCTCTCTCGTTCTCTTGCTCTCTCTCTCTCCCTTCATCTCTCCATCTTGAGGATTCAAGGATTCAAACTGACAGGACTTATCCAGGGTAGCTGAAGCATTTTAGGCTCTCCCTCCTCTCCCTCTGCTCCCTCTGTCAGAGTAAAAATAGATCAGGTAAATAGAAAGGAAAGAGAAACTTGAAATACTTTCACACATTTGTTCCATTCCTCCCCTCATAACATTCTCTCCTTCCCTTCCTTTTTCTCCCTGTCCTTTTTCTCCTTCCTCTTCTTTTTCTCTCTCCTTCCCTCTCCTTCTCTGCCTCTCTCTCCCCCATCTTTGGCACAGAGGCACTGTTACTACCATGGCTCAGTGAGGGGGTTCCCCCAGTCCAGATTGGCCCTCAGTGTCTGCTCTGGCCTTCGGTGAGTTACAGGCACGTTTTTGTATTGGTCTCCATTTGGCTCACCTCAATATGACAGGTGTTCGAGTAAACAAGACATGCAGTGTTGGAGCATAATCACATAAGCTTACTTACAAAAACTCTTAAGAGGTGTTTCTGTGAGAAAACAAAGTCAAGCAAACCAATCCAGAGTTTTTGGTTGGATTTACAAGTCTTGTTGTTAGCAAACACTTGTGAAAGGGTGCTGTGAGGTGGTCTCCCTTCTGATCTGATTCTTATTTCTGATTAGGTCAGAAAATTCACCAGCCCATTAAGTCACATTACATTAGATAATGGCCATTTAGCAGACACTCTTACCCGGATTGACTTAAATAGGTTACAGTTTTTTACATGTTACCCATTTATACAGCTGGATATTTATGGGGTAATTCTGGGTTAAGTACCTTGCCCAAGGGTACTGCAGCAGTGTCCCAGCGGAGAATGGAAACGGCAACCTTTTGGTTGTGAGTCCTGCTCCTTACCAGTATGCTACACTGCTGTTGGAATTAACAGCTCAGTTTCACATGGGAGCAGGGATCCCAATGCTGTGTCTTAGGGAAATCTTGCATATGCAAGACCACAATTTAGGTAGAATGTATAAATGTCTGACTTTAAATATTGCAATGATTTTTCTGTTACAGGGGGGTGATTGTGATCAATGCTAGTCTGAGCTTTGAGCTGAAGCCTGAGGAAGAAGAGAACCAAGAGGAAGGAGGGGAGGGGGGCAGTGACGTGCACCTGCTCTACCCCACCCATCAACTGGGGTCATGGACTGGAAACTGTGGGGTGTCCCATCATCCATTGCTCCCTCTGGATGTCTGGCCTCAAACACACAGAGTAAGGGCGGGAAGAATTAGGTTTGATTATAATATGGTGCAGAGTCAGGCACCCATGACATGCCACTCAAATAGCTGTTAACACATCTTGTTCTTTTTCTTCGTCTGTTTAGAGAAAGAGAGACATCCTAACGGAGACCAAGTATATAGAGCTGGTGCTTGTGGTCGATCACAAAGAGGTACGGTGTGCCTTGGCTCTTTCAAGGTGACATGAATGTTTTATTGGCAGTGAATTTCATTAGCAGATAGTTTTGCTGACGTGTTCCCAGCTTCAATGCCTGTTGTCCTGTACTGTAACCATTTTCAAGGCAAGCAGAAGGAGCAATGCACTCATTGGCTTGATGAAATTATCAGCATGGTTATTAACCCTTTTAAAGAGTCAGTAGTTCATGTAAGGAGAGGCTCAGAAATGGAGGGCAAAACAGATGAGAAAGATAAAGACAGAGACAGAAGGAGAGAGCTGTAATACAAAGCGGAAACCAAAATTATAACTGGACAAAAACTCAGTGAAATTACAGAACGATTCACAGAAATTGAAAGTGCTAAAATTCCATCCAAATGGTTCCACCACAGCTTCTGTGCTTCAATTTCCATGTCTGCTGGTTGAGTGGTGGTGTTCATCAAAAGGTTTTTGTGGCAGTGGCAGTGACTCTTGAGTGACCGTTATATTGAGGCTGCTCTGTTCCAGGTGCCAGTTTCCATATTGCAATTTCATGATTGTAATACAACTTGAAATCCAACCTTTTATCACGTGGAAATTGAAATGGTTGCCACCTGTTTCCATACATGCTACTTGTTGTTTTGTCAGGTGAAGTTGTATACCCAGACGACAGGTGGGAAGATGTAAGTACCACCTAAAAATGAATATCTCTTAAATGCAACATCAATTCTTAAAGTTTACTGACATTAAACTGACATATGAGGTACTTTCACAGTGACATTGTTCAACCTCAAAATTTCAAAGATATTGGAAACAGATATTGGAAATCAGATTTTTATGCATGGATGATGAGCTGCCAAATAAGAGGTCAAATTTTTGTATGGAACCTGGCCCCAGGTTTTGAAATCACAGACTAAGTCTGAAAAAATGCAAATCTTTTATCGTGGTGCCCTCTACTGTCACTCACGAATCCTTTCGCTGTATTCCTCGATAAACAGAGTAGGGCGGGGCTGAAATTCAGTCCCCTTGGGCTAAAATCCGCCAGGTTTTCCAGCTCTCACTGTACCACTAACGCTGACATAAATGAGAAGCAAATTACTGTAAACTGGTTCAGTCGAGTTGCAGTTTGGCTGGAACAGGTTGTTTAGTGCCAGGCTGGAATGAAAGACTACAGCTGTGACTGCCCTCTGTAGCTTTGGAGAAGTATTACAGCTGAGTTTGTGAACAGAGGATCAACATACAATGACCTGAAGTAATGAAAAAAGTGATTTTGTTTTTAAAGTACCTGAACTACCAGAAGAACAACAAGACCATCATCTACCGCATGTTGGACATGGCCAATCAAATAGACTTGGTGAGAACTCTCAAAAATCTGTATGTCCGTTCAG